>NC_089853.1:30404233-30745900 GCF_036373705.1 Amia ocellicauda
TCCAAAATTGACCTCATCTGTGTATTAGTCATCATGACAAAGAGGAGTACACAGTACAGTAGCTGAACTATGACCTGAATGACTGGAAAATGCAGTTTTGTTTTCAGTTGATTCATGTCCTGTACTAAATTGAATATATAATTATATGATTATATAATTCTTAAACACTCTTAAACACTTTTTAAATAACTCCCAAAGTACTTTACGTATTTATGAACACTGCCCAGAAAGTCTTCTGTATTGAATGCCCTGTAAAATACTCCTTGAGATTCTTATGACAGTAAGGGAGAAAGCCTACTGCATGGGAAGCTACCATTGTGGTTTTTTAAGTGTGTCTTTTTCCTGTTTTTTTTTTTTAAACTAATTGGAAATCTTCCTTCCCAGACTTAGAAAGGGAACTCTCGGCATTATATTACACTGCAGACATCTCATATCCCATAGGCCTCAGCACAATTCAAATTGCACGGGGCTTTGCCAATATACAGTGCAGTCTGAAACACACCCCACCATCCACACTTCCCCTGCCGCCTCTCAGGAATCAGTGTCAAGTACTGCTCAAAAATTTGTGATCACACAGTTAGAGGGCATAACAACAATGTAGGAAATATTTAGTTAGTTATTTATTAATTTTCATTTCTCCATTTTAAACATGAGAACAGCTGTGCCAATATAATTCACGGCACCTCCTCGTTTTTAAACCAGGATCTGTCCAAAATTAGCCACGGGTACAGCACAGGCTCAATATAGCTCGGCACTCAGTGCTGACTCAGAAATGCCAGCTCTCCCTTACACTTCACTGACAGTGGCTGCTTAAAGTGTCCCTGCTTGAGAAAGGCTATGAAGTGAGCTTGAGGATACACTAAGGCTTGAGTGTGATGAAAAATCAGGGTGCATCAATGATCCATTTAAAGACAAACGTTTCTGGTCCATAAATATAGCTTTTATTCAAGGCTGTTTTTGTTTTTTATTACATTTCCATTTTTACATTTTTGTTTAGATTTGTAATAAACATTTTACAGCTTGCAGAGAACATTTGTTTCAGGATTATTAAAGAGTGCTTGTAAATATTAACACACACACGCACACACGAAACACACCATCCAGTTTCTGGTAAGAAATTTGTGATTGGCAGAGGCATTGGATTTTTTTTATTTTATCTGGGCCAAAATGGGTAATTTTAAACAGGAAATATCTGCTCCTGTGGTCAGACAAACACTGTCAATGTTGTGTGTTTCAATGTTGTCTTTCTGAAGAGATCCTTCAAATCTTATTAAACTAACTAAGGCAGAATGTTGCAATGTCTTTTAATTGTAAAATGGGCAGAGGTTTTGGATTCAAGCAAGATCTCTTTTTAAATTGTTTTGTTTGTTTTTAAAAAACATAACTTAAACTTTTTGACTGAATGAGAGTATTTCATCTGTGGCAATGCAACATTTTCTAAGAGCATTACATTAATTTGCTCTGACTCTGCTTTGACAAAGGAAATGAAATCTTGTTATCTAATCTTCCCACACCCTGCTTTTGGAGCAGCCTATGTCTTAGTGAACTGTTTTAGTGTTATAATACTGCAACTGAACCACAGAAGTCTCTTATACTACCAGAACATTTTTATTTTTTCGAGAACAAGACATGTATTATTTTCATATTTGTATTTCCTGTTTGCATAATATAAGCAACACTTCTTTAGTATTTAGCTTTTGAATTCTTTCCGTTATTCCAGGAGCATAGTCTGGTGGTTTGCCCTGAAATTAGAGAAAGGATCTTTTGTTTCCTACCACAGCAGCACATATATTCAAATATATATATCAAATATTTTGATAAAACCCTGGCGTTTATTCAAGACACTAGTTTTGTTAGACAAAGGCTAGGAGTGAAATGACTTGCAGGGTGATAAGAGGAATGGTACACTTTGTCTGCTTTCAGTGCCTCATCATACTTAAATGCATCCCACAAAGAATGGGCTTTCGACAGCACTGTGCTCTACTAATACAAAAAAACAATCATAATTCCAGCATGGTTCACATTTACAGGAGTTGTAAGAAATACTCCTAATTGGAGCAGTGCCATCTTTATCCGAACTGTTCTCTGCATGATTGTCCCCACGAGCTCTCCACAGTTATTCAGGCTAGACTCTTAAACTTTCTCAAATTCTTCTGAGGAAAGTATGGAATAGTCTTTTGTATAAAAGGCTCCATACTTGAGGAACTCTGTGCCATAGTCCCCAACACTGAAACCTCCTGAACTCCTTTTAAACCACATGTAAATCACATTTCAAAGCATATTTGTTTATTCAAAGGCTTTTAATTAGTAATTATATTGTGCAATCTGTTTCTTTTTGTAGAGTTGCTCTGCTCCAGCTCTTTGAAGTGGCCTCTGTGTTATAGCTCTGCAGGAATGTATGCTGTACTGTATTTTTATTGTACTGTCTGTATTGCACTGCACTGTATTCATGTTGCAGGCAGAGAAGTGGTCTGTGATATCTGGATAAAGACCTTTGACTCTTACAGGCCTTTTCTTTTGAGAGTTGCCAAATGACCACAGTGAAGTGGTATTACAAACAACCTCCAATCCCTGCTCAACATCATTCCCACTGAATTCCTCCTCTGACCGTGACCTCTGGATCAGCTGTATGTCCCGTTCAGTGCCTTATTTAAAGGAAAGGGAACAAGAGGTGAAGATGGATTGTTTTGAAAGCTAGGCAAGGACAACCTTTTCTGTGATTTATTTGTTTTTTCCATGTTAATGTTGATATAATCGGATGATGTACTATATAATTCAAGACTCAGGGGTATTCTTGAACTATTGACCCTGAGCTCAAGTCTAACTGAGGCCTTCGTAAGTTTGGTTAACATTCTCAGCCTTTGATGATGCAAGGATTACACATTCTGAAACCTGTCTAGACAATGGTATTCAGAGAAGTCAGGGTAATTAAATAATAATAAAAAAAAGCTCAGTGAAGCACAGAAATGAGACAATTCTGTAGTCTGTGAAAAAGCTGAATGAGCAATGTCAAGCTGTGTCAACTCAACCAATGGCTTCCACACATTATTTTCTTTATTTTGAAGACAGTTGCTGTACTGACATTAGTCCTTAATATCTCAGGGGTGCTTTGGAAATGTAACAAGGCACAAGTCAAAAAATTATGAACCAGCCCAGCATGAGGTGTCACTAGCGTTACCAAGCAGGGCGAAGTGCTGACATAATTAAGGAAGGGGTTTGCTCTTCTCCTCAGGATGATATTTCTCTTCATTCCTGGGTGGCTTTAGAAAGAACTGAATGTGTCTCTCATTGAAAGCCGTTGATGGAGAAGTTATAAAACCATGGACAATTAACAAACTTCACATTTTCATATAATTATTATTTTAATATGGTTAAAACATAGAGATGGAAATGGTAGCCTATGCTTAAATAATGTAATAACTGAGGTGAGGAAAAAGAGAGATATTACATACCCATCAAATGAAGGCATGATCTGTGCCATCTCAAACAGGGGCATGATTACTCTTTAAAAGTACATTAAGATGGATGACATCAGCCAGTGAGCAGGGCAACCTCCCCGTTCATCTACCTAAAATAGTCATGTATATCACAGAGGATGGCAACGTGCTGCTCGGGTCTATTAATGCTTGTCATGATGGTTTATGTTAGAGTGCAAGGGTGTTCACAGTAGAATTCACTTTGTCTATACCAGCTCGGGGGACTGATCTTACAAAGGCTTATAGATGTCATTCCTTGGCAGAGAATGTACTGCTATAAGTGGATTTTTGATGACCTCATTATGATTTTTTTCACTAAGAGAAGCCTTATTTAGTCACCATGCTGACAATCCATTGGAATTTTACTACTTGTGTCTCTCATAGCATTAAAGAGCCATTGACACAGTGCTGGTCAGAGCGGTGCTGCACAGCGTTCTCTTACACCCACAATGGGATGGGAGATTCCTGTCTCTTATGGAATTGCTCAGCTGAAGAACACAGCACCCCCATTTTAAGGAAAATTCAATGCAGGTTGATGTAGGCATACCAGCTGTAAAAACATTTCCTGAATGCATGAACACGAAGGCAGTGTCTGCTTGAGCACACATGCAAAAGATTTAATAAGCTTTCTTTTTTTCCCTGCAGTTGTTTCTTTGCCCTTAAGGATTTCAGAATGTGTCGGGACGTTTTCCTGCTTAAAACCCTCCAATGGGCCACTTTAAGGGAAAGGAGATTTTTTTTACATGCAATTTCATATACATTTCACCACCACATTTTTTTTCTGAATAGTTCAGCTAACTTGGAAAATGTGAGTGTATCCACATATTATGATGCTTAGTCTAGCACTAATTCTAGGCTATAACAAACCATACATTTATACTTGAATGTATAGCAATATTACCATATTCCCTGTGTTGGTATTACTAGTTTTATGCAGATTGTAATATGGTTAAGGGACATTATACAGCTTTCCTGCAACTTCAGACATCAATGTGATAGTGTCAATCCCTTCCCTATTCGGCATGTCTAGTTTTCACTTCCTAGGTCAGAGGTTATAGTCTAAATAACTGTCCTTATTTCGACTAGAATTAAAAGTAATTCAGCAATAGTTTCTTTGACTTAAACATGTAATGTATTAATTTATAATTGTGAAGATTAAACCAATAAATATTGATATGACAATAGTGGAATCTCAAGAAAAATCTTAACTTGCAGGTTATATTTTAAGCAGGCAGCCACTGTGTTATTTTATCCAAGTAATGCATTCTAGCAACAAGGAAAACATCTGACTTCCTTCAAATCTATTTCCCTATCTTAATTAATCGATTTCAAATCGTATTTATTTTTTCTTGCCATGAAGGCCACCTGAAAGGGCAATAAAACTTTGTGTGCTCATAAAATACATTGTTTGTAAAGCGTCCCTGGGAAGGGAAGGAAAAAAGCAACAACAAAAACATAATATCAGAATGATCCAGCCCATTCGCCCAAACTGTGTCTCTAGAGAATTCTATAGGAATGATCTTTTCAGGAGTTTCAGAGGGGTTTGTTATGCCAAAGGGCATTAGAAAAAGCTGAATTCCAGCTTGAAAGATCCTTCTTCCTCTCCTCTTGGCATTTCTTCCACACATTCCATCTCTCTTTCTCAAATTGCCGTGTGTTATGTATAAATAGGTCCACAACTGGCACCAGATACTTGATGGTTTAGTACAAAAATTAATGAGAAAAAAATATGATGCTATCTGAACTCATTCCAGTCTCAGCCCATACTTATTTTGGATGGGTTTGCTGTAGAAATATCTGCACAAACCAGACAAGAAAGAGATTCTCGCAGACACTTTGGTATTCTTTGAACTTAAAGAGAGGAGAGAGAGAGAGAGAGAGAGAGAGAAAGTGGGGTTTCATAAATGTCAATCCATGTGTATCTTCAGCTGTTCAAGAAACATTCTTATATTTTTTTCTACCTTCTGTGTTCTGAAATCTGATTTCTAAACTAATAAAATGTAATAATGAGACGAATGTGGATTTGTGTGGGATGCGTCTCTTCTAACTAAGGAAAAGCTATATTTTTTAAGTTTGGAGAAAGTTGGTGACTTCAGAAAGACTGCAGGCTTGTGGACACACCCTTTGCATTAATGCAATCTGAAATATTGAAAGTCAATGGACTAAATTATTTATGGGGTCATGTTGACTTGCTAAAGATAAATACAATTTATACGTAAATTGACCTTCTGTTAAATTAGGCGTCTGTTACATAACTGGATGTGATGTTTTTCTGTCGAGGTCAGTACCCTTATTTTCCATGCCAAGCAACAAACCAACAATTATTTCCCGCTAAATAAGAGAAGTTTAAAACAAGTTATTGCTATAATCCTAATTTCTTGATAATATAAATCATCTGGATGTGCATGCTATGGGTTTACAGTGACTCCATAGGCACTGTGCTTGAACAAGTCGTGATTACATTTGCCCCGTATGTGAGTTTCTTAATACTGCAATCCATTGTAACCTCATAAAAATGACACGGAAAAAACAACACAACATTTTCAGGATTCTCATTAACTATGACCTTTATTCTTAAAACAATGTGGCACATCCTCTTTGAAAGACCCTATACAATCTCATGTGTTTTAACTTGTTCTTTTACTTAGCAATACAGCCATATAATTCCTGTGGTTACACATACAAATGTGCCAGAGAAATTCAGCAGTACAGGGCGTCTACAAATGGTCTGCCTCCTCTTTCACTAACCACAGCCCCACGTTTCCATACTGGCAAATTTTATGGATGCAGTAATTATGAGAGCTAAGGGTTTGGTAAAGTATATAACATCCTTTTAATAATAAGTAATAAAAAAATAGATTATAGAAGTAGGGAAGCATAATTCATTTCCCACTTAATGATCCACAATAAAGTTTACATACAACTTGTCTGTTGCAGAAAACTAACACACCTAGATGTTTTCCCTAATACTATGCTGTAATTTTCTGGAATGTTTTTACTCTCCTCTCAGCCTTATATGCTGCCTGACATTCAATAACAGCACCAGTAGTTTTGCACATACAAGTACATTTAGTAGGTGTGCAGGAGCAAGGCCCACCCCTTTGTTTAATACAGTGACTCCTTTAATGGTTTGTGTACTCTATTAAAATAGTAGGTAAAACAAAGCTCCAATAGGCATAAAGGGTTAGTTTTATCAATGATCTTAAAACATTATTGAAGGCATTGATCAGTTGGTTCTGTTTTGGGTTTGTTATGACCAACACCAATAAATGCTGTTTGTTTTGGACACTGCTGCCTTCTTAAGATCTGTTCAAACCTTCGTAACACCTTCCCGCACGGCCTACCACAGAACAGTGTTAAAGTAATTGTTTGACTGGCATTATTATTATCCTGTTAATATGAATATTAAGCAAAGAGATTAAGCTATAGTCTATACTCCTGAGCAGTGTGTCTTTTCTCTTTCGTTTCATTTGAATCAATAAGAAAAATCATATATTTTCAAAGAAATCAGAACCAGGCTCGAGGGATTAAGCAGGCCTTTGCCCAAATGTGTGGAAATGCCAAGATATTATTTTAACACATTTTGAAAGGGTGAAGCCCAGGGGTATGTTTACAGTTGTTGTAAAATGTCCCATAAGTTTCACAGTCAAGCAGGCTCAGAGCTGAATTTGTATTAATTTGATATTTTTTTCTATGAATAAGATCACAGAGGTCCCCTTGTTAAGGTGCAGCTGTTTTCAATACGTTACAGAGCAGGGTGGATGGGAGGGCTTCAGACTGCAAATACGTTGGTAAAATAAGAAAAAAAAAAACTTGTAAGGTTTGAATATTGATTGCAGTCATTTACAATCTGTTGTGACTTTGTTTTGATTAGAAAACATTCTTAAAAATATGTATTTTACAATTTAAAGAAAATGTACCACCTCCCCAGCAAATAAAAGAGTTGATATAATTCATGCCATTTACTATAAAAGCTAATAAAACAAAGTGTGGCCAGTGGTGACCACAAAACAAAGACAACAGACTTGCCATTGCACTGACATTGTACTAGTCTTTTACAGTAGTTCCAGTAACCATCTAGAAGTTTAATAATTCAGTTTAAATATATTCCATATGGACAGAATTTGAACTTGATGGTAGATTCTACGGTTTCTATATCAAGTGTTTTTATTTTATTTTTTTACTTAAATTCCATGGATATCACGTAACAATAATGGTCCTGTAATCTACCATTCATTCATGCAGAGGGTCCTGGATGGTGTTTTTTTTTTTTTACTTAAAAGCCAAAAAACAATCATACATTTTTATTTGCTGATAAGAGATGGCATTCCAGTGAACACATGGCTTTAGTTTCACATCCTGCTCGGCTGCCAAGGGGCTTCCAGTGGCAGGTCTGTGAGCTACTGTGAAATGCCCAAATATGGTCTTCATTAAAACAGTAAAAGGGTTGGTCTTTTCCCCTTTGCCCACCTTTATATTACAGACTAGGCAGGTACAGGACTATTCAGCCAGCACACGGGTTGTGACCCTGATTGGGTCTCGGTCTTCTACAGACAATTCCTATACATCAGTTTTCTGTTTGGCATGTCCACTGAGAAAACAGACAATGAACATTTATTTTTGTATGTGCTACTCAGAAAAACAAAGCCCACTGCATTATACAAAGCCCAAATCCTGAAAGCCCACTTTTTCAGAATGTCTTTGTTAGAAAGGAACCACAGATTTCATCGTTTGGTTTTGTTTCTGTGATGTGGACAGTTCTGCCTGGTTGCATTGAACTCCATTGAAGATCTTAATGGACATTTGCCTCCCCTTTAAAGAAAGGTTTTGCATAAAACTAATGGTTTAAGGGCTGGCTTTGGTATATTGGGAAGAAGTACAGATCTCCATATTAGGACATCAAAGGAGCCCTGTGTTCTTGAGTCTGCTATGCACACTAGTTCTCAGACTATTCCTGTAGTGTTTTAAAAGTGTTATACTGACACCTGCTGGAGTGAATGCAATTGATCTTTTCATCCCCTTTGTTCTAGTTTCTCTTCTTGCTTTTGCAGTTTTGCTCTCTACAGGGCAATTTTGAATTATTCCTAAATACAGAAGTCTTAACTACATTTTGAGTAGTGTCACTGCCCAGGAAAACATGCCCATTAAATGTAGTTGTCTGTTCCCATAATCAAAGTGTTCTTGCTAAGTTCCAGGTGACCAAAACATACAACACAGTACAGCTGCTTTATCAGGGTTGTGTTTTCCTTTTGTTTTAATGTAGATTCACTGAAAAGTAGAAGAGTTGCATTGAGCACATACTGAGATTAAATGGAAATGATTCATCACAAGTGAAGAAAGACAGATGATGGCATTTAACAAAATGGCAGTTAAAGAACAATGAGATACACAAGAAAATAAAGCAAATCACAATGGATATATACTTTGAAATCCTTTATTTTCAATGAATACAAAAAAATATTTTTTGTGGCCAGATAAATAGTATACATATAGCATCACTTAGTGTCTGTTTTCTTGTAGTTTATTTATTCTTGCGTTTTAATTCTTTAGAGTCCGCAAAACCAAACCAATTAAAATAAATGGTAGGATATTTTTTCAGCTCCAGTAAAATACAATCACACTAAATTGTGTCGACAGATTTATATTTTAATATCTTCATTACATTTATTTAAAAATCAATAAACAAAAAAAACAAAAATCATAGTGGTTTAAAAGAGAAAACAAATAAGAAAAAGTTCAGTCCCATTTTGGAGATTAACCAGTCACATACAACTGATATGACAACGGCATAGACTTCACGGTCATTATTCTAAAGCATCTTGGCACATGCTCATGGAATGCAGTACAAAAAAGGTGTTGTTTATATATATGCATTTAATAATATATATTTATATATATATATGTTTGATATATATTTTGTATACACCACCACATCTTATTCAAACGAAATTCACTTCTCTGCCTTGCAAGGCAACCACAGTTTTTTAAAAAGGCAGGTAACTAGGGATGCTCATATGTAATTGTGAGAAAAGTGTTGTCAAGTGGCCAACCATGAGAGTCAAGCCAAGAAGGCTGTGGAGAATCCAATTCATCCCTTTAGCAAGGACTTTATGGGTCTGCGAGAGATATTGGTTTAGCAGAAGAGGGGCTGTAAGTGCTACAGACTAAGGCACTAATAAGCTACACAGAACAGATGGAGAGGAGGAGGTTACAAAAGCAAATATTAAAATGAAATAAAATGACCCAGTGTTAAAAAGCTAAGCAGCATTTTGTGGCTCGATTTTTCAAAACAACAACATAACCTACCCATGACTATAAGCAATTTTCATTTTTTGCTGAAACGCAACAGTAGCGTGAACAGAAACAATCTCCACAAATGGAGCTTGATCTTCCTTGTGTGCAGTGCTTCAAAAACATAAAATGATAAATCAGTGCATCCTACAGTGTTTGCAGTGTTAAAAATAAAATCTCAGTCATTTGTTTTTTCTAACAGAGCCATGCACATACAGTAGTAGAAGTAACATTTCTTGTACTATAAAATACTTCAACAGAGGCCTTCTCAGAACTGTATTCTACAGATGTGTTTAGAGACACTTAGTTCTCCTAGACAATGGGTGGAAAAAAGCACTGAATTGTAAAACACCAGTATAAGGTTCCTAAAGAAAGTAGTACTGAAAACAATAAGAAATATAACATCCACGTCAATTCTGAGGTGTACCCTCTTCTCAGCATTTCAAAACCATGTCATAACAAAAAACAGTATTAAACCCTTCCATGTATATTGTAAATTATATTTCCTAACCCTCCACCCTCTCCTCTTCCTAAACAAAGGTAGAAAAGACTGCTCCTGGCTGCTCCAGACATCTGGCATCTACAAACTAGTTAAGCCACTGTGCTTCATTGTTGATTTTCTGTTGAATGAGACTGAAAACGATAGAAAAAATAAAAATATACATATGCATATAGAAAATGAAGAAAAAGACCCGCACTGTAAATACACTCCCATATCAAGAGTCTAAGAGACTCGCACAGAGCACCATTTGATTTCCAGAGTAACACAGAAAAGCAACTAACATAGTGGGACCCAGATAACACTGTTGTAAAAATGCTAAATATCCTTGATTTTCTTCACTCCTGACTGCTACCAAACAGACTCCACAGCAGCTCTCTGAACACCCTGCCCGTGTGGAAATAAGGCCAAATCCAGCATGAAGGGGTTTGCAAAATGGAAGAACTTGGCTGCAGTAAGAATCTGGAAACACTTCAAGACTCACTACCTTACTAACAATAAAGAGCAATTGCCTTAATGTTTGCAGATCATTAGTAGTAGATACAGCAATAATAATAATACATGTAAGGAATTCTTCAGTTGCATCTACTTGGGAAAACATTTATTTATTTATTATATAAGTTTACATATTTTATTTTTTTAAACGTAACTGTACATTTTTTGCTTTCTACCTAGAGTTTATTATTTAGCTAAGCTAACTGTTAAGTGGTCTACATTGCCTCCCTGATATGTTCTGTATGTGCAGTGCATGCAAGGCAATGGGAGGTGCTGTGTGGTATCTTTGGGAAGCAAAAGTCATTTAATCTAAACTATATATGTCAAGCCTGCTTCCAGGTACACTGTGATTGTTAGTTGTATTGCATGGCATAGTAAGTACATACTTTAGAACATATATGGCTCAATAAGCACTGCAGAAGGTAGATGAAATGGGAACAGAATTTGCTGTTCACTCCACTAATCTTATACAGCACACATGTTTTTAACTGTAAGGGCACTGCCACAAAGATGAGTGAATTACAGGGATTGATACAATGATGTAAAGTTCCCAGTACAGCAACTAGCCTATTCTTCAGACATCTAAAGCTGCAGAATTCATCAAAACAGTTGCGAAATGCTAAAAAATCTCAGTATGATCCCACTTATTAAGCTAAGGTTGAACAGCGGTTACTTATAAACGAAGTCTGATTAGTCAATAATAGTACTGCCCAGCTAAGGAAGGTAAGAGTTCAATCTAAGCAATTCATATGTTTTCTAATGCATTCTTAAGCTTAATGAAGATGTATCATTAATGTTTTCTTTATTAAATGCATGTTTGTGGATGAAAAGAGTAAAACTCTTTCCCAAAAGAGTGCTGTGGTATTTTATTATGTTGCATTGTGATGATGCTAAAGCAGGTCTGTATATTTATTTCAAGCATCCAAATGAAATGGGGGGAAAAAGCATTTGCACACACAATTTAAGTATATTCAAATACTGTAGTCTGCTGTACAACACCACAGAGAACAACACTGCATTATAGAGGTCTACATAAAATTCAGATGTATTTTTTTCTTCTTAATAAATCCAGTATCAGAAAATTAATATTGCCAGTCTTTGAAGGATACCTAGGATTTCCCATGTAAAACACAAGTAGAACACTCCTGATGTAACGCCATACCCATAAAAAGCTCAAAATACCAAATTTGTCAAGCTCTGCTAAAGCTATGCATAAAGTAAGTACTTGTGTGTATGTGTGCACATATATATATGTCCCCAGAAGATTTCTCTTCAACTGTTTCTCCTTTATTTTATTGAGAAAAAAACATGAGAAATTAAAGACCAGCTATATTTATTTATTTTTAATCCCCAGATATTTTATAACATTTAAAAAGTTTAATGCATCTATACTGAATATGACAGGTTAAAAAGGTAGGTAGGTACTAGTGTGGTAGTAGTTATAGGGGTTTTGGGACAAATTATATTTATATACTTTTTTTTTTTTTTTAATCAAAAGATTGCAAGAGCTTCACCACTTACACAACATACCCAGTTCTTATATATAGATGAAAAATTCTAGTCAAGCCAAAGGCAACCATGATTTTTTTTTTTTCATAAAAAAAAAAAAACGTATTAATGGCCCTTGTACGGCTCACTGTGTAACGTGATGTCACTCACAATCTTGGCTTGCAAAAGAAGAGAGGATGGCCTGATGTAAAAAGAGAAGAGGCTAGGGTGTGTGCCAAGATGTTTGAGCAGGACAGCTCCATTCCTGTCCCGTGGTATCCTTCGCACACAAATACACACAAACACTCCCTGACTGTCGGCTGTTGTACCAGTAACAGCTACACTGCTACGCTGTCCCTTTTTCAAAAGGGAAAGAAACAAACGCCAGCCTTCAGTTCTCATCCTCCCTCAGCTCTGTGGGGAGGAACTTGTACTGCTGCTGCCGGATCTGGGCCAGTTTCTTGCGCGCCTCCTCCAGCTCTCGCTCCTTCCTCAGCATCTCCTCCTGGGCAGCGATGATCTGTAACAGAGAGTCAGGGTTACTCTCCTCTCCCGCAGAGCCTGTACCCTGCACAGCCCTTGTTCATCCAGCACACAGCTCATCATGGGTACTCTCTTTAGCTATGCCACACTATCATCATTACCCGCACCCCCCCACACTTCTCATGTCCTGTAAAATTTCAGTTACTCCTCTTGGGTTCTGTACAGTGAGGTACCAGACAGTGGTAGCACGCCCTGACACGTCAACCATCAAATTTCAATAATGACACGACCACCCTTAATCTTTACAGAATGCAAACATCTACAGGATTTATGCAGATGAAGTGATAGAAAGACAGGAAGGTTTTGGCAAAAGATAATAACCTTCCTGTAAAGTGGATCGCCAAACTATGAGAATGGCTCAAAACATTTTAATTTTAATTAAACATTTCGTTCAGAATAAGAGGATGCTGTAAACCACAACATTAAAAGCAATGAGCAAACTGATATGCTTCTATTAGTGATGTATAATATACTTTTGAAATGGGACTAGATAATAAAAATAAGTCATACCTGAGCGATTCCACCGACAAATTTGGTTTTGACCACAACGTCATCGTCGTCCGCCTTATCGAAGGCTGCTTTCTGAGCCGCTCGCACCAGGTTATCAGATGCTCGTTTGACAGCATTCCCAGCAGCCTTTGAGAACAGGATCACACATTAATGCCACTGAGCTATAGTGAAGTACTCTACTGCTTCTCATAGTTCAATAATGTACATGTCAACGGATCTTAACAGATTACACATAAGCATGCTTGGGCCCTCAGCAGGAATGGTAGGAGAAGGAGTAAGGTTGACCTCAGTATGAGAGGTAGGTTATCTTCTTGACACCAGAAAAAGTTTTGCAAACCGCCTCGCCAAAGTACTCATATTTCAGACAGCTTTACTCAAATATACTGGCTTCCAGGACACATATAGATAAAGAATTGAAGACAAATACACCTCTGTTTATCAGATGGGCATCATTCGAGTCCTACCTGTAGTCTCCTCATAGCCTCAGAGTCCTGGTCTGCTTTTACTTTGCAGGCAACCAGGAGCTGTGCTGTCGATGCTGCCACCTGTTTGGCAGAAGAAATGAGCTTCTCCTCACTGGCATGGCCCTGGACGGAGGCATTGGCAGCCTCACAGAGGTTGCTGGTAGCAGCTGCCACCATACGGGCCTGAGAAAACAGAGAAAATTATGAGTATTAAAGGCATTGACAGTCCCAGTGCCATATAGCCCTACAGAGCTCATATTAAGTTTAGAGCACTATTTAAAGGAAACATGCGTCTGAATGTTGGTTCATGTGTCACAGAGAGGCCACCAACATTGAAAAATGCAGATGTCCATGTTGTTTACTAAAGTGTGCCCCCATTTCCATTTCTAACTGTTGTTGTCAAAATATTTTAAAACAACAAATATCCGAGCACAGTTCAAGAAGAACCCCAAAAGAAAGATATTTCTGCCAATACTTTGCCATACACACCTCTTACAGACAAATGGGAGGTACTCACCGCTGAGATAAGCCCTTGGGACCACTGTCCATCATCTATAGCGTTGGCAGGAATAGACCCAACCTGGGGAGAAATGGTAGTTTTGTTACCACACGTCTTTGCTACTAAACACCACGTGTTGTGTCATTTAAGACTTCCCCCCACATCAGATGTTAGGTTTTTGATGGATATATTTTTCCAAAAATGTCATATACAGTCCTACTGTTGTCATACTTCTCAAGCCTTCCATCCTATGGGTCCAAGCAGTCTTTGAGGTCACAGCATTCTTCCACAGAACAAAATGGAGCTGAACTAGAGAAATCTGCATGGGGTGTACTGATAATAAATATCTACTATGATGCTGCAACTCATGAATCTTGCCAGAAAGTAATTAGCTGTGGAAGAAAAACAAATCCGTCTTCCGTTCTGGACCAAAAAGGATAGGCAGTGAGTCACAGAAGGTTATTTTTAGTGTCCATCTTGGTAGAGGTCAAACTCTACTTGGTTTCGCGGCTCAGACACACCACAGGATGTGCCAGCAAAGCCAAGTTCGATTCAGCCTCCCTCCACTTACCTTGCCCTGTGCCACCAGCTCTCTCTGTGCCGCGGAGGCTGATTTCACCAGGGCACTGGTTGCGGCTGCGATGGATTTGGCAGCTTCCAGGATCTGCTCTTCGAAATCCAGGTTTTCATCTGCTTGCTGTGAGCAAAATAAAACCATCAGTTCCAATACAGCAATGAACATGGAAAATAAAACATCGTCCATATGGTTTTTGAGGGAATTCAAAATATCTATTGAAATGCTGCTCGCAATATCAGTCTATGCCAAATTAGCTCCATATTTCAACATTCATTAAAACAATAAATGTGCTAAGTGGTATCAATTCATGACAGGATATTCAGTATGAATATGGTGTTGCTGCTAAAAACAGAAAAACATACACACACTAAAAAAAGAAAAAGCACAACAAGGTTGCCTGGGGAGGCCAAGATAACGCAAATTGCAGGAATTAGAACACCTAAGACTACCAATCAGCAAATTCAATTAACAGCTTGCATCCAAGAAAATCCTGCTGCTTATGGGACAGATGTAAGACCCAGCTTGCTTTCCCAAAGATGCATGATTGTGGGTTCAAACTAAAATATTATGTGAAGATAACAATTCACACAATATTCCAAGGTACAGAGACTGATTATATCTATCTCTATCCATCATCAGTCTCTGTTTCCACTTTTTATTTAAAGTGTACCTTATATTATATAAACAAATACAAAAATAAATGCATAAATACATAATCACACACACTAATAAAGCTTTTACAATTTTAATTCAAAGCACAGGAAAATTATTGCTATTCACAGTCAAGAGTCTGAAGTATGGATGTATACTTTGTATGTTTAAATAACTGTACTTCTGCATATTTGTAATTCTTAAATTATACTTTGTATTAATGCTTAATTTGAAATTTGTATTGCTGCACCTTTGTAATGCTTCTATAACCTTTAAGTCGCCCTGGATATGGGCATCTGCCAATAAATCAATACATAAATAATAAAGTACAGCACTCTGGCTTGTACATTCTTCTGTGCTCTGTCTCTCATGTTTGTAAATAGAGTGTTAATGCTTTGCTGCATTAAAATAAGCTAATTGAGTTATTAAATATAGGTTTATAGTGTGGGCATAGGGTTGCCAACAACAGAGGTGTGTGTTCCTGTAGTTTGTAAGATCACAATATGGTAGATGACAACTGAGCTATCCTACACATTCATTCCGTGACTATCAAGCCTTAAACGGTGTCTTGTACATTCTGCTGGTTTCCATATACATCTAGCACTGCCGGCAGACTGACTTACAAGACAGCCCCCACACCCAATAAAACCAAAAATAAATCTTGTAGCAACACTCTTAATTGTACTATTGTGGTAGACAAAATAATGGCCTCCCCTCATTTGTACATCACATGGTGATACAACTGCACTAGTTTCACCTCAGTGATGCCACTGTTAGAATGTTTAAATATTGATTTGAATATAAACACACTCAAAATACACTCACCTAAAGGATTATTAGGAACACCATACTAATACTGTGTTTGACCCCCTTTCGCCTTCAGAACTGCCTTAATTCTACGTGGCATTGATTCAACAAGGTGCTGAAAGCATTCTTTAGAAATGTTGGCCCATATTGATAGGATAGCATCTTGCAGTTGATGGAGATTTGTGGGATGCACATCCAGGGCACGAAGCTCCCGTTCCACCACATCCCAAAGATGCTCTATTGGGTTGAGATCTGGTGACTGTGGGGGCCAGTTTAGTACAGTGAACTCATTGTCATGTTCAAGAAACCAATTTGAAATGATTCGACCTTTGTGACATGGTGCATTATCCTGCTGGAAGTAGCCATCAGAGGATGGGTACATGGTGGTCATAAAGGGATGGACATGGTCAGAAACAATGCTCAGGTAGGCCGTGGCATTTCAACGATGCCCAATTGGCACTAAAGGGCCTAAAGTGTGCCAAGAAAACATCCCCCACACCATTACACCACCACCACCAGCCTGCACAGTGGTAACAAGGCATGATGGATCCATGTTCTCATTCTGTTTACGCCAAATTCTGACTCTACCATCTGAATGTCTCAAGAGAAATCGAGACTCATCAGACCAGGCAACATTTTTCCAGTCTTCAACTGTCCAAGTTTGGTGAGCTTGTGCAAATTGTAGCCTCTTTTTCCTATTTGTAGTGGAGATGAGTGGTACCCGGTGGGGTCTTCTGCTGTTGTAGCCCATCCGCCTCAAGGTTGTACTTGTTGTGGCTTCACAAATGCTTTGCTGCATACCTCGGTTGTAACGAGTGGTTATTTCAGTCAAAGTTGCTCTTCTATCAGCTTGAATCAGTCGGCCCATTCTCCTCTGACCTCTAGCATCAACAAGGCATTTTCGCCCACAGGACTGCCGCATACTGGATGTTTTTCCCTTTTCACACCATTCTTTGTAAACCCTAGAAATGGTTGTGCATGAAAATCCCAGTAACTGAGCAGATTGTGAAATACTCAGACCGGCCCGTCTGGCACCAACAACCATGCCACGCTCAAAATTGCTTAAATCACCTTTCTTTCCCATTCAGACATTCAGTTTGGAGTTCAGGAGATTGTCTTGACCAGGACCACACCCCTAAATGCATTGAAGCAACTGCCATGTGATTGGTTGGTTAGATAATTGCATTAATGAGAAATTGAACAGGTGTTCCTAATAATCCTTTAGGTGAGTGTATAAACCATCATTAACTACATAGTCTGATAATTGCATCCCTCATACAGCTGTACACAATGGTGACACCTTGTGGAGATCTGAGGAACATACTGTGAGGGTTTAACCTGGAATTCAACCCTGTTGCTGCTTTAACTAGGAAATGCTACTAACTGTGCATGTCCCAAAAATCATTACTCAACAGGCCATGGACTGCTGTACTGGATCAGAAGGGGTTTATACATCACAATTTGTTGCATGTAAAGTGGTCACTGCTACATATGCATTTGTTATTCCAACAACTGTCTGCTGATGCCAATGGTGTATATACCTCCTAAGGATATAAAACTTGTAATATGAAAAACTCCTGCAGGAAGGACTCCGAAACAACATATGGTTCATGCAGGACCATTAAAACACGCCTTTGCAGGGATCAAAAAAACAAAACAAATGCAATAGGCCAACACAATGACTAAAACATTTACTCGCATTCCTAAAGCAGCTGTGACGAACACACAAACATCCATGGGACAGTTTACAACAGTACACACAAAGTACATGTGTCTGGAGACAGGGCGGGACACTGTAGGAATATGTTTGATATATAGTTGGATTGAATAACAACCTAATATATCAAACATATCAGACAGAGCCCTGCAGAGAAGGCTTCCAGGTTTAAAATCGTCTCAAAAGAACAACAGTGGAACATGCTGCTACCTCTGGAACACACAGCTAGGAGGAGAGGGGAAGACGGCAGACCAGGGGAGGGGATTTAGGGACATAGGAAAAGGGTGTGTGTGGGTGTGTGGGGGGTGGGGGTCTCCCTGACTTTGTGGATTGTGTTACTGATACAGGTCACTAAAGGTATCTGAATAGCCTCTGTGTTACAGACTAACTTTTCTGCCACTGATAAAAATATCTATACGCAAAAACATAATATAAATCAAGGTTAATTTGACCCTCTCAAGTGTCTTAGTCTAGGTTTGCTTTAGAGACAGGGAAGGGTACAGTAAATTCTAACAGGGCAATATATAAATAAACAAATAAATAAATAAATAAATGCCATGAAGCTCAACAATATAAAAACAACCTTGAAAAACAACCAAAAGCTCCCCAGAGAAAACAGGATGAGATTTTATTTTTTGCTCCAAGGACATCCTGAACTGGGACTTTAGGAGGGGAAAGAGGAACAAAAAAAAAAAAGGGAAGGCCAACGACTGGAACAGATGTGGGGGGTGCATGAAAACTTAAAATTTCTGTCTTTAACCTTACTTATGCAAACTAGACAAAGAAAAATCCTGAATGGTCCAATCTGGTTTTGAACATTTCCTTTTCAAAACTTGAACATTACACCACTTGTGCCAGACCCCACCCCCTTTTTACATTACATTACTAAAAAAAAAAATATATATATATTGCGTTAACTAATCGAGCTGAGCTCAGCATCCCAGTCAACAATTATAAATGCATCACCTCCATTATATAACACTGACTGCAGTGTCAACTAGCACAGTATTAACGGTCATCACACAGACAAACAACCATCATCTCTCCTTCCTAATCCATTACAGCACTTATACAATAGGTGCATAGCTTAAGCAGACAATTGTCAATATTTTTACCGCCCGCTTTGCCATACCACTCCCAAATGAAGAGTATTAAAAAGACACCTTCATCATGACTTATGTCCATGTTTGTTTGTTTTTTGCTCGTTTCAGCAGCTTCCGAGTGCCTACAAAAGCTGTCTAGAAAATGTGCTTTGCAAATGCATCCAGAAGTCAAGCACGGAAGAGCAGGATATTGTGCCGGCCTCATACCTTGGGCTTAGCTCTGGGTTTGAGCTGTTCCAACTTCTTCGCCGCAGCCTCGATGGACGCTGCCGCCCCCAGCAACTCGGTCTCAGCGATGACGGTGGGGTCTTCAGGATCCACCCATTCATTACCTTAAAGTATCCCAGAATAACAATGAGAACCACTCGTCTGACAAGAGCTCCACTTCATTACTATGCATGCACCACCAAACCTCCAAAAAGAACATGAGGAACAGAACAGAATAATACACATAACGAAAACGCAAAGCGACCAGTGGATCCACAAGAATCACCACTGCACTCTCATGCTACAGGTCCATGTCTTCCCATGTGTGACTAATGCTCAGATGCTTCCTTTTCATCCCCTCTTCACCCAGCATTTGAAAAAGTAAGTATTAAAAACACATTGCTTAATGGATTATATCCACTCCTTGCAGAGCTTAAAGTGGCATTTAAGTGTGACTATTATGAACAGCTTGTAAAAACAGATGGAATGGTTGTTTTTACAGATTATGTGGTGCCCCAGGGAACTAGAATTCTCCCCCCCCCACATGCACTCATCCTCGTTCCTCCCTCCGTTAATGAAAGGTGATGTATGTGAATATGAGACGCATATCAACTTACCTCCATCTGAGGCAAAAGAAAAACAACATACATTACTGTAGTAAAATACTGTATAGCAATATTGGATTATTGATGGAGATTACATTTAAAATGGATGAATTTACAGCAAAACAAATATCACCACCCAGGCTTCCAAGAAAGCCTCCAAAAATAGTAGTCTCTGAACACATAATGAATGTGATTTTAATTGAAAACTGTTTCACATTATCCTAAAGTTCTGGATTTCAAAAACCATGGTCAAGCAGGCATTCATGGTTTCTTACATCCACCGAGAATTAGTTTCACAATAAAAGCGAAAATGTGAATGAAAAGAAGAAAGCTTTTGTTGTTAATGGAAACCATTCTCTGAATATGAGACGCTAGACAAAAGCAGACATTTCTTAGGCTCTAAAGATCCATTAGTACTTTCAGGGGGTCCGAATCCTACTGTAAGGGTTATTAGCCTCGGAAAGCCCCTCGGCAGCACAGCGATACTCTTGCCCTCACCTTTCATGGCCTCCGCAGCCTGAATGAGCTCGGTGACCGCCCCCGCCACACGCTTCGAGAACTGTGCCAGCTGCTGCTTCAGCTCAGGGGTGGGTTTCTGAAGAACCTGCCGTGACAGAAAATAAAAAATAAAATCAATACATTCAACACATTTTAAAACATCAAGCAAATGTTGCACAATCTACCATACAGATTATTTTAATATTTAATATTTAAGTTTAAAAAGTTCTGTACCATATAACTTTTACACTATGGAACATTTCTAGTGTTACTGTGAATAGATCTCAGCTCAAATTCAAAACTAAAGGTGTGGTACCAGCCTACCAGTAACACATGTTCCAGGAGGTCAATGTATCCCGAGGTACATTCTGTTCCAAAACGAAGGGCCCGGATTCGCACATCTTCACTGACCTCCTGGTGATGGGCAGCTTGCTGAAAGTAGACACATCAACAGAACCATTGATTTCCATTCAAATTTCGTTATATAACAAAGGGATGCATGTTTTGTATTTCTTAAGTTTTTTCCTTCAATAAAGTGCATCCATAGTGTGTGTGTGTATATATATATATCAATATCAAAGTTTAAATCAATGGAAACCACCATCAGATTGTGCAAGAGCTCATTTATTTTTTGTTCTTCTATTTTATTGTGAGCAAAACCACTGTACTGCATAGCCAAGTCAAACACTTCTGACAGGAATGAAGTACGGCAGCTGAGGCACAGAGCAGAATCTGTATTCACTACAGTGGAATTCAATCTGACAAGTGAGGCAGAATTTTGGGGATTTATAAGGAATTTGGTTTTGGCTCCTTACCAACTGTTTAAGGGAGGCTGCCATTTTTACATAGCTGGGACAGGTTAGACAGAGAAGAGTGTTATTTATTTAGTCGGGGAGATGTGAAAGCAAAAACAAAAGACCTTAAAGTTAATGACAAATTCGGAAAAAGAAACAACTATAAATACACAAAGGATGAGTAGAACAGCCTCAGTACAATGAATAACCACTGCCCTCGAGTTAGAGCTGTGTATTTGACACAAAGTGCAATTCAGCACTTTCGAAGAGCAAGTTAGTGTTATCTCTCAGCACTTGTGTCTTCATCCATATAAACAACATCACCTTGTTTTAGGTAATTTTTTTTGTATTTGTGATTAGGCCAATGCAAACTCTTAAGATGTCAGTTTGCATTTGCACAGATTGGGTGTCCTTTAGGCTACTGTCTGATGTCGCTCACAGCTGATGGAGCAATGGCAACTTGAACATGATTCCATTAGACTTGCAAGTTGAAAATCTTGTCAGGATGTGAAAGATTAAAAGCAAAATTACATACACATTATTGAAACGAGCAGGCAGCGATTACTGAAGTTCGTCCAATTACACTGAATTGCATTCGTCCTACTTTATGACATTTAGAAGTATGAATGTTTTGAGAATTCACACTGTTACCCTATTACTAGACTGGAATAAAAATCAAGAAATTTCTGCCTGATTCTATTTGTACAAACCCAGAAGTCACTGACTAATACTATGTTCAGCGTTTTATGTTATTCAGTGCATGTCCATGAAAACCTAAAATGAAGTGTATGTGCGTGCATGCGAGCAGTAGACTTCACAGATTGATTCCTACCTTACAGGACATCAGCATGTCTGAAATGGCTTTGCGGCTCAGGTTTGCGGTTGAGATAACGTCCTCTTGCCGTGCAGAGTTGCCTGCCGCCACTGCTTTGGCTGTTGCTGTAGTGATGCCCTTTGTCATGCGGATGAACTCTTCCGGTGTGGAAATTCTCTCTGGCACCTCCTTGGACTGGAACACCTGTGAAGAGAAAAGTGTCAGTTCAGTGAATCAGCTGTTTTGTTCATGAAAGACAGATCTTTGTATAGTATGAGGGACACTCACTTGCCATAAATGTAAGTGGTCAGCAGAAGCCTAAATTCGCTTACAGTTTAAAATAGAGAGATTTTAGCCATACTCGCCGGACTCAAAACTTTGGGAACTGTAAAAGCAATTAATTCCTTGTCCATTTGGATACTGTGATTGTGACGGATCTAAACTCTCCTGTGAAGGGACACTGATAAAGAACAGGAGGATGTTGTCAATAGGGGCAGGCGGATAAAGATTGGTGTGCGTCTCTGCCACACAAACCCTGAAGCTGCTGCAGCAGAGGCCAGTCAGCCAGTGTCAGGTACTTCACAGCATTTTAAAAGGGTAAATGAAGTTTGTATAGATCCCTGGTGGAGCACAAAATGTGGCAGCTGAACAAACAGAAAGCCGCTTTTTATCGTGCCAGGCCTTGATTAATCTGTGAAGGCGCCGCACACTCTCGGCATATTACCGTCAACTCTTGTTTGATGCACTCAATGGTGGCCTCCAGTGCTCTTGTTCCGCGAGTGGCTTCATCCTCCACAGCTTTCACCGTCTTCAAAAGAGACGTGACGTTCGTCACCATTACCTGCAATGAAAATTGGAAAAACAAGGCTGTCTTTGTCATCAGTCAGAATATAATCATGTGAGGCTGCAAGGTAATCAGGAGAAGTGGCTTCACAGGTCACACAGTCTGCCTGTCAACAGTGCTATGCAAAGCTGAGGATTCACAATAAACTCTCTATAATGGGGCACTAGGTGTGGACAATTTGCACTGTGGGTCTTTTTTCAGGAGGGAAGCCATTGTGAAACAAGTGAGAAATCTCTTGTTTACCATTACCATTTTAACCGTTGCAGAATAATTCTAAACTCAGCAGAAATGTAAAGCATTTTAAGATGCAAGCAATTTCGACTGTCAAATGTTTTGTCATCGGGGAGATTGGACACAAAGAAAGCCACTCGAAACATATCAAAGAAACCAAAGCATTCAAGGATCTCAACAGGGCTCACATCTGCCCGCACCACATGTGCGAAGAAAGGAAAACAATCCAAAAGTGTGGTTATGTGAATGGGGTAATGATTAAAATGAAACTGTTAAAGAAAAGTCTACTTCACTGCAGCTAAATTCGCATGCAGGGTATAACACGGGGAATTTGCTCCACTTACTCTAAAGGTACAGAGCTGAAAAATCATTTATTTGTAGTGAGATTAGAAACGTGCATGTGAAATGTATTTATTAATGTACTATAGGACAAAGGTTTTGGTATGCACACCCCATGCCATATTCTATCTGCTCACCACAACGCCTTTAATGTTCATATCTGAAATAGGAGGAATCCCGCATCCTGTGGCCATGTTTCTGGTGCCTTTGTATAACTAGAGGCAGATTATATTATTGCAAAGAACTATTTTTTTATTTTTATATACAGGAATCATAAATTTTAATTTACTTTAAGTTCTGATTAAGTGAACAACAAGTTTACAAAAATGGAAACAGATTCTGTAAATCCTCCAGCATGCACTCTGCTATGAACCATCAGCTACCGGACCTGAAAATTGAGCCTTCTGCTGTTTCTGTGCACTCTATGCACTCTATGTTTGAGAGGAAATCCTTATACATTGAATTCCAACTGACTATGGAACCGCATCAGTTAGGCTTAGGTTAGGTAAACCTTTTTAAAGTGATATTAATCTGCTGACATCCTTCATAAAACACTTTGACTCCTGGAGTGAGAGAAATACAAAGTCAAATAAAAAACAGGACAGTTATAGATTCTTGCCAACACCTCATTCCCATGTCTCTCACAGGAGGCAAATAGAGTGAAGCGCTATTTAAAATTGCAAAATGGGAAATCTGTGATGCGTTACAAGTCCACTTCTTCGCCGTACTTCTGAGCTGCTGGCTCCTACCGAGACATCAATATCAACCAGAAAACGTGGTTCCCAAACTCTCTGCAGGTTTTGATGAATGAAGCAACTCAAATATTGCCATCTGTGCACAGTATGCGGTACCTTGGCAGCACTCTTCAGCTGATACATGGATGGGTCGTCTGCAGGCTTGCCGGCAGCACACTTTGTGGCACCGATCAGTTCGGCCAGAGCTTTGGCTACATCTTTCACAGCGTTAATCAGCACGACCTGGAAAAGAGTCAAACCACTAACAATTCGAAAATCTAATGCAAAATTCATAAGCAAAGGAACAAGTATGTGCAGTGATGTCAGGGAAAAGACAAATGAACAAAAAACAAATAAAAACAAATCTTGTTTCATCTGTAAATACAAAATAATTACCCTGACCCCGTTATACCTGTGTTTCGGGGTCGTCAGAGCCAATACTAGCAGCCCCCAGCTTTACCACGTCGGTCAGCTGAGTGATTGTCTTGGCGGAAGACTGGGCTGCCTGGGCCAGTTTGTCCTGACTGGAAGCTGCGCCGGACACCAGCATCTTTGTGTCCTCCACCAACGCCTTGGCAGTCTTCAGTATATTCTCTCTGTTTGAACAAGGTACATGTTCAGGACAAACCTATCGTTCACTGCCCTGAAAGTACAACTAAATGTGTGCTCTGTCTTTAGATTTGTATCTGATCATTAACAGAAGTTCACATTTAGTTTGGGGTTGTCTCTGCTTTGTGTGATAGCATGCGCAGTGTATGTTGGGAGTTTCATTATCAAAAGGGAAAATGTGCATGACAAGCTTGTGTTCCCAGGGTGCTTTGGGCTTCCTTTGATGTTCTCACCTGTGGTCAGCAAACGACTCCTCATTCTCTGCATTGAGCGTGCCTGCTGAGGCGAACATGATGGTGGTGTCCAGGTCAGCGATGATCCCAGAGACGGCGCTGGCGGCCGTTATGCAGGCCTGTGTGCCTTTGTTCCCAGCCTGCAGCGCGGACAGAACCATGGACACCTGTAGAACAAAATGGAAGAGCATAAACCCTCCTGAAGACCCATGGATCCCCCACATTAAGAGCAAAGAAAGCAACTTTCCCCAAAGCCTTCTCTTATAGAGCCTTAGATGGAGTGCCTCTTCCATGAAGTTCCCATCCCAAGACACCATTACACATTACATGTTATATAAATATAAATATGGTGGTTTTAGGACACCATTCTATTTCGCAACATGTGGGCAATCATGTCTTGGGCTTCTTGCCATAATTAAAAGCTACCCTTTCTTTAAAGCTACCCTGGTCTTTAGAGATGGGTAAAATTAGATTATATTATTGTCATGGTGTTAGATTGGGGGATTAAGGTGTATTATGTAGACAATAAAAATGTGTTATGAATCTTTAGACCCTGCAAAGTTAAAATGTATGAATACCATAAGCACCAAGATGGTGAAAATCAACAGCTCATGGTACACAGAAAAATCAATTAGACATCACAATTAAATGGAACCCGAAGGCACAGAGATGAAGGGGGGGGGGGAATTAAGAGTGAATACTCAGAGAAAAACCCTGAATGCGGATGGCTGTTAAAGACTGTTATAAAAACATATTTTGTGAATTGGTGAAACAAAGCATTACAGATGGACTATAGAAAAGCACCATGTCACTCTGACAACCGTCTGCAGTCTCTCAGAAATGAATGAATTGCAATGAAAAATACATTAAAACGAGCTTCAAGGTTCAGTTCTCCTTACACATAAAGCCACAAATTATTCATATCTAGAACAAGCCGACAATGAAGGAAACCAGAAAGCAGAACTAAGCGAGGGAAATGCAAATCCTGCTAATTGAGAACTAGCAAAGTCATCAAAGCTGGCATGCCTCGGAGAGAACATTTGGGTTCAGATTGCGATACAGTGCAAGAAATATGTTGCTTCTACTATTAAAATATTTTCAGGGAGGCAAAAAAAAAAAAAAAAAACAATTTCTAACTGTCTTGCTTCCTGGATGTTGTCATAAATGTAGAAAAGGTTGATACACATTTAGGAAAATATTAAGAAAATATAAATATACAGGGAAGGTGGTAATAGTATCATTTTCTTAATTCCACTTAATTGCCTACTACCCAATTAAAGCACAAACAAACAAAAAGATACATGGAGCACTTTACTTCCAGTTTTCTAGTGGCATTTTGGCATCCTACTTTAAGAAAATGTTTCCTTCCTCAGAATTCAAACTTCCTTTCGGTATACATGTTTAACACAGACCTGAATATTTTCAGTTGAAAAGGTTAAGTCTCGGATTTCACCAGTGGTGTCAAGTGGGTCCAGCAGCTATTCCATATCCTCCTCCTCTCAGCACAAGAAATACTTTACTTAAATAAGAGGGGATATCGAGGAGGGTAAGACCATGAAATACAAATGTAAACATCAGGACAAAGACCTTTTCTCTCAGACCACATGGAAAATTACTATAAATTTGTCTTTTTTTTTTTTTGCCATGTTTAAAATTCATCAGCATCTTTATTTCCCAAGCTCACTCCATTTCCCTACATTTCAAAGCGATTGACCTCAGCTAGCCCTTCCATCTGGACCCACTTTCGTAAGAGACCCTGGCAAATGGATGAAAAGACATAGGAACTGCTACTGAGTGACCTTTACAAACCCAAATACTCTACAAAACACAGATTAAAGCACAAATCGTATATCTATACCAAACAGTTCTGAAACGATGCTCCTTTTCAATCTGAAACCCAAGTAAACGAGTGTGGTTCATGGATTTTATGATTTCGTTATTCTGTTTTTGGTTAGTAAGAACACGAGCACAAGCATGAGCACAACAGAACACAGTATTCATTTAGTGTCAGTAAACAATTCTCTCAATACTACCATTCACAGTCATTTTCATAGTCACATGATGGTTTGTTTCAAAATGTAAAAAGGCCAAGCTGGCTGATCGGATTCTAATGTCGACCACAATGACCCATAACAATCTCTCTGCACAGAAAAGGAAAGCATCAACATATGTGACCAGCTTGCTTGGGGTCTCGGCCATAATAATATTGCAAACAGGGATTGTTGGCCTACCTTTTCAGTTACAGCACGGGCACATTCAATGAGCTCTCTCTTGGTGAAGCTGTCTGTGGGGGTGATCTGC
Organism: Amia ocellicauda; assembly: GCF_036373705.1. Lineage (NCBI taxonomy): Eukaryota > Metazoa > Chordata > Actinopteri > Amiiformes > Amiidae > Amia > Amia ocellicauda. The sequence goes on from NC_089853.1 coordinate 30,431,563, forward strand.
AGGGCCCCTGCTTTCTGAACCAGGAAGATACAGCCGTGCCCCAATTCTTGCACACGTGTCTTGATCTGGAATCCGATCTGAAACGACAACAACACACAAAAGTGAATTCTTAATCAAGTTTTTGCATCCCCTATTTTTTTGGGGTGTTTGGTACTTAAGAACTGATAAGTGTGCAGCCTCAATACATTGAGGTCAGATACTGGTGTGGGGAAACGAAATATCCACAATTTAAGCTACAATGGATGAAATATGCAGACATTCTTTCCAGGATAACTTATTTTGCTTTTTAAAAGACTAAGCAAACACAGGTGCATGGACCAACTGCCTTTATTGCAGATCTGGTACCACAATGTGCAGTATTTCAAGAAACAATCTCTTCATTCTGGATTTAAATTCATGGGTGGGTGCGAATTCATTGCCACTCTTATTTTCCGCTTCTGGGCTTGAAAGTATAGAGTCACCATGGTAACAAGGCATTAAAGCAGTCTTATGTAAAGTGAATTGACAACAGCTTGTGGATACTGGACTGCAAATTTTCACACAGTCGATCATGGAATCCATTCCATCATCACCAACTTAAAACAGCCACCGCCAGTGTTAGCTGAGTCACCAGGGAGCTGCACCAGGCTGTGAAATCATTGTTAAATTTAGAGCAAAGAACAGCAGTCTGAAATGGGACACTTGAAGAAGCTGCAATAATATAATCTCACTGCATAAATTCTAGCCAAGGTCATTCTTTCAACAGCTGGACTTGGAGCTTCCTGATAATTTAAATCACATCCCTCAAGAATGTAAAAGTCATGTCTGTGTTTGTGCTAAAGGAAGGAATGTTGACCAGACAGAGAACTGGATATCAAACATGAGAGGTCTCCATGAGAATGAGAGAAAAAGTTGAGCAGAAAAGCTGAACAAAGACCACTGCACTGCCTGAGGTGCACAGGTAAACAAAGAGGGACCCTCTGGAAGCGCAGTCTGCAGACTGGTGTCATGACCAGATATGCTGCCAAGATCCAGTGCCATTTTTGTGAATGACAACTGGCTCCTCACCTCTTCAGGTTCTGCAGTGGCTGCAGCCAGGCGGCCCTGGTGGGCCAAGTGTCCGTAGTCACAGGTCACCTGAGAAGCCAGGCCCCCCAGCTCCTCTGGACTGGTCACAGACTTCGTCATCTGGAAAAGAACAAGACTCTCACTGGAAAAACGGTTCTTCTATTTTCGAATTCCACATATTTTCCCCACAGGAGTTAAATCAGAATTTTTTCAAAATCCAAGGGTCATTAACATTATAACAATTGTCTTTCTTACCATCTCCTGCGCAGTAACTGCAATGGCCTTGGAATACTTCACCATTGTTGTTTGATAATCCACAAACGAACCTTCTGGTTCTGGAGGTGTTCCTTCATCTAACTAGGAAAAACAAATACCAATAAAGAACATGTTGTCCCTAGCTCTGCTATCTGCTGCCAAGGCAGGCAGAGGAGATGCAAAGTCACAGTTAAATAGCTGAGTGTCTGATAGTATTTATGTTGGCGTATTTCTGGTAGCTGAATTATATTTTGGATAGTTTACTATTTAAGTTCACTATAAGTTCTTAAAGGCATATATGCTGATTTTATACAGTAATTGCTGAAAAATTTAAAATACAAAATTCATTTTTTTTACAACATAAAATCAGAACATTAAATTAAAGTTGATTTACATTGAAGGACATATCTGTAAGTATTTCCAAACACAAAGTCGTGCACTATTTTGGATGCATACAAACTACTTTTTTGTCGCTAATGCAGGATTTCGAAGAATCAAGGGACACCGCTGTTCTATGATATGAAAGTACTCTATTTGATAAAATCATATTTTCAATATGTGGTATTAAGAAATGTTTCCTGTTCTAAATTTCAAGTAACATATTGGCTTGGGAGTCAGCCAGTTCACAATCTGTGAATACTAAGAAATACTGTGTGTGTGTGTATGTATATATATATATATATCACAACATTGGCTATATGATCCCAAAAGTATCTTAATTGACATTGCGTTTATGTTGAAGTTAAGAACCCAAAGCACTATGCTTTGCACACTTTAATTCATAATCTTGACCTGATGCAGAGGAATAAAGTCTGATATGTATGGCTCCAGACACGTTTTAACAAACAATTGAGAGTACTAGGACTCAGGAGTCATTTCTAATGGTTTTGCATCTGCCTGCTAAGCAACAAAACCTACCACTGCATATTAAAATGCAAGATTCAAGACTCTGAACAAAAAGATAAATTTTCCAACCTTGTAAAAATTATAATTTGATTGAACAGAAACAGTGACACCTGGTATATTTGGAAAAGATGCCAGATATACAGCATATGGAAATTAAGTCAACCTAAACAAAGAAAGTGATTTAGCCTCATGCACCATGAAATCCTAGTACAGAGAGTGATCTTTGAGAGCAATAAAAGAGCAAAAAGCTAATTTTCCTCTGATTTGCTCACGATCAAACAATCCACTAACCCTGCCACCTTTACTCACTCTGCCCATGGCCTCAGCTATGGAGTCCACCATTCCGCCAACCATTCCAACTTCACTGGCTGCTTCGTTCAGGGTGACCATGATGTCATCAACTGCCTCCTTCATCAACTGGGCAGCTTCAGCGATGGCATCGTGAGTGTGGGCCGCCTAGTCAACAACACAAAATACAGCCCCTGAACCACAAAGCGACCCAAGACATTGTTACCTTATTGGCTAATAAGAAAGAATGTCAGATTTCCACCTTGACTAGACCGATGCACATGAATCGAGTGTGAACAATTTATATGAAAAGCTGCACAGAAGTATAAAGACTAAGACAACAGATATTGAAAATACTGGAATTCCAATCCATTCCATTGGGCTGCAGGATTTTGGCTAACTTTTCCTATTTTGATTAACCATTAATTCATCCAGTTATAGAACAAGCAGATGGATTTGAAAGTCTGGAATTTGAACATCCCTGACCTAGAACATCCGTACCCATCAGGGAATCGTTCTGCTTTAGTGCCATTACCCTGTTGGCTCAGACACTCAGTGCAAGTGGTATTACTCTTTTATTGCATGCCCAAATGGCACAGTACCTTTGGGTTTCCCCCTCCTTCTTTTGCTGCATAAAGCATCTGCAGGGCGGACTCAGCCAGGGTTTTGGTCTGGTCCAGCACAGTCATCTGCTGCTGGTGATCCAGGAGCTTTGATGCAACACCCACAGATGCCAGAATGAGTGGCTCAAAATAGCTAGCCAGCTGAGTGACCTGGGAAACACAGTCACATGTACACTTCTCAAATCTGCAGTATACATCATCTACATTGAATACACACAATGAAAATTCACACAGTAACACAATGGGAAAACTGAGCTTATATGGCTTAGGCTTTTATATTATAATGTTTTTCTTGCATTCACACGGCTACAAAAACACTTTTGGATATTAGCAAACTGAATATTCATGGGTCTTTAAAAAGTTAATATATTCCATAAGTTTCCATTAGATCACAGAGCATGTGTAAGTTATACAAACAGCATGTCATTTGTTCTTGTGCGGTTGAACGGTACCTTGTGTCCTAGCTGGGCAGCTTCTCCTCTGGCTGCTGTAGATATGGGGTCAATGAGATGCCCAATCTCCTGCACTGCTGATGTCAGTTGATCTTGCAAAGCCTTATGGGAAGGTATATTGTTCAGACTTACGGTAAAGGCAATAGAGTATAGATATTGGGTATTGAAGTATTAATCATTTTTAGGTAGGGGCAGCAAATTACATGTATAATCAGTGTTCTTCATTTACACAAGAGACTGCAATATTCAAAATGTCATGGTTAAAAATAGACTAAGCAAATTCACCAAGTGTAAGTCATAAACAGAACAAACTACCAACAGGAATGGTAAAGTAACAGTAGACAGGGGGGTTGTGAAGGTGCACTTACCTCCAGGGAGATGTCATCCCTCGTCTGGAGGTTCTGGCTGACGGCCGCAAGGGAAGCCTGCTCGATGTCGCGGATGCACTTGTTTATGTTGTCGATTGAGTAGTCGCATTCTCTTTGCCCTGGAGCTTTGTCCCTGAGAGAAGATGTGAGATGATGACAGGACGATGCATGGTGTGTACTGGTGGTATTCAAACACTGTATAGACACTGACATTAATTCCAATCCATCACGTCTTTGTTGAAACTCCTTTCACCTCTTTTTTCATTGAAAATTAAAATATAGTTGAGCAAAAGTGGGAAACACATGAGAGTTGTCTGGGTGGAAAACAGGTTTGCAGATGGGCAGTCCGGTCCACGTTCTGCAGTTGCTTTAAAGGTTTTTGAAGTTTGGGAGAGGAGGGGTTCATCTGTAATAGCTCAATAAGACACTAGTAAAAGACAGCTTGTACAGAACGTGTCCGATATTACATCCATATATAAAAGACAACAGCGTGGAGCTGATCACCTGTGTCTTTTAAACATCTGGAAGCAAAGCATAAATCCATCTCAGATTGCCAGTGAGAACAATGTCCCTGGATTCGGGCCAGGTGGGATGTTTATCGATGTTGTGATGATACTCTGAGGCCCCATTCATACAGAGCCAATATGGCAAGTCAGAGTTTCTACTGAGGCAACATATTTTGTGGTATAGAACAGGCATAGAAAATGCAGACATTATACTAACCACTAAAGCTGCTGATAACATCACCACTTTTCAGCTTCAACATGACAAGGTTAGAGACACTCAAAGCGCAGGTATGCATACCAATACATTATTTCAATTAAGCATACTTAAAGCGGTGGGGTTCAGCATGTACAAAGAGAAGCGGATAATTCAATGACATCATTTAGTGGCTAGCTCCTCTGCTTTGAGAACAATAGACAGCCACCCACAGGACTGTTCCATTCCACTCACAAACAGTGTGGACACTGTCACTTCCTTACGATTCTCAGGTTGTTCCACAGAGTCCCACTTGTTCAACATAGAAGCCAACAAATACAGCCAAGTGATCAGTTATAGGGCTGGATTAAATCAAAACTTTGACCCACGCACTACAAAGCACACTACAGACCTGTACTTCATAGCATTTACATTTATGAGTAGAAAAAATAATCACCTTACAAAAAAGTATTACACCTTATGGCTTGCAGCAGCGTAATCAGTGTTAACACAATAGCTTCAGCACACTGACCTGATGGATGTGATGAGGCTCTTGATGGAGTCTGACACGGTGCGAGAGTGGCCTGCCAGTATAGACCAGGTTGGGGGGTCCTTTGGGTTGATGACCAGGGAGCGCGCAGTCATGATGAGGTTTCCCGAGCTGTCTAGCATGGCTCTGGCAGACTGCAGGATCGGCTCCTGGGCTGCAGACCCCTGTAGGCAGAGTGAAAAACAGGCTAGAATTCCTTTGCCTTGAATTGAAATGTTGAAAACACTGCAGATGATTCAAGTAGTAAGTAGTGGCCCATTGAATCGTTGCATTGTTTTATGCACTTCCATAATAAAAACAAAAACATGCAAAAAAAGCGATTAATGATTTTTTTTTAAACTGTGATAAAAAGTCCCTTCACCAGTAAAATACAAAAGGAAACTGAAAACTATGAGTCCTTGTTAATTGTAGTCACTGTAGACTTACCTTCTTCTATGGAGACCTGGATACAATATTGAGAATGTCATAATTTCTGAACACTTCCCTGCTGGATAAAAGTACCTCATTACTGATCTGTGCAGGAATACTCGCGAACTCCGGATTGGAAGCAAATGCTGTCAGGTTTTCCACAGCTTCGATCAGGGGAGCAGTGGCAACTCGACACTTGTCGCGGTTCTCTTCTGAGAAATCCCCATCCAGAGCCTAAAGAAACCAAAACCCATGACACACCACTTCTGTTTTCATTTGCCTCCCAGAAAAGAGAACAGACATGAAGATGTGAATTTAATATAAAATATAGTACAGTTGAAGTATATAACTGCTTTCCAAATAAGTAAATAAAATTACCTGTTGGAAACAGTATTTATACATTTTGGCCATCCATCCCAGTGCAAAATGCTCAGGGAGAGACTAATCTGGTTTCTTGATTTACAATTCAGACTGAGCAGATACCCAAAGCCCACCTTATTAACAAGAGATCTGAAGAATGACCGACTCAAGCAGTTTTCAGGTCAGCTATACAACTTTTAAATCAAACTAGATTAGACACGGATCTAAAGAAGGTTAGTTGGGATAGCGTGGGAAATGGTGCATCATGGATCCATATGAATATTTTAAAGACTGCTAAGCACCAACAAATCAAAACATGGATGTTGTAAGTGGTATAATGTCACTGGTGTGTTCATTTTATAAACACCATGGTTTGCAGACAAAATTATGAAACAATTCAGACTGTTCTGTACAGAAAAAAAAGCAGATTCCCTTGCACAAAAATAAAATCAGACTTTCATGAAGGACTAATTACCTTGATTGTTTTTACGAGGTTGGCAGTGCTGTTTGCAACCTCCTTAGCAGACTGTACAAAATGTCTTTTGGCTACAGGATTGGCGGTTTTTGATGAGGCAAGGCGACAAGCATTGCACAAAGCAGAAGTGTGCTTTGCTACAATTGTGGCTGCAGACAACACCTGCCAAGGTAATAAACACATTGAAATGCAATTAACCACATTGTCTCACAATACATTACTTGCACTCAGATAGAAATCTGAATTTGGTAGGTTATAGGTCAATTGATTTAGAGGACACCTACTATCCCCAAAGAATGAAAAAGGAGAAACAAATAGCTACAGCTATTTACATTTTTTTTTCTGACCATTATACATAAAACTAGCACTGCATCTCTTAAACATTCCAGTAAAGAATAAAACAACCTTTAGTTAATTCAACTCTTCATTCTTTTGCATGTTTGCTGTTCAGAGAAAGTATAGGACTGCAGTATATACAGATTGCTGTGGTTAACCAAACTACACCTTGCACTGTCTTTGGTATTAGATTCCCTGTGTTCAGCCATTTGCAGTAGGATTCTGCCAGATGCTGTAGTTTCTTGGACCAATCTAGTGTTTTGAAGCTACAAGGAACTTCTTGGTGAGGTGCAATGCAATGGTATCAGTGAGTCTAGTTCCCTTTGCATTAATGTGCAGCCACATGAATAAGTAACATACTGACCTGGGAGGGGCTGCTTGCAGGATCCACCAGATTCTGACAGGCCATCTGAATGGCTTGATTGGCACGCGCAAACTGGATAGGGTCCACTAGGCCTTGGTGACCTGCCTGACTGTTGGGATCAGACACACCAACCAGATATGAAGCCTGAAAGAAGCAAAGGAGACAGATTAAAATTTGTCCTGCAACATATTATTTTAACAATGCCATTGGTATCTTGGGCAGTATAAACCACTGTATAAACTACTGTATAAACAACCATATGCTCTTTCCCACACATTGGCAGAGCCTCGTCTGACACACAACTGATTTTGTGCGCAGTATAAGAAAGATAAATCAACACATCAGCTCATCAATACATGTGCCTGATCATTTCGCACATGGATTAAGTCAGATAGGTAATCATATAGGAATATATTAGAAAAGTTACACAAATTGTTTTATACAACTACATGACATGACAGGGACTGATTCAAATGATAAGAACAAAGGCAATGTCTAGTAACATAAGCCCATAAAGGCCACTACCCTTAGTACATGTTGGGCCCTATAGTCTAGTGATCTTGATTTAAATCCAGGCTTTGACCATTCACACAGTTGGATTTGAAAGTTCTGGGTTAGAATAGGCAGATTGTGGTAAAAGAGAAACCCCAGTTGCTGGTTAGGTGCCTTTGAGATTGCAGTGTTATCTGAATATCTGTCTGTTCTCATGACAGAGCATGAGTATATTATCTGCAGTTTGTGTTGGTAAACGGGTTGTAAAAGTGGGCAGAGTTAATTAAGAATAGCAACTTCCAAACTAGGGAGCAGTACACTAAAGTAAATTAAACGTACAAAAAATAAATGCAGATCTGGGATTGCATTTGAAGAGCTCATCCCTTCCAAAATGAGCCCAGCCTCACCTGTCCGGCTGCTTCTGTCAGCCCACAGAGAGCTTTGGAAGCAACACTGACGCAATCTCCAAAGGCTGGCAAGTCGCCAGTCTTACAGTTCTGAGAAATTCCTGCCATGGACTCTCCCAGGACCTGTGCAAAGGGAAAAAATAAGGCCCAGGAATCTACAGTGTAAATTATAATGTATAACATCAAGGGGGGGGGGTGGAATCCCATCCCATGTCCATGATATTTTCTTTGCATGTCATTACCTTGGAATTCTCCATCACACTTTCGATGCAGTCGAAGTAGGAGAGATCACTGACTGGCTCGTTAGGATTATCCAGCATTCCCTTCACCGCCTACACAGGAGATGAGGTAAAGTGCAGAAATCACACACTGCTACTGAATAATGCGAGAGAGGGGAAACGTTTTACGTTGATACTAAAATTCACAACAGCGCTTGTGTACAGTCAGCAATTATTCAAGCAGTGCCACATTCCTCGTTTTATTTCCAAATTTGATTTGAAACAATGACTGTTTCAGAAAAACTGCAGCACCCTTCATTGTTACCAAGGATGCAAAATATTTTCATTAAAAGAACCCAGCTGAAGCTACAATCATGAACTCTGCTGTGGGTGCATATGAGATTTACTGTATTTGGCCAAGAACTTCAATATAGAGAGTGGTCTACAAATGTTGCCTTTTTAAAGTACATTCCATATTTCTGCCACATCTGGCAACTCTCTTCAGGGTTAGGGGCATGCTTGATGATGGAAAAACAGCTAACGGACCATTTACTGTAAACCATGCAGTCAGGTGATGATCTTTTAGGAAGTGTTACTGAACACCAGGGAGTAGGGAGGTGATCAGTGAGTACAGGGTCTGACACATTATGTACAGAACACTGTTCAAACAAATTAGATTGTAGTCACATAACTAACTAGGTTGCCATGGCACTATCAGTAAGGCAATCAGCTTAAAAAACAAACTATATGCAAGAAGGTCATTAGAATATTGGGGCAGCTGTTTTTGGAATAATGTAATATTGGTTATGCAAGTACGAATAATGTTTAGTTCTAGATATTGGCCTGACACTGATGTATACACAAATCTGGACCAGTTTACAGAACTATTTACATACCACCCATGTGATCTGTAAATATGTCTGAAAATTGAATTCACAGATCTTTGATTAAACTGGAAAGGCCAAATGTGTAGACAGATCGACAAGTATAGACCATAACTAAAAGACATACAGTACCTCCAGTTCTCGCAGAGCATTATCACACTCCTTCTGCCCAGGTGCCTGCTGGGTACACAGGGTGATTAACTGGTTAATGCTCTCCGTCACCGCTCTGAAAAACAAGGGCAATAATAGGACTGAAAGAGACTTCAGGGCTGCTTCTCCAACGCAACACGGGCAAGACGTGTAAGGCAATGTTCCACTCAGTTTGTGTGAATAAACTTCAACCAGCACTTAAGTCTCCCCTTTTGTCTCCAGAGCAAACCATCAGCTTCAATGTGCACACATATTGAACAACCACCTTTCTGTACGATGCAGTAAACAAGTGTGGCACCTTTATGTCTAATGGGATTACAATGCATCCATGTTGTTAACAGTTAAATGCGGAGGCTTAAAACAAGGTCACAAATTCTAGTATGTAATATAACCAAGAGTTAAATCATAACAAAAGGTTTAATGATATTGTCTGGAAAGGTGTAACAATGCAATAATCAAGAATTAATCCACAATTTCTCTACACACACTTTGTAACATGCATCTATCCATTAAAAAGATTTGTATGCATGCTGAAAAGTGTAAACGGTTTCCAGAAGCATACAAAAAGGTGAAGCATTAACATGAATTATTTAGGATTCTTACCTTGCCGCAGCTGCCAAGAGATTCTTGGCATTGGGCGCTCCGGGATCCACCGAGAGGGACTTGGCAGCCAAAAGCAGCTTGCTGGAAGCCATGGAAATGTTCTTGAGATTGCCAATGACCTGGATCTGGTCCTGCTTGCACTAAGATGACCAAACCCAACAATATGAATTGAAACAATACATTTATTCCTACGACTTGATGCAGAATGGACATTGATACGGGAACACTAGCATTTTCCTTCCAACCTGCTCCTACAATGGTGACACCAGCCCCTTCACTTAATTTTAAGCAAGCACGTGGTTTAGAGCTCCGTCAAAACAAGTCACACGCTACAAAACAGCATTTTTTATCTAGAATAGTTTTGTTGACAAATCAGTCCTTTTATGAAGGAGGATCTGTCTTCAGCCATAGCACAGTCGTCCCATTCATCTGAGCTGGCCAGATGTGCAACTGATTCCCCCTCTTCTGTTATTCTGTGCCAATCCATTGTTTCCTTCACCATCCCTGCCATCACCTGCAGCAACTTTGGTTGCGACTCTCGTACCACAAAATCCCATCCCTTCACAATACTCATTATACATCAGAACACGAGAAATAAATCCCTTTGAAGGTATGTAGAACCAATTGTGTCTGAATCGGTGTTAAAAATGTGTAATCAACAGTCACATCGGAAAATACAGTGAATATTGGATGAATTAAAATTCACTCGTGTGGTCTACTTATTGTACTGATTTACATACAGATTAAATATGTATATTTTTTATTGAACAAACATCTGTAACTGGCCATTGGATTACCTGTGTCTGGCCAGCCATTTCAATCCCAGCATCCAGGAACTCATCAAAGTCCTCGCTGAACTTTCCAGAAGCGACAGCCAGCTGGCTGCTCGTGCCCCGCGACGCGTGGACCACCTCCCCAGCCGAGTGGTTGAGGTCTGCTGCAGCCTGGTTCAGCTCACTCTGGGCTTCCTGGAAGGACTTGGTGCTTGGAGGAAGCTAAAGGATAAGGGAGACAGAAAGCATACAGTCTTCATATTGGTCTGAGCAACTGTCAAAACCAAAATGAGACAATTTGTTTTTCAAAACAGAGGAGGCATAACAGTGCAGGGTTTAAGAAAAAAAAAAAAGGATAATTTTGAATTTGAACTTTTTGTGAATCATACATTTTGTTATAGGTTTAATAATTTCTGGGAACCGATTTCTTTCATTTATGCCACAAAGGAACATATATCAGAACTAGGTTGTGGCTGCAGTTGCCCAACTCACAGAATCCACCAGGAGTTTCTTGCTGGCTTCTCCAATGCTCTTCAGCGCCATGTCTACATCCTTCTGGCCGGGCAGACAGTTCACACAATTGTTCAGGGAGTGGGACACTGCCTTCGCCACCTGCAAGTCAAAAGAAGTGAACATCAATCTTCACAGCTCTTCAACAGCACACGCGTGTCACCCTTGCGGTGTTTCCTTATTCACGACTGCATAAAATGAATGTTTGAAAGTCAAGTTTGGGAATTCAATCACAAACATAACTTCCAATAGTCAGATATTACAGTCTTTCATCAAGAAGGCATTTCCATAATATACAATGTTTTGTACAAGTTTGGTCTTGAAGCAGGGACTCCAAGGGCAGTATTTTTATTTTTTGTACACTGCACACTAGATAGCATCAAGTGATGATATAGTATAGCACCACCTGGAATTATGCTCCTGCTGGTTATCAGTCAATCTCAAGTTGTAGGGTGGGAGTGATCCAATATCTATTCAAAAGTATGCAGGTTCTCGTCCATTCTTAATTATTTGGATTTTACATTTCGAATGTAATAATCTGTGGATTATTTTATATCCCAGTAATTATTTAGGTAGTGGTATTAGGGGAAACAAATAATGTAATCAAACAGAAATATAAAGCTATGATATACAACAATTCTCAATTGATTCCATTACAGTCTTATATAAAACCTAAGAGACATTTCAAAGCATCTAATTTTAGAAAACATCAGGAAAGGCATAGCATTGTATTACATTTTACATATCATTGGTTATGTACATGGTAGATTTGCTTATTTTTGTTTTGAATCCACAAATCAAAGAGACCAGACTGGGTTGAATTTATTTTCTTCCGTTGAATCAATTTGATATGACTTGTAAACCTGACTTAAAAAAATATAATAAAATGAGAAGAAACTAAAATAACAATGGGAGTGCTATATTTCAATGCTACATATGAAAGTAAATAATTTGTATATGGCTTATATAAACACTCATGAATAACTGAGCAATACAATCCAAATCTAATTAACAGGATAGGGATAAATTCTACTAATGAATCAGCAACAAAATGGCCACAAGTGGGTCATGGTCTCCAAACTGAATTATAAGAATACATCTTAGAGCAAAATTAAAGTTTAAAATGCAAATTAACAAAAGCAGATTCAAGCAACTGATGCTCGTAATTTACACTTCTGTTACAAACATATGCCACCCAATATGTTTATTTCCCTAAAGGCCTGCAACGAAACAGGAACTTTGATGCTGCATTAATGAAACCCTGAAAAATGTCAGAGAACCTTTGAGGATACAGGAACTGGAACCGTATGAGCAAAATGAGAAAAATAACTATAACACGAGGGAGGCATTTAACAGTGGACCACAAAGAAGTGTGTTTGTGGGGAAGGACATTTCTCTGGTCAGTTTTCCTTACCTGTGCCAGTCTTTGCTGGCTCTCTGCGTCACCAGGGGAGACCAGGGCCTGCTTGGCCTCATGTATCAGCATGGCAGAGCCCTCCATCACATCCCTGGCTGAATCCAACATGGCAGCTGCTGACTGGGGGTCTGTGTTGGAGGCTGCTACACCACGGGCCGCCTGGGCTAGTGTCTTGAGGGCCTGGGCGGTCTCTCTGGCCGCAACACCTGCACAGGCATTTAAAACGTGATAAAAAAAAACTGAAGATGAAACAGAAAAACAGAACTTTTCATCATCATTAAATACATTTACTGAAAAGCGAGGGTTTTTCCTACATGCCAAGTAAGACAAGTCCTCAGATTCTGAATTCAAAAGGTATAAAGAAAAATGGAGAAGAAAAATAATTCATAAAGAGGATTTCAGTTTTGCATATCATCTCCAACCCTGAATAGATCAAGGGAGAATTCACTAATGTTGACTTTTATAATAACAGAGGTCCATATCAATAATTAGGGAGGAGAGCCAGGTGAGCCAGGCGAAATGGACATGCGTGTTAATGAGTGATATTTAAAAAGAAGCCGTATTGACTTAGAATAAAAGAAAGGCTTTTGTTCCTGATGGGTTGAGGGATGGGCGGAAAGAAAGGAAACCTGTCTAAAATGACAATACTGTTTTGCTACGCCGTTTGATGCCTTTGTAAGCAGAATATCAAGGTAAAAAAAAGAATTAAAGAGCAGCTTTTTTCCGAGGAGTGAGTCTGATAGTAAAATGAGGCCCCACTGGGGATGTGACCTTTCTATACAATATAAAAAGCTGGGATTAATGAGATGGAAAAATAGTACCTTAGGCTTTAGTGCAAGTCTGTACTGCCAGATACAGGGAACATTGTATTGGTGGGGATTTGTTCAGTGAAACTTATACTTTTTTTTAATTTTATTATTATAATGACGTTATTGACAAAAATTGCAGACTGTTAGACGATCATACTGAGGTTTCATTTAACATCCATAATGACATGGCTCCAGCCAAAGCAGGAAGTATTTGTGATGTCTGAATGATAAGTCAATTGTCATGGCAACACTGCCTTATATTAAATGTGTGCTTTCTCCCTATTTAGCAGCTTAGCCTAATTAAGAGTGGGTAATATTCACCTTCTGCACCAAACAGCTGTAATGTAAGGCCACAGAATACAGGCATGGAACCTGTTCCAACATCCTCCTTCTATTAAACCGGTTAATTTACTTCAAACAGGCTGTCAGCATTCCTGGCTTTTACATAGCTCAACGAGAAAAATGTTTAGGAGAGAATAATGAGATTCAGTCATCATTTTTTTTTTTTTTTATTTTGTACATTGAAAGTTTTTTCCAAAAACAGGCAAGCTGCAGGAGGAAACGTACCTAAAAATAATGAAAGTTGGTGTCGACACATTGTGAGTGGGCATCATGCTTTGTAAACACTATTGCTCATGTCTACCACATCTTGCTAAAAAGTCGCACACCAGTAGATGCAATTCCAAAACCAAAAATAAATAATTCCTCACTCTAAAGGGGTGGGTGTAACACAGGGAGTGTTATGCAGCACACAGTACAGTACCTGTATAGTGCTCGTTGCCTTGTGCAGCACAAGTCAGTAGCTGGGCCATTGATGAGCCGACCGCTTTGGATGTGCTCCCCAGATCCTGGGCACACTTCTCCAGCTGTAAAACACACACAGACCTCTCTCACCAGACGAAAACCTCTCCATGACATTCTTCATATTTCAGGCTTTTAGAATAATGCACTGAGACGTTAAAACAGGCATTGTGAACATTCAGGTTCAGTTTCTTTTCAGTCACCTTGGGGTTTCCACCTTAAGGCACAAAAAGATTAAACTCAACATGAGATCAGCAGACCTATATCGGCATTAAAGTTGAAGTTAGCATAATATATAATATAGGCATTACTATAATGTATTTCTTGTTAAGATGAATAACCACCTACCTCAATGAATCGGATAGTGGGTTAAGTGTTTTGTGATGCATGTAATCCAAACAGTAACCGTAATTGTAAGATAACATGACTGAAGCATCAGGTATGGCTGCCAACAACAACAATTATATAAAAAAAAAAAATAATAATAATAATAATAATAATAATAAAGACACTAACCGATTCTCCTGGGAGAGGTTTAAGCTGTCCGTCCATGGCAGCCATCTTGGCATCTTGAAGTTCATTCTTCAGTGTCTGGACCGCAGTGAGAGCTGAGTCGATTTCCATAGGTCCACAGGCCTCATGGGCCTACAAGACGAATACAAAAACAAACAAAAACTTTATCTTCATTCTTGTTCTTTAAGCTTTATAAGCCTAGGAGAACAGGTGCATCATACAATCAGTGAGAACAAATTATTTGAAAAATGTGTTTGTTGATTCTGTCTGGTATTAATTTTTCCTAGAAATGATGCAAAGCTTGTAAGATTTAATTTAAATCCTTTTCTATCCTGACAGCCACTCTGTTGACATCCTGCCTGTAATCTCTCAGTAAATAATCTGATAAACACTAGGGAGTGAAGAAAAAACAACAATACAACCAGGCATTTGTGGGAAATCTACTTTTCAGATTAGTTTGCTTCTGTGCACTTTTTTTTTAAATAAGGCAAACCACATAAACGGCATGTTAAAGCAACCAGACTACTTGTGGTCAGTCTCTACACTGCCCCCAGTCTGCAAGCTCAGCTCCAGTACCTTCTGTGCGGCCGTCCTCAGTTCAGCCAGGCTGGTGGCCAGGTTTTTGGCGCACTGTCCCAATTGCATGGCTGCTGCCTGGTCAGTTACAGTCGGGACTGCAGATTTTGCGGTTGTCACCATTCTACTCCCCGGCTTTAAGGAGAGCGGAAACAAAATAAAACCAATTGCAAACATATTTCCATAGCTGTGTTGAGTTTAAATCTGCTTTTCACAGAGAAGATATTTGCAAGCATAAATACATATAATACATCTGTGTGTATTTTAGCTCCAGAGTGCAATTACAGAGACAAAGAGCAGCAATCAGAGATTTATATAGGGAGGCAGGGATATTTTTATGCATCACGCTATGAGCACCATACTTTTGAATACAGATGGTCTGAGCCGTGCTGTGAGCTCCACCACAGTGGGGCCAATACCTGTAAAAAGTTTTGGCTGGCAATAATGAGAGCGAGCTGGGAAGTGAGGTCCTCTGCCTGGGCCTGGCTCCCTCTCACTCCCTGGACCAGCTGTGGAATGTGGTCCGCAACAGCCTGCAAAGTCACAAAACACAGCTGGTGGGCTTTACGGTAACTCTGAATTATTGTTCTCTCACACACATACTCATTGATAATTTGTAAAAAAAACAAAACAAAAAAAACAGAAGTTGCATGGGCTTTCTATATTTATCGGAGTAAAAATGACTAAGCTCTGAATTTGATGACACTTCATGGCACGTCATTGGCACAGCTGGTTTGGAAGCCATGTCTGTTAGGGTGTTATAAAGTAATTTGCATGGAAAATGTTGAAAACTGAAATGACATGGTTCTGAATACTTAATTTTAAAATCTAGCAAATGTATAAAACTGCCTTCCCATGTTCATTAGTTCCTCAAGTCTGTAGAAAATTCCACTTATTTATTCTTATTAGGCTATGGTTGATGAAATTCTAAAATCCAGGTTCTTTCATTTAGATATGCAGTCATACTTCATACCCGAGTTCAACAGTTCAATAGCTCAAGGAGTGGACAATAGTGCATGTTTATAGTACCTTACAGCTCTGCACAAGTTGCTGGTGAGCAGCAGTGTTCTTGTTGGATGCTGCTGCATTCTGGGATGCAGCGATAGTCTGGGTGGCAGCTGCGGCAGCCTGCTTCGCTGCATTCTGAGGGGGGAGAATAAACATAAAGGCACTTATTTAATCAATAGACAGCAGCATACCATAAGACTTTCATTGGCAAAACAACAACAAAAAAATCATATACCTTAAGAAACCATTGAAGGCCTGGCTAAAAAGGTGTCTTTTGTTGGCTCAGCATTTTCCAGTCTAACTGTGCTGTGCTAAGCTGAAGGATGATTTTTTTTTTTTTTTTTTTGGGAGGGGGTTGAATGAAAAGAGAGTCTCATAGCTCAATGTCCACACGACATATTCAAGAGTAAGTTGCAAGGTAAAATACATTCATGACATATCAAATTGGACATGCTTTTAAGAAATAAAATCCACATTAAAAATGACTGCCAATCTGCAAAGTATGCTCTTCAGAACTGCTGACACGAGTAGACCACTAACTGCATTCTTTCACAGAGCTTTGAGGAAGAAAAAGAGGGAAAAAAAGGAATTCCATGTTCTGTGGGTGGAGGGGCTGCGTAGGAAAACGAGTATCAACAACAGAAATAGCTTTGTCCTGTGGTGATGGAAAAACAAAGCTTCAGTTGCAGATTTTGAGAGCAGCAGTGGAGAATTGGCCATGTTAAAAGATTTTCAAAACAGTAGAATGTTTTTTGGTGTTTTTTTCTTAAGCTGTTGCTTGAACCACCATAAACAAGATCTACTTTAAAAAAAAAAAAAAAAAAAACCTCAAAGCCCAGAAGCAAAAAAATAAAATAGCAACTGCATAATCACTTACTGTCAGGAAAACAACAGATTCAATTTAGCTTTAAAAGCTTGTGGAGATGAGAATTTGGTGAGAAAAAAAATGAGCCATCATATAACAATTCTCATTTCTGTTCTCAGTGATTTATTAAGGCCAGAGACACTGGCATTCCCATAGCCTAGAGATACTACATAGAGGAATGAGCCTTTACCAATACTCTGGCCTGGAACAGTAAATGCACAGTGACTAGGACACACTAGCACACTGGCAACCAAAATCAACAGCTGGTTCATGGACTCCCTCTGAGAAAAGCTGCTTCCCAGACCATTAGTAAATCACCCCACACCATGTTATGAACAAGAGCAAGACCAGAACAACGGGCAAATAAAAGCAGCTTAGTTCCAACCAATTGGGAAATGCATTCCGCAAACCTCATCTATACCAACCTAATGGATTTACAGTCTATGGCAGGGCTGGGCAATTGCAGTCCCTGATGGCAACAGTTTTCATTCCACTGCAGGCCTACATTACTTAAGTGAAATTATTTATTTGAGGAAGAATTCAAATGACCCGCTTTTTTCCAAGATATTAAATCAGCTGTTAATTGAAAGGTACACATAAAATGCATAAAACCCCAGCCCTTGAGAACTCCACTGGAGTCTAAGGTGTAACTCACTATTTAAGTAATTCAGTTTATGTATAACTACTTTATGATCCGTTTTCTATTTTAATAGTGAAGAGCAGCGATGTTTAAACATTTGGGACCATAGCATTTCAGCCCATTATATTGCCTTCACACCATCAACACGGAAGTGGTAAGTCTGTTCTGATCACAGAGTAGCTAGTACCTAGTTTTGCCTTTCTGGTCCTAATAGATCATACAGTCTTGTAACAGTTAGCAGTAATGTCATCTTATTCAAAACATACAGGCCCACAGACATGTATACAGTGACCTGTGCGTTAGTCACTGGTGGTCACAAACTAACATAACAGCCATACCCATGCAATTAGCTGGAGCAAGACCCGTCATTTCAAAACATTTAAAATCTTGCGCTGCAAGTCAGTGCGATCAGTGATGAAAGACTACCACTACTTAATTTTTTTTATTTGAAAACAGTAATTAAGTTTGAACAAACACGAAGCACATACAATTGGCAAATAAAGTAGAAGTCGACTTCAATTGAGACCATGCACCCTTGAGGCTCTAAACAAATGGCTAGCCATGACAGATCATGTGGTGAACGAGGCAGACTGTGGGTGTGAACAGCAGCTGCAGTTTGTATCTGTGAAAAATGATGTACGCTCCAGTGACACCAATCAGACATTTTTTTTTTTTTTTTTTTTTCCTGTAGCCTCCGCATTCATCTTCAATTAATCCTGGTTTCTCATGACACTGTCCCAAATGGATAACACCAGCATGCTCATATCACCCGTCAAACCTGATACCCCACCTTTAAAATGACCAACAGCTTAAGCGATGTGGTCAAATAAAAATAAAATCTGACAGGTTATACCGTATCGTACATGACATGGCACACGATTCTGTGCTCCAGCTCCACTCACCTCCAGTCTATTGATCAGCTTCTTCTTGATGGCGTTCTGGGCGGCAGCGTTGGTGGCGACTCTCAGCCCTTCGGCCGCCTCTCTCAACCTCTGCTGCTGGTCCTCGTTCTCCGGATTGGCAGCGGCCCCCTGTGCACACAAACAGGCCGCTCGTCCTTAGTCTCAGTAATAGCAGCGGTGTACACATCCAGAAACTCATGGAACTACAGTGGTAGGACAGCCTCTGTGGACTGAGGAAACACTGCAGCATCAGGTAATCTGTTTGTTTTAATTTCTGGGTTTTACTTTTTTTGGATGAGCACTGGGGTTTATATACACTGATCAGCCATAACATTATGACCACTGACAGGTGAAGTGAATAACACTGATAACCTTGTCATCATGGCACCTGTCTGTGGGTGGGATATATTAGGCAGCAAGTGAACATTTTGTCCTCAAAGTTGATGTGAATAGAAGCAGGAAAAATGGGCAAGCGTAAGGATCTGAGCAACTTTGACAAGGGCCATATTGGGATGGCTAGACAACTGGGTCAGAGCATCTAAAAAAAAAAAAAAAAAAAAAAAAAAAAAAGTGTTCCCGGTCTGCAGTGGTCAGTACCTATCAATAGTGGTCCAAGGAAGGAAAAGCGGTGAACTGGCGACAGGGTCATGGGCGGCCAAGGCTCACTGATGCACGTGGGGAGCGAAGGCTGGCCCGTGTGGTCTGATCCAACAGACGAGCTACTGTAGCTCAAATTGCTGAAAAAGTGAATGCTGGTTCTGATAGAAAGGTGTCAACACACAGTGCATCGCAGTTTGTTGCGTATGGGGCTGCATAGCCGCAGACCAGTCAGGGTGCCCATGCTGACCCCTGTCCACTGCCGAAAGCGCCTACAATGGGCACGTGAGCATCAGACCTGGACCACGGCCTCCAAGGTGTTGACTTGGCCTCCAAATTCCCCAGATCTCAATCCAATCGAGCATCTGTGGGATGTGCTGGACAAACAAGTCCGATCCATGGAGGCCCCACCTCGCAACTTACAGGACTTAAAGGATCTGCTGCTAATGTCTTGGTGCCAGATACCACAGCACACCTTCAGAGGTCTAGTGGAGTCCATGCCATGACGGGACAGGGCTGTTTTGGCAGCAAAAGGGGGACCTACACAATATTAGGCATGTGGTCAATGTTATGGCTGATCGGTGTATATTTTGAATAATTCTTAGTCAACTTAGTTGACTTACTTAGTCAACACTGCTGACAAATGACAATGTTCCTATATTTTTTTTCTTCATTTATTTTGCATATATAAAAGATCCATAAGTAGAAAACCAATACCATTAATAGGGTCACAGAACCTACTGATATTTATTTGTGTGTGTTTTTTTTTTTTGTTTTTTGTTTTTTAATATGGATATAGGGCTAAGCTGGGTAATTGACAGTTAACGTAGCCAGGACCTTATCAGCAAAAGGAATGAGCACAACATTTGAATGCATTGCATTTAAAGCTTTCAGGTGATGCACAGCACAAATTAATATTAATGAGTGCATGTGCTGCCTGCATACCTTTTTGCATATATTAATGGCATTGTTGAACACACAATGATGTATTGCCTTTGTGAGGTAGCCTATTGCAAGGAAAAACACTATGGATGCCCTTGTCAATTATAAAGACAAACACATTATACTGCAGCTAATAGTACAGTGACTATATATTAGGCATCTTAAGAAATGGGGCAAATATCTGATTCTTTTCTTAGGTTAAATGATAATTGCTATAGAAATGTAACCCTTCTAGAGAACCCACAATGAGGCAACAGATCCAGAGTAAAGTTTGTATGTTTGTGTATTAACTATAAAAATATGTTCAGAGTATTAATGCAACCCCAAGGGGCTGCTGCACTTCAAATATAAAGCAAGTCAAACCTGTTAAGTGCTTTGGGTGCCTGTGTGAATAGCTCTATGCAAGTGTAAGGTATTATTATTTGTTTCAAGACTTATATGAATTTTATTCCAATGCAGGGATAAGTGATGGCTTATACCATGGATACTTTGAGACTGAATAGGATTTACATATTCCCCCAAAATTGAAATAAATTAAGGTATAGAGTGGCCATTAAATCTTTGTTGAATTGATAGCTGCTTAATTACCTTTTTTTTTTTAACAACTTTTTCCATTTCAATCTATTCATCACATGTACCTCTTCATATATAAAACTTGCTATTCCTCTAATATCATCCTAATTTGCACTGCTTATTAAATAATCAGCTGTTCATTGTTGCTTTTACAGATTAACACATTAGATTGGCAGTCAGTGCAAATTAGGGTTATACATTAATAAAGACAATGCCACTTGCAAATGTTTAAATATTGATAACTGTAAATGCTCTATTATATGCTCACAATCCTAGAAGACTTGTGTGGGCATGCCCCCACATAGCAAATTAAGTAGTACTATCCATTTACCAAAGGTTAATGTTTACAAAGGTAAAGGTGACAAATTCTCTCATCTTTCAAAATAATTCATATTTAATCTTAAGACTCCAAATTCACAAAATCTGATAGTGGAAAAAGGGACGGTAAGGCAAATAACCTAAATCCACAACAAATATTTACACATGCCGACGATGACATGCCAGAAACCATGTGGGGGAGACGCGTGAGACACTGAAAAGTCAGCGACAACATTTCATTGCTAGCTGCTGCCAATTTCCTGTCCCAATTCAACAGCAAGTCAGAATTAATGATACTGCTGAACTGCTGCCGGAAACGTCAAATCCACACAATGCTGAATACATAAATAAATACAACATGGCAGAGATGGCAATTTGCAATTAGAAACTACAACCTTTCTCAACTGATTTTAAATAGTATATAAAATGGATTTGCAACATGTTCACTAACACTAAAATAACCAATTTCACTTGCAAAAGCATTAAATGCTCTGGAAAAGAAAACCAGGATTGCTCTCAAGGTGCTGTAGGATTATTACATCCCAACACTGAAACAATGTCAACTCCCTTAGCACCACCAAGGAAACGCATTTCATTTTCAACTATGTTCGCTAAAAGCAAAGAGGCATAAAATATTGTCTGCTTTTTGACAGTTACCAAGGAAACCATCGACACAGCATCCTTGTATCCCTTAATAAAGCCAGCGATGTCGTGATTAATGTGTCACAGATCTAAAGCGTCTAACAAGCGATCAGCTATCTTTTCATTTGCCTCGGTATTTCATATTAATAATATCCTAGTAATTTATACTTGTTGGAGATGGTGAAAGGTGATTAGGAGTAATTTGTGTTGTTTAATATACACCCCCCCCACCAAAGAAAAAAAATAAAAAAAATTTAAAAAATGAACAAAATGTAGTGGTGTGAGCTTTTCTACATAAGCTGAATGTTAAATATTTGTTATTATTTAAGCCTGTTAAATAAGAAGAATAATAAGTCTGTTTTGTCATGTGACTCAGACTTGACTACTGTGCTTAATGCAGACTATTTCATAACCTCAAATCTAAAACAAATTCATTTGAAAGAATAGTGAATAGCCGTCTATTATAGACTACAAGTTCAAAAGAATACTTCAATTTGCAGTGTTGTTTGAACAACCGCCTCCTAAATCATAAGTTACTCAAACCCAGAACAATTAAATCTCTCTGGAAAAAGGTTCAAGACAAACAAGAGGGAGAAAAAAGTGAAGAGATTATCTTCTTCCATTATACATGCATGCATGTAGTTTTACAATTAAGTTATTGTGATGCATCTTAAACTCAATGGCTCACGAGGTTTACACTATGGAGGGCCATTTCAAACAGATCCAGATTTCAAAAGCTCGACTGAGGCTGCAGGAACACCATTTGTCACATGTTTCAAATAAGCTGAACGAGTGAGATTTCAGTGAAACAGTTCCTCTACAAGACACAGACCTTCCCCATTCAGCTGTTCAAAGGCAATGCTTTCTCAGGGATGTCAGTTCTTTTTTCACTGGTGCATACATTGAAAAGGTCACCTTGCTTTGGGAGAAAACAACAGACTGTGCATCACTTCAAATTCTGCAAAGGATTCTTGAGTGGAACATTCAGAGGTCCCTAGAAGGAGGTTTACAATGCTGTCATCTGAAACAATTTCCATTGTCTGAAAAAACAGAGCACGAGGGGTCTCAATCAAGTTAGTTTTATAGGTGATGCCATATCAACAAGGGCCCAAAAAGACATGGGAACATCTTTTTTATTGATGAATAAAGCATATTTCTTGTTCAATTAATGGAAGCCCAGGTCCTTGAGGGCTGAAGTGAATACAGGAGTTAGTTCCCAGTAAATCTAGGTTTCTAACACTGGATCACATTACCTTTGCGGCTTCCACCATTCGGGCTGTAGCATCTGCCAGGAGTTTAGCGGCAGCAAGTAGTTTCTTTGAGTTGTCCACATCTATTTCAGCCTCAGCATCCGATCTCATGGCGTTCACTAAATCAGAGGTGGCCTGGGCCAGGACTCGAGCTTGCCGTACCATTTCCCCTACACATGCAAGCAGAAATTGGGAACTTAATCCAACGTCTGACATTACACTTTCACTTCAGTAGCAAGAAAGGGGAGGAAAGAAATACACGTACTGTTCAGAATATATGTTTGGTATCAATTCACAATCATCTGGCATACTGTTTGTCAGTGGCAGAGGAAGGTGGCTGTGCATCTGAAGGTTTGGACTGAAGACCAGCTCTCCTCCAGTGTAATTTTAGATTAGCACATCAATTAAATAAGATTTCTAAAATGCACTGAAGCATTTCCTAAACTAAGTCACACTTTAAATTGGAGAGAGGCCACTACATTTTTTTCTTCTTCCCATTCCACATTTTCACCCATTTCATTCATGGTCATGTATAATGAAAATGTAATGTTAATTAATTAAACTGGGACCAGAAATTTTCTGTTTTGGATAAAAATAAAAATCAACAAACAGATTTATTAATTGATCAAGTGTTCTATTCTATAGTAAGGGATTACATAGATATGCAGTTTGAAATAGTCGTTCTTACCTGGAATCTCTCATCCATCTCGCTCTCACAATGTGTGTAAACATTTAGCATTAGACATATGCATGGTATATATTGGCATCTTTTCTCTAGCAAGCACTAATTTTATAGATTTTAGATTTTGTTTTAGAAATGTATACATTCTTAGGGTTAATTCATGAAGACCTAAAACTATGATTAAGTTAACTTTTTAGGGTTTTAATATATTCAAAAAGAGGTTCTGTTCTGTAAAAGTGTCTATAATTTTGAAAGATTTTATATACATAACAGAGTGTTTTTATAATCTTTTCAAATGGGTACCAGTGAGAAAAATATGCAATATTTCACAGCAGTCTGTATTGCTATGTGTATCCTAAAGAAAAAACAAACTTATATTGATTCTCCTTTTTTCTCCCCTTTTAAACACTGAACTATAATATCAGCAAATCAAAACTGTCAAACATGTCAAAAAATTGTAGCAGGCAGAGCTTCAATTCTTTCATGTCAGTTGGTAGTATGATTGTTTGCTTTGAATCAAATCGAATGTGACAGGTGTCTCTGGAACGTGTAGATGCGTCTTATCGCTGCCAATCCCTGTCAAAACTCCCCAAGATGTGAATCCTCCACAATAACAGAAGCCTAGAGTCTGAATCAATCTAAAAAAGTAAGTTCCCCCAAACCGCTCCACGTCTATCTTCAACAGTGCTTTTAAGAGTTTCAAATAAATACAGACCAGACATAAGTAATAAGATGCTGCAGTGTGGAAAGAACAGGTTTATTCTGCAACTGTGCAGAGTTCTGGCACAATGCGAGTTTTACTTTATGGAGTTGTAATTGCTTGACCATCAGCCCCAGGCCTGCAGAGCCAGTTCAGTTTTAAGGTCACCCAAAATCCACAGTTAATAAGAACTGAGGATCAGTTAATTAGTGATTCATTAAGGAAGTCACTTATTCAATTAAGGGAAGAGGGCTCATGAGTCAGACAGGTGTTTGTTTCAATGGTCTCCAACCGACTGAATTTACCAAAACACCTGCTAAAATGATCAGAATTTATTAATCAAGGAGTCAGTGGGATGACCGTGTGATCTGCCCCATTGACCCTGTTTTTGCACATCCTGCAGCCCCACAAATTAGATAGTAGGTCGTGATCCTCACCCCACTCACCTGCGTCTCCCATGGAGCTGAAGATGCTCTCAGTGACCGTCATGATGGTGTCGGTGGCCTGGTCGTAGCGGCCTATGGGCTCCCCACGGCTGGCGTAGTGCCGGACGTGCTGCAGCAGGTCGCTTAGGGCCTGGCCCACCACGCTGGCAGCCGCGCTCACCTGCTTCAGGAGCTCTCCATCGTCAGTGGCGGACTGGCAGGCCTTGACACAGCCCTCCACCGAGCGGTCCACCAGCTTGCCCGCCTCGATCAACTGCTCCTGGCACACGGGCGAGCTGATGGTGGGGCTCACCACCTGAAGACACACCGAGAGAACCATCAGGGGCAGGTGGGAAATGAGGCCCGGTGGGTTAAGATTTATGATACAGGTTTAAAGTCACAATATTCAAATTTCAAATGTGTCACAGATGCCCATCTGCCACAGGCTTAGAATAGACACACTTTGGCTTCTCTTAAATTTTCTAGCTTTCAAAAGTCAGAGAGGGGTGATAGGGAAAGATATCTCTTATGTAAGGTGAATTAGGAATTATTGACAAAACAAAACAAAATGCTGTGTGTACTTAAATTGTAAATCAGTGGTGTTAGTTTTATTAGATTCATTCTCTTATTAAGCCCAATGGGGCATCAGGAATAAAATACTTATTCTTCAAACAAAACACCAGTGCATATCACACACAACTTCTGATCAAAAACAGCTTACTGATTAAAAATGCTTAGAAATGGAACATATTTATCAAATGATCTCAAAGCGAGCTGGCACTTGAGTTCACTGGCTAAATTCCAATATGATAATGATCAAATCCTACCCATATGTACTCTGAGGAACTGAAGAGTTTCATACCATTCTAATCTAATACACCTGTTTTTCTTTGAGCGTATGTTTATGCGCTATAGCACTGATCTTGGCTATACTGGTGTGGGTATCAGGTAGACCTGTAGTGGCATACGTACCTTAGCACAGGCGACCAGCTGTGAGGTGGAGAGGGCGCACTGCGTGGCAGCTGCAATCACTCGGTTCTGCAGGACGGTATCCTCAGCCACCTGTGCTACGTTCTTGGCCTTCAAGACCAGCATGGCAGCTGCATTGGCCACTGCTTTAGCTAAACTCATCAAAATATCCTGAAATGCACAAATGCCCGGCCATGGGGGAGATTAGATGAGCACCTAATGAGCCAAATCAAGAGTTAGTCAAGTCCACTTTAGTGTCAGTCTCTATCTTATGGTCAACAAGGAGCACTGACAACTTCCATAAATAAGGAATAGTTCAGAAGATGCAAATAGGATAGATGTGATTAAAAGAAACCAAGGGATTGTATATATAGCAAACCCCTGGTAATATCAGTAAAGCACAAAACTTAAATCAACACTATTTGGCCCTCATTGTGGACATAGGCTTTGACTTGGAAATTCAGATTCAAAAGAAGGCAAAGCCAATAAACAGGGGAAATAATGAAAATGTAATGTTAATTATTTAAACAGGGACCAGAAAGTTTCCGTCTTGGATAAAAATAACAAATCAACAAACAGATTTATTAATTGATCAAGTGTTCTATTCTATAGTAAGGGATTACAAAATAATCATTCTTACCTGGAATCTCTCATCCGTCTCGCTCTCACCGATGTGTCGGAGCAGGTCTCCACTGGCCTGTCCAATACTGCCCGCCGCTGTGAGCACTGTCTGGCGAGGCTGGGGGATGAAAACAGTTACAGCCTCAAACCAGGGCTAATGAAGAGAAGCACTGGAGTGGCAGTCAAAGGTTTACCTACCCCTGTTCAACCAACTGGAGTCTGTACAGTTTTCCCTAGCTGAAATCAGTGCTCCATAACATGTAACTGATAAATAGGTGTGGATTAATGAACAATGTAGATTTCACTTAATGAAGCAGCAATTAAGTGTTTCAAATGAAGTGTGTGAATCCTTTTAGCTACAACTGTATGATTATTTCCTGCTAAAGAAACTGGATATTAGAACAATACAATTATTGAATAAAACAAAAAGGGGGGTGGGGGGATGAAAATAAAACTGATATGGCATATAAAACCATTTTGGTACATATTTGTGTAATATGTTCCGAATTTTATATTGCTAATTCCCAACTGTTTCCTCCAGTTCGCTGCTGATTACATTGGTATGGTTTTGTCAAGATATGCCTTAAGATGTTGGTTTTTAAAAGCAGCAAAGGAATATAACTCAACTGTGAGAATCCTTTGGGACATACATTTTCAAATTTCACCAAGTACTTGCATCCAAAAGATAAAGTCCTGTGGTTGTCTCAATTAGAGGACCAAGTCTGACAAAGGCTCTGTGTGTGCTAAAAGGTACCGCACAAACTCCACATGAAGCAATTGGAATACATCAGACACTCTGAGAAGCACGTCAGCTAGAGATAGTGTGTTATGCCAGGAACAACCACAGGGGCTCAATTTATATTCTTTACTTAAGTCTTTTAAAGTCAAAACATTGGTTTGCATAAAATATTCTGGAGTTGAAAGCTTAGCAGATTACCCTGTATATGTATGTGTGGTGGGGGAAACTGCCATTGTGAGGGACAAGCATCATTCTTTTGGGGTTTGAAAGTCAAAGCATTTCAAGGAACCAGCCCACCCCCATGTCTCACCTCTCCTGATGCAGGCTCCACAGCTTTAAGCAGGTCTGACACTGCGCCAGCCAAGGTCCGCGCCGCACGCATTAGGTCCTGCCCGCTGCCCACCTCATCCTCCATCAGAGCTGCGAGCAGCTTCACCCCCTTGGACATCTCAGTCAGGTTGGAGGAGATAGTAGTGATGGCACAGCCCACAGCAGTGTAGTCCGTATCTGCCGGGTCACCTACCAGATAAACAAATCCAGGGTTAGCCCTGTCCTACGGAGTCTTTCTGAGGGTACGCGATGGCAGCAATCCCTGTAGGACATCTTGGTAACACATAACTGCATCGAAAGTAGTTAGAGCCATCCTAAGGAATGAACAGCCATCTTTTGAAAGTTAATATAACTGTGCCTAATTCCTAGTATACCACTATTAGATCTTAATCTGCACACATATACTGTTCTCATACTGTTCTGCATGTTTGTTTTAAATACACAGTTACTGCAGGTATGTAGATTTGATGTTCATGGAATAAATGTTCAAACAATGGAAAACGCTTATATATTCCTACATTGGTGTCCATCATAAAACAGACAGTGCCAGTTTTAAGATAAAATAGAAGAGAAACCAGGAATTCAATAGATGTGTATGCAAATGTTAAAGGCTCCATTAAACACGCTAATTAAGCATCTTGGGAAGACGTGGAGGATGACATAACTGGTCAATACCAGCAAGAGAAGAGGAGCAGGGCATCTCAGCAAGACATCAGCTATGCCAGCCCCAGTACCAGTCACTTTGTAGAACCATCATCTTCAAAGACAATATTAAACTTGCAACTTATACACAACATCCTGCAGTTTTTATTTATTTTGTATGAAGTGAAAACCATTAAGTCAAATGTATAGTCCATCAGTTCTCAAATATCATTGCAGCACATACATTAATAAGCACTGCAACTTTTCATCATAATGTTACAGTGTGGTTTATTGCAGACGACTCGTAAGAGTTCAAGGAGCTCACCCGCTGTAAGGTTGACTACGGAGGCCGTTCCCGCTGTGATCGCATCGACCTGGGAGTGAATCTCGTGTTTTGACTCATCCACTTTGTTCTGAATCCAAACCCTTGATGCCTTGAAATATAGAAAGACAAGACAATATGAATGAGATCTCAAAGGGATCAAAATGAAATACCTCACTGGGGATTTATTAGGCATCCTTTATTGTTAACACAGTCATTGCTTCCCTGTATTCCTCCGACTTTGAATACTTAAGCATTAATGGCCCTCATTGTCTGTTTCGTTGTAGGCAATTTCCCCAATAACAAGAGCAAAGTCTATATTATTTCCAATGAAATTTATTATTGAAATTATGATCTGCCCTACAAAACACTAATGATATTAACCCATCACATAAGGGGCATTTTACTTTATATAACTATATCAAACCTTTGTTTATTTTGTATAGTAAATGCATTGTATTGTTCCATATATGCCTTTGTATTATTAACGGCAAGATGTCTTGGATAAAGGTGTCAATCTAATGAATGAAAGCATAAAGTATTAACCAGTGCAATACTTGCAACATTTTGTGAAAAGGACTGGGGAAACTGGACATCTTATACAGCACGACACTCATGCACTGTGGACTCACCATGTCCTGTCCCAGAGGTGGGAGGTCATCCACTTCACTGAGGTCGGACTGGGCCTGCTGAACTGCCTGCATACTGGTGTTGATGGTTCCCATTAGAGCTTGCTGTGCTGAGCTCTGATATTAGAAACACCAACAAGACAAAGATCACCAGTACTGTATTCACTTGGTCACATAGTACTGCATCTTATGTGGACAAATAAAGTCACATCACCTTTTCAATCTTCTGAAATTCTGATCAAGTCCACCCTGGTTCAAAGAAAGTGAATACACTCTAAGCATCCACATTAATCTTCCTAAGAGTACATTCGCATGTGCATGCCAAAGAGCTTATTTGCTTCAGTGGACCCTTTTCCATAACCACTTCCTACAAACATTTTGAAAGTAAAGCTCCTTATTGAATGGTTTTCAAAAACAGCAGCTTGACTTGTGGGCTTCATTATGGTATTGAAGGGCTTCTGCTCACCAGTGGTGGCATGTGCCCTCTGTGCATCTGACCGGTCATGATTTGTTGCTGAGCAGAGGGCATGCTGCCCATGTTGAAGGTCTCTGGCCCACTGGATCCTGAGCGCATGACGGCTGGCAGCGCTACACACCCGTGCTCCACTCTGCCCACACGGTTAAACTGCTGCTGCAAGATGGTTGACCTGCAGGGAGGACAGAGGCTTGTAAAAGAACACAGACGGGTTTCTACTCCCTAGAGTTTAAGTCTAAGGGTTCCCATGTGTGGAACTGGAGGGATCCAAGCAGGATGGGTTTCTGCACATGAACGCTTTAAGACAAACTAATTTAATTCAGTAAAAAAAACAGACCAATTATGTAATTAAAAAATAGGGGGTGGTGATTTGGGCAACCCTGGTTTAAGTGAACTACAAAGTCCAAAATAACATAAGGCATTCATTAACATTGCTGCACAATATGGGGTTATTCACTCTTTTCACTTCCTGACAAAATATCAAATTGCTTTCATGTCTAATGAAAGATATCTTACAGCAAAGGTTCGAAGAAAAACTTGAGATAATACGTCAAACATAATCAAACCTTACTATTGCAAGTAAAGTAAAGTAATTTATTTAAGAAACATGGAATCAAATGGAATTGTATTGAGAGTTTTATAATAAGACTATACATTATTAAGCAATTCCCTGGGGAAAGTGTATGGATCTTTTACATTTTTGCTATTTTTAAACAAATATAGTTTTATGTATTTATTTAAGTTGAGGAGAAATGTGTGAATATTAAACTAACAATTATTTAATTGTTATAAAAACAATAACAAAAATGTAGCAATGATAATTTGATTAAATATTGTTGGTTTTCTGAAAAATACATTGGACAGGAATCCAGTATTGTTTCAGAAAAGTGCAGTGAAAGCAGAAACCTCTCTTTAAAAAACAAAAGCATGCAGTCTTCAGCCCCTCTGCTAAAATAACCAATTGCTTTGGACTTTATTTAAGCAAGGAAAACAAAACAGTCCATGAAGCCAACAATGCCACACTGGAGTTTCTGTCCAGAGGGGCTGCGGGTAAAACAGGACTTTCAGACTTGTTCCAGATTATGCATGTTGAAAAACACATCTAATTAAAGCCTGCTGTGTAAAGCACTTTTGACTTGAGTGCCAAGACAACCCCATGATCTATAAGGCACGCAGCTATGATATCTAATATTAATCACAGAGCTCCTAGTGCGGCAGCTGCTGCTTTCAGGCTTTGTTTTAAAGGATGGCAGAGCGGATATCCTCTAAGGCCAGGCTGCTTGGCCCACCCAAACAAGACAGACAGCAGCTGCTAGAAATGACTGTAAAACCATCATGTGGTTTTACAATTTCAGATATGTATTAATAAGATCACATTTTTAATTATTAGGATTTTTTATTATTTTTTGCATATGGTTGTTACAATAATACTGCTCTCTCACCCTGGGCACAACGTTTGGCAGAGCTCCTAACTAAGTTAATCTGGGAAAGCAATATCAATAGAGGCCACTCTGCAAAATAGCTTCCTTCATTTAAGGATTGCTACCTGCAGGTATATTCTTTCAATGTGCACACAATAAGAGAGGTTCAATTTAATATTGTTCCTGTAGAAATGTACTTAGTCATATTCATAAATGATCTTTTGTAAATCCATTATACGTGATCAGAAATTAATGAGATTAGTCTAATCCTTCACACTTGCAGTAAAAAAAAAAAAAAAAAATTATATATATATATATATATATACATATACATATACATACATAAAAAAAAAAAAAAAAAAATGGTAATGTGATTTTTTTTTTTTTTTTCTAGTTTCCATCTGGTTTAAACTTTAATGCAGTTTAAGGCAGGGATCTTCAAACTGCTAAACAAAATGGCAGACCAACAGAAGGAGGTGACTGTTTGAGGGAGTACATTGCCTTAACGGTCTAATGCAACAAGGGCCCAACACAAGTCAAACAGATTGAAACATTTTTACAGGAAGGTGACACCACTGTTGCAATTAGTTAAGCTTTAAAGACACCGACATGTCTCAATAAAGAGAACAGAATGGGGGCTTTTGTCAGCACCGTTATCTATACGCTGAGGTGTTTGAATAGGATTGTGTTGGGCCTAGTCGGCTGTAAACTGGGGAGGATGTCTGGAGAAGCTCTTACTTCTTTGGAGATACAGATTCTTCTAACATGGTGGATTCTTCATCTCCCTCCAAGCCAAACCGGTCCTTACTTTGTTTCTGTCGAATAAGGAACACAAGTTACAACACCGATTCCTCCTATTCTATAGCAAAGTTAAGCACCAGATCTCGATTTCTTTACATTCATCAAATATATTGCAGGGTCATATTCATACCTGATTTACAAACACTCTAAAGGCATCTTTTACAATTAAACACAGTTCATTGTACAATCATGCTTAACGCCCTTTTCAAATGTTTACTCCACATGCTTATTCATAGTCTCGGCATTAATGGTGCTTGCCTTTTTAAGGATGATGTCAATGTATCCAGCAATGAGTTGTGAAATCTGTTCACCTTCTGTGGTCTGGACTGAGTAGTAACTTTCCTGATATTCCCCAAAATCCTGCAGAATGAAAGCATTTTTCAGGCATATTAGAAAACAAATTGCTCAACATAGACAATGCGCAAATTCCTTAATTTAAATATGTATTCAGCAGTGGAACTCTCTCCCATCTGTGTAACTGAAGGAGAAATGTATGCATTTGAAATAATGAGGTCCTGTTATTCAGTGAATAGCTTTTCCACATTGAGTGAGATTATCTGGAAAAATGAACGACGAAGTATGGCTTTTTGAAGATCCAGTGAAGTAGCAATCTGTAAAAGCATGTTCTGATAAAAGAAAAATGTACAAGGGCATATAGAAGCAACAACAAACTGAAACATTCATCATCTATCCTAACTTCAATAAATAAACGTCTGAAATACATAAATAAGAGGAAAAAGTTAAATGATTAAAAAGTAATAGAATCACAAGTGTAATGAGCCCATATTACCGATATCTTTGTTTATGGTTTTGTTGCATTTACAGTAGGGCGTCGTCAAATAGTTTAAAGCAAATGCATCGGTATCACTTCCAAGAATATAAAATTAAGTATTTAGTGGAGAATATAAATTTGTAGGTGTCAGAGAGGAAGTTATGCTTCCTTTTGTGCTACATTAACATTCCTAATGTTGCTTTGTGCCAGGCCTGAACATAGAATAAATAAACCACCTCTTCCTCCGCCAACATACTGAAAAACAGAATCTATGCGGATGGAAGATTGAAGTAAAACACTTTGATGGGAGGCCGAGACACACTCCATATATATCCACAAAGAGCAGTGGGAGATCTTTACGTTTAGAGAATAAGGTTATACCTTTGAAAAGTCTTTATAAAAATATATCAATACGCAAGTACAATTTTGATGCAGTGTATCAGCAAAATTACCACTTATCCGATAAGCGTATTTAAACTTAATTTTGGATGTTCGTCTTTCCATACGCTTCTCAGGGAGGTCACTTAAAATATCTGCCTTCATCATCAATATAGCCTTTTCCGTTTTCCAGTTCTTGTCGTCTTGTTCACTTCCCAACATTGTGATCGTAAATTTGTCAGATTCATAAAAAAATATATATTATTATTATTATTATTATTATTATTAAAAACAACTGAAGGAAAGTGCAGATAAAGCATTAAGTAGGCCGCAGCCAAAAGAACACAAGTCTAACTTCAAAGGGCTTGTCTTTATGAAAATGAAAGGAGGTGCTCAGCTCAGTTCTTTAGCAAGTGGTTCTACAAGGAGATTTTGTTATTAGCGCTAATTAGGTATCAATGATTTAACAAAGAATTTCACTAGAGCATAGACCCCCTCTCCCTTCTATGCTGGCAAGTATTTTCCTCCTGGAAAACATAGAAAAATATTTTTCTTTCTAAAAATGCATTTTTACTTTTACACTCTAACCTAGTCATCATTAAAAATGTAACCATCCTTTTAAATGGTTTAGGATTGCCTTCTCAATCAAACAATATCTTGCAGGGTTTGGTATTTTCTAGACAATGGCCCTCCATTACAAGCTCACTGTTGCTGAAGCAGAGGGGTCTCGGCTGCACTGCAAAGATGTCAGTTCAAGGTGTGAGTGTGCACGTGTGTGGAGAGCAGCACATCTTCTCATAAGGAATTAGAGAGGGTGTACCAGAGTGAAGCTCTTTGGTGAGGCCGCCCATCTCTTCACGGTAGTCAGCGGCCACTCCTGAACCACGTCTTTGGTCTTCTCCTCCACGCGCATCACAGAGTCTTTGGTTATGCCCAGCAACCGAGGGACTAGTTTGTTCTTGCTTTTCATTTTTTCCTGAAGATAAAATGAAAATATGATATGCAGAAAGTGAGTATGCATTGGGGGGCTGAGTTACACTACAGTATGTATTTAATATTTATATCTTTATATATTTTTTTAAAACCTTACTCTAATACAGCCCAGGCCTATTGAAATCAAATGCCTCACTTTTGATGTTCCCTTTCATCTGGATTCTTTCAGCAACTCACAATGTGTTTTGCAGCTGCCGATATTCTAATGTGCTATGCAGTGGGTTAAGGTGCCTGCATATTAAATCAGAAGATGTGAATTAGATGTAGGAATAATTTATTTTGTAACACATCAGACAGACTCCAAAAATGAGTCTCTCCTCTGATTTTTAGTAAAAGTGATGCAAGACCAATGGTATTTCTTTGGATTAGATTTAGAAAATTACACAATTCACTTTAAAAGGTGAGTGCTGTAATACCAGCAATTTCAGATCTTCAAACATCACCAAGTAGAAAATACATGAATGTGCATTATCCTGATACAGTTTCATTTTTATTTATTTTACATATAGGATCCCAAAAAGATTTACTAAAAGTATTTACAAGTACTAAAATTATTAACGGGTGTAATTATTATCCCCATCTAAATATGTACACAAACAAAGCATAAAAAAGGAAAGGAAAAAACAAAACAAAACAAAACAAAATGGATCTCAAACATCTAAAACAAAACAGAGGATGCTGGGATCGTGAAGCTGTTAGGGCATATAGATTTGGCACTAAAAAGTATATTAAAAAAAAAAATGTATTGTATTATACTTGTATTAAAGGTTCATGTTATTCAGTAATTGTTAATAAACCAATATAATAACCAGCACACTGAGGAAGGTCAACCCATTTCCACTGTAACTTCAATTACACCCACAAAAGGAATTGGCATGGTTTAGCGGGTTGTTCATTTTTTTTTTTTTTTTTTTTTTATAAAAGCCCTTAACTTTTATTCTGATCAAGAAAAATGGTCTCCTAGCGAGCACACCGATAGATTATTCAGAGACCAACTGCTTAGAACACACAAACGATTTTACACAGCTAAGCTGCCCTATGAGTCTGTGCTCCGTGAAGTCAGGACATAATGAGGTTGCCGATGCCAAGGGAAAAGCCATGTTGGCAGAGTGGCAGAAAGCAGACTGCCACTGCCCAGCTTTCCGTTGCTATGCCCTGTGAAAAATCATTATACTGTGTTTCCCAGCATACACAGTTCTTGGATCCCTTCCAAAAGCACTAAACTTGATATACATTAAGGGCAAAAAGAATACCTTACACAGCCTGAGGCTATTGTATTATTTTTTTCCCCACATTCAAAATATATGTTCGCCAGAAAAAGATCTTAAGTAAAGTTGCTGTCCATGTTTATAGAATTTTAAGAAACCTACTGCTTTTCATCTTGTAAAAAACAAATTAAAAAACATTGTTCATATTAAAATGATACATAATTTGTTAAAAGTAGATGCAGTGTCTGGATCTAACAACTCCATCGACCTACTGTGCTACACTATACATTACTTTTGCAGATGCCAGCACTAAAACAAACAGGATTTTATAAGGTTTTTTTTATTACATTTGAACAGACTAAGTTAACTTACACAAAAACTGGGAGGGAGAAAATGCTGAGATAGAGTTAAAGCCAACATCAACATGTAATACAATTGGAAATGGACAGAGCACAGCTAAAAGGGAATGACTAGAACCTAGAGTCCCTTTTAGCATTAGTTCAACTGAGATACAAACCCTGAGACAGTACTAATTTTGTTCAACTGTGTTATGGATCCAAATCCAAATATTAACACCCAAAGAGGAAAGGGAAGAACCCACCTTCTCTCCCATAAAACAAGGCTACTTCAGACTATTTTCAAAGTGCCAGTTAAGTTTATTTTACAGATGAAGCCTGAAGATTATATTTTTTGTCAAAGCTTAAAAAAAGCCATCTGAAATATATTTATTTCCAATCAGAAACCTAATGCACTTTGAGGAGGCATTTTTGCCCTGATTATTTTCTCAAAACCTGCCTGTGCTTCAAATGTTATATAATTTTATATAATGTTTGGGGGGGGGCAACCTTTGAAGCAAACCATTCAGGTATTTTCTACTTATCTTTTCTTTGGAGTGAATGCCAGATGAGCATTTTTGAAACATCTGGTCAGCTTAAAACTCACTTTGCAGGTGGATTTGAATTCTTTCAAAGTGCTTTCATTGCCTACTCTTTTTCAAAGTCCACCTGGAAAAAATAGTAAATTTTTCTCTCATATCTAGCAGCCTGACATAATTTGTTAGTTTTAAAAAAAGGTGTAACTGAACTGCACAAGGCCCTCCATAGTCAAACGTGTTCTGTTAGTTTTTCCCTTTCTCCCACCACTTTAGAAAAACTGAATGGAGAACCAACACCTTCTCTCTCTCTTCCTACCAGACCTACCAGACCTGACAATTTTTATTTATAGCAATTGCCATGCATTGTAAATACTTAATGTAAATATCAAGCTTTACCTGTCTTGAGTTATTTAAGCCCCCAATCTGACTAATAGACAGGTTTTCTCCAGCTAAATCTCACCTTTACAAGGAAGAACGATACACCGTACGTCCTCAGAGACCTTGCAAGCTTAACGTATTTGACTTTCGCTTCTATTTCTGTCATCTCCCCACAGTTTTTGTGATCCTGTTGGTTAGAAAGAGAAACAAATTATTCTACATGTTCTATTACTGTGGCATAGATAAACTGCTGATCTCAACGGAGACAACACTACCTTGCACTGCTTGCTTCATGTTACTATGTGTCACTGATAAATGTGCAGAATTTAAACATTACAAATTAATTTATAGAGGCATTTTGAATGTCTCAGGTCCAGTAGTGTTTGGTTATTGACTGCATTTTGCTTTGCCTGGAGACCTGAAATTTGATCTCTGTTTTGTCTTTCTTACAGGGAAGCTCAGTAAGTGAGCATATAAGGAATGTCCCATGTACTATACATTCCTAATTAATGTTCAGTAATCAAGAGGCATAATTCAAATTATTAAAAAATGCACCTGAAAGATTTTCTTTTCAGCTCCTCTCTGCTTGATATACTCTTTGGGCAGGAACTCCTTTAGGCTATATATATATATAAAAAAAAAAAGTTCATTAATCCATATTCAGAGGGAGATATAACAATGCATCAGTATTTTATTATTCAGCAATATGCCAAGTCTTTCCTGTTATCTGGACTACACCCAGGTAAACACAATGGGGGGCTAAAGAATAGTTAATTTTTTATATCAACATTCCTTATTTAGAATTAATCTATTTTATGAAGTCAGCATTGGGAGTTCTGTAAATCCTAAGGGTATGGTAAATTAATTCTGAAATCTGATCAAACTAAGAAGCTGAAAGCTATGAAATTACTAAATAGAAACAAACACAAAAAACAAAATATATATTTGCTATATATAGAGGCTTACTCCAGGAATCCAGGCTTGTGTTTGTGTTCCACATGGGGCCCGAACTGAATCTGAGCCTGAATTCCTGCAAACTCGCAGGCTTTATCAAAGGAGACCGGGTGAGAGCCATTTAAAATATCATCTCGAGCCTGAAAGACAGATGAGATAAACAGGTAGTTATACATACTCCCCTCCCCCAACAGTTAAAATGTATACAAAAAAAACCCTATAATTTACAAGACCATCATTCAAGATTTAAAATGACAAGGATATTTTTGCCGAGTCCTTATTACTTTACGGTCACTCCAATGCATCTTGCTTCCATATGGGTTTTTTCAGTGCAGCTCAGTGACAATTATAGTGTTTAAATTAGACAAACTGCGTGTGGGCTTCCAAGACACAAATGGAGCCGTGCACAGCAGCTAAATACCAATGTTACATGTTTTGTAATCTAAAGCCAAACGCTCTTATCATTTTTAAATAAAGGATTAGTAAACTCTACATAGATAACCGCAGAGACCCTCAAACAAAACAAAACTACAATGCTGCACGTATTTATTTAATGTCCTGTTAATTGAAATACTATCAGTATCTCAGACAAGCATGTACACAAGAGATGAGGCAATACGTTTAAATGGTACACGTCCCTGTAGGAAAGCGCAATGGAGGCCAGAGGACAACAAAAGCGCTAAAGACTTGACAGTGCTCCCTGAGGGGATATTTGACACATCTGCACATGATGTCATTTATTTTTGCACAGGCAGAGCTGTCCTTTTTAACCATTTACCCTTTCAATTATTAACACAAAGACCCTGTGAGGAATTAAAGAGAAAGGAACAGGATTAATCTTCTTTGAAATGAGGGCACTGTCCTTAATGGCGTTTAAACTGCAATAGTCCTGTGCACAATGTTATTCAGCTTTAAAAGGAAGTTAATAAATACATAATTATCCAATTGCAAACACAAAAAATGCCGTGTGCCCCACCGCCACCAAACAGGCAAAGACACACAGCGATGCCAATGGGCAAAGGCTTGAGCTATTCATGATGAACTGTAGGAATTTTCAGTGCCATTAGAACTGTTGGGCAGAAAACTAGGATATTCCCAGTAGAGGTAATTTAGTCTGAATTGAACTGGAACACAGCTGGAGCCCCTTAGAGACAATCCTAGTTTTGGAGCCTGCATACAGATCATGAATAACCATTGGTGGTAATTTATAAGAGGCTCCCCCTGGGGATTTTGCAGGGAACACTGTCAGAAATTGTGATGGAAAATGTACTTAGAGTATGTCAGATGAAAACGACAACTGTTGGAAGAAATCATCCTGCTGGAGTGCTGTAATGATCATCTAGAAACCAGAAGTCACCATGCCAAGGAGAGCCCGTACTTTCACTGCAAGCCATAGTCCTCTATGTCAAAACTGTAGACAATGTGTCTGAGTAGAGATTGAGGGGTACAGATAGGGATGTCACAAAATATTGGCAAGCCGACTCTTTTGGGCATCAGATTCTTGTCATATTTTTGTTCTTGCCGTCAATGGGTTTGTATGGAAGAGGTTGAACTACTTGGAATAATGCAGCAGCAGCTGTAGAGGGCTTCTGTAGTGTGGCTCTCCCAGTTCTCCCCTCCGATGCCTTCCAACCACTGGTCTGTGCGTGAATGGCTTACTGCTCCGGAGCCGATGGCTGTTCGATCTCCCTCGAGAATTTTGATGCCCATTACAACAGCTACTAAGCTAATGTTTATGTGCTGAGCCTTGTAGCAAGTGAATCTTTCCAAACTGTTTTTTTTTTTTTTTTGCTGACCCCCTGGGAGCTAGATGTTTGAACAATTTATAAGGCTGCACATGTTGCAATACGGAAAAGGGAAAGGTCCCAAGAAAACATGCTGCCTGACAACACTGAATGCCAAGCAGATGTCACCGCTTTGTTTGCCCACTCGCTATCCATGATAATCGCTCCTCTAATATAGAACGGTGAGAGTCTGATGTGGTCAGAAGCACAGCTAAGCACATCGATACAGTGCATAATGTCTATCATAAAAGCCAGACTCAGAAAAGCAGCATTAACCATACATAGAATTAAATCAAACAAAGGAAGATTGGCGCTTTGACGTCAACCCGGAAAATGACTTGTTTTGTAACATCTATGATGAACCTGCAGTAGGAATCAAAAAAAGGACTCACGACAGAAATAAATTAATAGCCATCTAATGGCACACTGATTAAACTGGCATCAAATTGTTTAGTAGGATGATAAAGTGCCTGCAATTTATGTCTTGATTTTGAAGCTAATCACTCTAGACTGAAAATACTTTTACAAATATCTGTTTACCATGGTCATTATGTGAATGAAAGGAGCATTTTGACTTAATGGCATCTGATGAATTCATCGCTTATTTGCGTACGACTCAAATTGACAATGCCTGGTTAATAGATGGTTCGAAGTGAGAAATGTAGCTGTGCACAATTATACAACTAATAAGTTATGTTTTAGTGAAGGAAGACTCTGAGCTTTAATAGAGACCCGTAAGCAACAGAGTACCTGGATCAGAGCCCTGACTGGAGCTAAAGCCTTAGATTTACCTGCACATAAAGCAAGTTGAGCTGGACTGGATCTCTGGAGTCAACGTTCTGGTCAGAATAGAAGAACTTGCGTCTCAGCAGCAGCGTTTCGTTCTCGTCCACTCCCTGCTCTCGGAAAGTGCGACTGTGATCCAGCCAGTTCACTGCAAACGAGAAACAGGCCGTCAATACACAAAGCAGACAAAGAGCGCTATTTTTTTTGTCTTGTACATAAGTCCTGCGGTAGCCCAGGATGATTTTTTGTTTTGACTGGTAACATCAAACAATGGCCATGGGCTCATGCGATGTAATGCAGCAGATAGTTTGAACATCCTCAGATAAGGCAGGGTCCTCAGGTACTCTGGTGAGATCAGAGGCTGCCAAGGAAAGGCCACAAATGAACTACCGGCATGTGTCTGGCAAAGACTGTGATATGCCATAATGAACTGGACTTCTGCATTTCCTGTTATTGCAGTAGTATTCACCTTAGTCACATTATCCATATTGTTGCTTTAGCACCTTGTGGGGTAAACTTGAGATTAATACATTTAGCTGTGAAAACACTACATTAGTCGGATTCTTTTGTTTGTCCATTAATTTCCACTGAAATAGCAGTTTTTTTCTTCTCGCCCCAAAGACTGACAGGCCCTTGATGTAAAAACAAAAACTAGCAAAACTAAAGGAAATTGAGAATTAAATAAGCAAGTAAATCAATCTATGGCATGGATGTATAATTTGAGGATGTGATTCCCCTAGGCATCAAGCAATGAGGCTAATATTAAGAAGGGGGAAAAAAAAAAGATAATTTTGGTACTTCTGAACTCTATTTGACTCATCTAATTAGAGTTTGTAGTAGTATGCACTTACATAATTAACACCGTTGGAAAACACTCTACTTATAATCTCAAGTCACACAGATAGGAAAAGACAGTTGGAATTGGAGACTGCCTAGATTAAAGTACTGCTGCAAAGGAAGCTATTCGATGGGAGTGGGAATTTCATTTTTTTATTCTGAATTTCTGGAATCCTTGAGTTCCAATTGATAACTTAATGGAGTTTTATTGTGCCAGTCACTAAATGGCATTAGAATATACCACAAAACCATCATAACAGCCGGGTGGCCAAATACAATCAAATAAATTATCGTTTCAGGAGAATGGCTCCCTCTCTGGGAAGTTTTTTTACATCCCATTGCCACAGCAAGGTAGTTTAATGGATTCTTAAATTCAGTTCATCAGACTAATATGTCAATAATAAAAGGATGAATTGTGATAAAGCTGCATGGAAGCTTTTTTCCATCATAACCACATTGGACACAAGACCTTTAGAAAAACACAACAAATTCAAATAAATGCACCAATTATCGCATAGAAATTCCTGTGCAAGGTAAATATCTAGCTAAATATGGATCTAATTTAAGCAGGAGATATTTTCAGTAAACACCATATGCTTCTTCCAGATGGAAAGTAGCTAC
The DNA here is from genome assembly GCF_036373705.1 of Amia ocellicauda. Classification (NCBI taxonomy): domain Eukaryota; kingdom Metazoa; phylum Chordata; class Actinopteri; order Amiiformes; family Amiidae; genus Amia; species Amia ocellicauda. The sequence goes on from NC_089853.1 coordinate 30,472,925, forward strand.
TATGTTTCAAGAATAAAAAGGCGATTAAGACAGACAAGAATCAACAGGTATAACAGAGAGAGACGCTTGTTGTGTCGAGCTCAGTGCGAATGTTTGTCAAAAACCACTAACACCTTGCCTTAAAAACCATGGCAACTGTGGTAGCCCCAGTTCTACAGAACAGCTGTGCATGGTTACATAATACTAAAGAATATGGCTCTTATCCAACCCCAGCTCTTGTTGTATATGACTGATAAGTATCAATGCATTTTACTCCCTAACTGCATCAAACCACAATTCACCAGAAAAGGTTAAAAACAAGCACTGGTTTGTCAAATTATGCACTTATATAAAAAAAAAAAAAAAAAAAAAAACTGCAAATCTTTTTTTTTTTTTTTTTTATCCAGTCGATTCAGTCATTGCATTGAACAGATAGGAAAAATATCACAGAAGGGAAACGATAGTAAAAAGATTTCAAGAATTATATTGCATCTTTCTTGCGTTTAATTAATTGTGTGTTAAAATATTCTACTAATGCACATATCTATTGCTTCTAGTTTCAATGTGATTTAACTGAATGAGGATGCTGTCAAAAATGTGCTTCTGGGAAAACAGGCTGGCGGAGGCAAAGTGGGGACATGCAGCATTGTTACACCCTCTATGCTCTGGGCTTTCAGGGCACAGTGTTAGGCTGATGTGCATCTCCCCCTTCTATTACAATTATCAGCAATATACACCGAGACACCAGCAGGGAATCACACTATATAGAGAGCAACAACAATAAAACATATAATGCAACCAACAAAATGGTCTTTTCCTTACAGTCATCATCCGTGTGAAGCTTAGCTTTCAACTTCTCCATTTTTCTCTCGTCTCGCAAGAGAGTTCTGTCCTTCTTGAGGGTTCCGGTTCCATCTTCCTTCTTTTCTTCCACGACCTCCTGGATTAAGGAGTATTCTTCATAGTTTGTGATTCCTGAAAAAGGAGATTAAAAAGTGCTCAGAGACGGAGCTGTAGATCACCGACAGCCTGGGTCACTGTGTGAAACCATTTTCATCTTTCCGTCCAGGAAATAGATAAAGGAATATTGGAGGCCAGCCAGAAAACTAAAGTGAGAAATCAAAGGAAGAGAAGCTACGGAAACCTCAGAACAACTAGAAGTGTGTATACAAATCCAGCGGGCATCTTTCTCACTTTTTGCTCACAATTTCACAGAGACTCAGCCAGGGTAATTGAAATGTATGGCTCCGGCAACACTTTGCAAAAAAGGAAAGAGTAAAGGGCATCTGTGATTGAACTGTAATTGTCTACAATCTTATTAAAAAAGAAAGAGAGAGAGAGAGAGAGAGAGAGAGAGAGAGAGAGAGAGAGAGAGCACTTTTCAGATTTCAGTCTAGTAGAACATAATGATTAAATGATTTTCTTTCAGTAGCTCAGAATATACATTCAGTTCCTTGGGATGGTTTCAGCGGTTTATGTATATACAAGGTCATGAAAAAGAACTCCAGCAGTTCAAAGTTATTACAGTTGGAAACCAGAGTTATTTGTCGATGACCCTGTATGGCAAATGTAAAATCATTTTCTTATTATTAATGCTAACACCACTGCACAGTGCCACATCATATGGCTTATATATAATGAGGTGTTTATATATTTAAAAAATGATCACATTCATTCACACCTGTATCTCAAAATACAATCCTGCAAAAGTAATACTACGGAAGCTTGCTGAAGCTTTTATACATACAATTATTTCTCTAAGTGTTTGAACTATGGTGTTTCAATAACAGGCAAATTAAATTGAATTGTAGTAACAATACAAACCTATTCTACTGCATATAGTGACAAGCAGCTCTCCCACAGTTTTGGAATCATCCACCATGATGGTTTTCACTGCACCATCAAGCATCTTTATCTTCTGTGGCCTCTGTTTCTTCTTATACTCCAGAATATCCTGAACCAGAACCAGGAGTCAGTTAGAATAAATAAAGATGAAAGGAAAAGGAATGCCCCCACCTAAGTATTATCTAAATGTAGCAAATCAGCCCCTACACCCCCTCTCCCAATTAATTTAAAACATATTGTATTGCAGCCCTGTAGCTGTGCTGCTGTTCAGACAAAACAATGGTGAATTATATTCACTTTCATTTTTTGGTTATGGCACATTAATTGTCAATTCACTCCTACTTGAAACCATAATACTTTATAATATACAATATGCATTGGAATATAACTCCAAAGGAGCAACGGCTTATGATGCAAGGCTTGTCCAATTCTTTGAAGGCAGACTTCAATGGAGCATCAAGCCCGAGTGTCAGAATCGGACTGAGTATTAATGAGGGATGCTCCTTTCAGCCTCAGACTAAAACACTTGGTATTCTCTGCCAGCTGAACTTCAGTTTTACCATCAACCCATAGCTGCTGTGGCAGGTAAGCTAAAGGCCATGTGTGACAGGAAGATACAAGACTGTGTCAGGATTGACACTGCTCATCTATCAGATAGACATGTCAACTGTGAGGTCCTGGTTTTACCCCATTCCGTAGCATGTAATAATCCAAGGTTCTGCCTGATTCCAGCCAGATTCCTTTCCGGGGGTCCTCATCTGAGAGGAATAGTCCATAATCGGAAGCTGGAATAAGAGAGACTAAGTTTAATACCTAGCAATGCTGTCATCATTCTATTGGAAGGCATTGACAGTGATGCAAAGTGTGGAATTAAAATGAAATAAAATAAAAAAAGACTCATAATAAACATCCCTTTTGATCACCTGCAGCTTGTTTTGACAACTGTGTATGATTCCACATCTGTGGGGAAAGTAAAAGCCTTTTCTTCCATGTTTACAACCGCTCATAGCACTTGGTAATACCCTCATTTATTCATTCCATAAAAGCAATGATGAAACAGGATAGTTAACAAAACCCACCAAAAAATGCAGTTCCCGCTCGCTGTCGAAGAAGTCTTCTCAAAATTCTTGACATTTATGTTAAACATGAAATTTATTACCATACTAGTAAAGCTGCCGTTACTCCCTGTCTGCAAGACATTGATAAAAATCGGATTCAAGGTTTAATAAATGTGCAAAACAGCAAGTGCTTGAGTCAGCCCAAATTTGTGAAGCAAAAAATAATCCTTTATGCCAGAATGTAATGCAAGATTATAATAGTAACTACTGACAAAATACATAAGATATTTAACTTTAGTTTTGCTGACATTAGTTAAAGATGTAGAATCTGATTTTTATCTGCCTGGCTTTGCAGGCACCATTTTTTTTGTCAGAAGTAGGCACTTATGATGAATTGTATAATGTATATAGTATCATTTTCTATCCATTGTGCTCTTGTAAAGTGGCCTAGGATAAATGGGTCTGGCAAATTCATTATAAAATAAAATAATGACACAAAAGGAGCACAACATCTGAATGCACAAATGGCAGGAGGTGGGAGGATCCTACAGGCTTTCAGTTTGACAGTTGCCACAGGTATATGGACAAACAGTCTTTATTTATAGGAAAAATACATAAATAAAAGATAATGAAAGGTGACTGGGATATATGATGTGATTGTAAGTCTTGAAGTGTCATGTTTTTGTTCTTGTCCGTTATTACATTACAAATGGGAATTCATACGCCGGCTATGAATGGGCAATGTACCTTGACCAGTCTGAGCTTCAGGGACCCGTTCTCTTATGATCCTGCAAGCATCGTACACAGCAGTCGAGGGCTCAAACTGCATGGTCTTCACCACGTTGCACTGGCGAACACATATCTTCAGGGAGAGGGCCACCATCTTGACAGGTGAGGTGTGGAGAGCTCCTAATTTTTACACCTGGAAGAAAATAAAGAAAAAGGCCTAGCTTAAGGACAATTTCCACTGAAGGGATTAAAAAGTAACTTCTACATTTTGTCTGGAGAGCAATATCTGGGTTTTAAAGATATTACATTAAAAAGTGAGAGAGAGGCCGAGAGAGAAATAAAGTGGGATTTTAGTCTCCATCAACCTTGTCTAACGCACCACTGCCTCCTTGCCAACCCGACCATTACGGGGTGATTTCTTTGCTTTGAAAGTGTTAAACCCTGCTAGGAAGCAAGGGGCTACTCTGCTTGAAACTCATTCAGTAATGAGCAGATGGATCTTCAGACCTTTATATTTGAAGTGAACCATGAAATTAATGCAAAGAAGTCAAAGCTGAAAATAGACTTCTGCAAAGTGGCTCAAGTGAGTGGAAAAATAGACAAGCAAACACTAGATGCCCAAATGTCTAGTGGTACAGTTCATAGAATTGGGAAAATACAGTTGGAAAGCTAATTTTGGGGGCACTTAAAGCATTCATTCTGAGTTTTTGATTGCTCAGGAATTTAGTTTATGGACTTAAAAGGTCAAGTGTACTGAATGACTAAATGTTTTTACTATCACAGAGCATGTAATTATGATCAGTCTCTGCAAAATACTTCAGCTGAATATTATATTATCCAAATGAAACTTAGAATTCCCTGCAATCATTTACAATTATAGGTCACTGCAGACAAAACTAAATGTTGTATAGATACAATAACTTCACTGCATATCATTCCCATCGCCACACCTGTCACTATACAATGTTTTCTAATGTTTCCATGTGTGCTACTTTAATCTGTGTGACTTGAAGATTATTACAAGCATAGTATATCTTATAAAGATGATTGAGATTGGAAATAATCTACAGATGTATATTACAAATACTTCCCATTATACTTGCTTTGATACAATTATGTAGGATATAAAAAAAAAAAAAAAAAAAAAAAAAAACTGTACTTGTGTGATATAGGCTTTATAACATGTTTCAGACAAGTGTTAACCCTGTGACCTGCCACAAATCTGCATGGATTTACATCAGATTCAGTAATTTAATATTTGCTATGGACAACAAGTGTATACTTCGGTCTTTTACACACCTACACTGTAGAAACAGCAAGGAACACACTCTTTATACAGTCACATTTCTTCTTGCGCAGTATGCGTAGAGAATGTGCCTTTAACTTGTAAACTGGTTTGTTATTCCTTTCATATAAATACTAGTTAGATTTAGCCTTCCAAAATCTTTAGAAACAATTACAGTTTGTAGCTTTCCATTATTTTTTAATTAAAAATAGAAACATTAAGAAAATAAACCTTTGTTCTGTAATAGAATAGGCTTTTATTACAGTTTCATGTAACACAAAAAGGCATCAAATCTATGATACTGCAGAACAATTCTCATTAATGAGCTTTTTCCTGTTACATACAAAACTGTACTGCAAGAGCTGATAAAGGGAAACAAAAGCCTTTTAAAACTGACAATCAGAGGTCTCTGTGACCCTGGTGTAGCCACATCAGTTTACAACAAGGGTCAAATTAGTAACAAGGAACACATTAATTCCATAGCTGAAACCTCTATTGTTACAACAAATGTAGTACATAATGAACAATTCTGGATCCCATGGGCAATTCTCCAACATGAATGCCATTTATGGCAGACCAGACTGATTCATGATTATCATACTACCAATCAGGGAATAATTTAACATAATTTAACATCAGGATTCACATTCTGAAGAGCTTGGTAGAAAAATAATTACACAACAGACATTTAGAGAATTGTGAGGACTCATAGCAGAGAGGAATTGTAATGGAGAATCCAAGTGGCCTGCTTTGTGCATTCATGTACATGGGAGAAAAAAGTATGTTACAACTGGCTTATCAGACTTGCTGCTGTGCTGATGTCTAGCTGTATACTGCATTGCAATGCTCTGACCTACATTTTCAAGGAGAAACCCCCCCCCAAAAAACTGCTGAACCATCTGTAGTTTCACAAGAAATTATAATATTCCATGTCCTAAGTTGATTATAGCCTATTTGAAATGAGAAATTGGGCTATATAACACTATTACTGACCTGTTTTGCAGACATTTAATATAGACTTAAATTCATAATGAGCTTATCTAGTCTCCCATTTTAATGGATCCTCTTGGTGACTTATGTACAACATTGCACAGTAGCAATTCAAACCTTGAGACTACAAATTCACAGTAAACTTTCCTAGGCTACAGCATGCTGCCATTAGTTACAACATGCACACATATATAGATACACATACAGTGAGGGAAAAAAGTATTTGATCCCCTGCTGATTTTGTACGTTTGCCCACTGACAAAGAAATGATCAGTCTATAATTTTAATGGTAGGTGTATTTTAACAGTGAGAGACAGAATAACAACAATAAAATCCAGAAAAATGCATTTCAAAAAAGTTATACATTGATTTGCATGTTAATCTTCTGGAAACATTATGCTTTGGGGGTGTTTTTCTGCTAAGGGGACAGGACAACTGCACCGCATCAAAGGGACGATGGACGGGGCCATGTACCGTCAAATCTTGGGTGAGAACCTCCTTCCCTCAGCCAGGGCATTGAAAATGGGTCGTGGATGGGTATTCCAGCATGACAATGACCCAAAACGCACAGCCAAAGCAACAATGGAGTGGCTCAAGAAGAAGCACATTAAGGTCCTGGAGTGGCCTAGCCAGTCTCCAGACCTTAATCCCATAGAAAATCTGTGGAGGGAGCTGAAGGTTCGAGTTGCCAAACGTCAGCCTCGAAACCTTAATGACTTGGAGAGGATCTGCAAAGAGGAGTGGGACAAAATCCCTCCTGAGATGTGTGCAAACCTGGTGGCCAACTACAAGAAACGTCTGACCTCTGTGATTGCCAACAAGGGTTTTGCCACCAAGTACTAAGTCGAAGGGGTCAAATACTTATTTCCCTCATTAACATGCAAATCAATGTATAACTTTTTTGAAATGCATTTTTCTGGATTTTTTTGTTATTCTGTCTCTCACTGTTAAAATACACCTACCATTAAAATTATAGACTGATCATTTCTTTGTCAGTGGGCAAACGTACAAAATCAGCAAGGGATCAAATACTTTTTCCCCTCACTGTACATATACATATATAACAATATACAAGTCTTACAATTAACCAGATGCACTCACAACTCCAGGGACACACTTGAAATGGTACAGTTAATGCATACAGCTACCTCAGGTTCCCTTCACAGTAAAGTGACCTGCACATAAAAATAAAACACAGGAGAAGCAGGGATGCCAGGAAGTCAAATATGTGGTGTACTGTGCTGTGGCTCCATGCCTGCCAGGACTTCTGGCAATGAAACAGCTGTGACGGCATGGTCTGCGCACCACTGGGCCAATTACAAACAGAAGGGAACGCAGAGATTTCCTTTTCTGAAGCACATCCACCAGCTGAGCAAGAGAGCTTTTACACTCAACACAAAAGCACAGCTTAGTTTATTTTGTCTTTAAAAGTGAGGGGTGTAGTAAACATAGTAATGTCTTGCACACAAGAAACATACATTTGTAGCAGAAGAAACAGGAGTACTGTTTCTCAGGTGGTGGGGAGGAGATTATTATACACTCACCAAGTGGCTGTTTATTTAATGCATCTGATCTTGTTCACATGCTGGCAAGTTTTAAACCTTTAAACTAAGGCCAATGTACTGCATAGCAGCTTCCACCTGTTGCAGGAGAGATGCCTCCTCAAAGCTGCCATGTGTCTAATAACCCAAACTCCAAAACCGTTCACACAGCACAAGCGTATATAGCTGCCTTGCCTTGACAGCTCTCCCCTACTACACCCAATACAAGTTGACATCTTCACAGTGGACTAATAAGCTTAAAACCCCTCAGGATGTGAATATTACAAATATTTACAGTCATATTACTGGAAACGTAATACCTTATTTTCCAGAACATTGCCCATTGCTCTTGCTCTTTAATGCAATTTAGTTTGTATTCCAGAAGCCCTTCTAAATGCTCCTTTATCTGGGGTTGAAAATGGTGGCCTGTTAATATACACAGCCATTTAATACTCTTTTATATACTACAATCATACTACATTCAGCCTAATGTGCTGCAAGGTTATGCACATGAATATCTTTTTTCAAATAATGAATAAAGGCACATTCAGATTAACATTATAAAATATATATCTAAAAATAATGTCAATATCTAAATAAGGGGTCTGCCTCGCCTCAACTTGTGGAGAGGAGTATGAAAAGTGATCTTACAGCACGAGCATCAAGAAGCCAGTTACAATCCTCAGGAAAGACCACGCCAGGTGGCTTCATTGTTATCAAGAATACAGAGTCTTTTTAAAAGATTATTTTAACAGTGAAGTATGTTAACTGAACTACTTCATTCGGGGCCTGTCAGGGATTCAAAAAGCCAATAAAGATAATTATTGGGCACTGAAAAGTACCCCAACACAGCATGAATTTTGCAGGCCGGCTGTTTTTTTTTTTTTTCTTCAAGTATTCCTGAGACTCCATTCTTCATACAGTAAGTCTCTGAACAAAACAGCAGATATAATTACCGTCCATGTGACAGTGTTCCCACAGATGTTCAGAGCCTCCATCCTGCTGTGCTATTGTCACACAGATGCACATCACTTATCAACCTACCATATTGCCTGCAGCAATGCACAAACCATTCACATTAACCACATCAGAGCTGAACAATTAGCAACAAAACCAGGTCCTGATAGCAATCACAGGGCAGGGATGAAAATTAAAAAGCTGTACATCAAACAGCAACAAAGTAACCACACTGCTGAGGAAAGAAAGATAATGTGTGTTCAAGTTCTGGCTGACAGAAGGCGATTTGTATGCCTTTGTAGGATGCTTGAAATGCATAATTAGTCAGTTTTTATTGCTTTCCTACATGAGTATACTCTAATCATTGGTGCTCCGCAGGACAGAACATTTTAAAATGTCTTCCATTTCAGCACAGTTACACATCAATATCAGCACCCAACATTTTATGTATCATTTTAGGTTTAACAAGAGAGCAAGAATGACTCGCACCTTCATAAAACCATCAGAGACATCTTAAATGGTACCTAATCGGCAACAAATGTACAAATATAATAAATGTATTTTTATTTTGCGTGCATCTGCCTTGTTAATTAGAATCCAGTGAAGAACGTTTATTTATTTTTTAATGTAGGGCTGATTTATTTTACAGGAACTAGGAGGACCTGAAAAGTGAAGAGATGCAAAGTGACTCAATAAGTCACCCCTTTTCTAAAAGTGTCTGCCTGGCCTAGACCTTAACATATATTTCCTGACATGTGTGTTCTGAGCGCAGGGCTGTGATGGAGTTGCTCTCTAACACTGGCATTCAGGAAACCTGTCATTCATTACGTCACCCACACTGTTCACAGGCAACAGCACGAGAAAGATGACCAACCTTTTCCTTTAAATAAGCACCCTCTCCCTGTGTGCTTACAGAAAGTCTAGAGGACCCAAACGGGGGGTGGGGGTGGGGGGGCGGAAGGAATATTTTGTACATGCAAGCCTTAAACAGTAAGTAGTCATAGATTAACAGATCAACTGCATCTTTCTAACAATCAGAAGGGTACGGTATACAAACAAGGCAAGGCAATTGAAACCAGGAGTGTTTTGACAGCACTGAATAATCAAAAATGAAATACAAATTCTGAACTAGATTTGCCCCCTGCAATCAAATACTGCACAAGTTTTTCTTTTCATTTTTGTTTTGCCCTAAATCTGCTGAGCACACAGTAGATAACTTTCCCCTGGATCAGAAGCACCCATTAGCCAGACAATACAATTGAGGAAATTGTCTGCGTCCAGCAACAGGACATGAAACAGATGTGCCATGCCCTTCACTTGCTTGGAGAGGCAGAGGCTCCATATGGAAGGAACTTCAAACGCTAACATCTTGTCCCTCCCACTCATTGTCAGGAACAGCCTGCTGGATCACAACGAACGGCCACACGCAATGAGCAAGGGGTCAGAGGTCAGAACAGGTCATGCTGGGTGAACACTGCCCATACCAGTGTAACATCGGAGAGCTTCTACCGATTCCTAAATGAGACAAAAGAGGGATGATAATCTCTTCACTTTCCCCCTGAGAAAGTCATGCATGAGGTTTTTTATTTCACCCATTTAACAGCTATGAAATCAAAAGGGCCCGTAACCTCTGAGGCAGAATCTCAAGCTCACCTGAAGTGTGATTCAGGCCCCCCCTGCCGTTCATGCCTCCTGCTGACCGAATTATCAAGTTGTTTGGTAGTGACTGCACCTCAGGTAACACAAAGCAAGAGACTGAGAGCAAGCTTATTGCTTATGTGAGAAGGATACAAATGATCCAGGAGTCTGCTAGATAGAACGATATCTTGTGACATCTATCAATAATATGTTCCATTTATTTTATTGTAGTGTCAACTGGCAATATTATTCACTCCATAAACTGGAAATGTCTGGGTGAATCCACTAGAGTAACTGGCTAAAGGATACCTATTTATCCTTTATTATTACATATTAATATTTTGCATGGAATAGTTGAAAATATATCTGCCTTGGAAAGATTAAAGTTAATTGAGAATGTGAATTTTTTGGTTGTGATGTATTAAGTATCTGCAAATGCTAATGTAGTTTAAGACTGAATTTCTTGGGTCACTTCGGGAGTCCATGGAAAATTCCTTTTGCTTTCGGGTCAGCCCCATAGAAAAACTTAATTCTAAAATCCATTTGTAGCTTAAAAACAGGGCCTACATCGCTGCACTTAAAGTATGTGTAGTCAAATTAAAATAATTGTTGGTTCTTCTTGTATCATTTACCACCATGGTGAAATGGGTACTATATTAGATTAGGTTTTGTAAATGTCCTGTTATTTTCACCTTTGGAACAAAGTGGCGTCAATCACATGCAACTTAATTAAGGTCAAAATCCTATTGATGGCAACACTCTTCCTCGTAAATAATGACTGTGAACGTTGTTTGTTCTTTTGTAAATGGCAGGACCTTTCCAGTGGCTCAGACAATAATAAATTGCTATCATTTATGGGTCATACCACACCTCCCATTGATCCACACATGACTATTACATCTGCAAAGTAATGGGTTCTAAGAGACATTCAGCCGAACCGCAGAGAGCCAACTTAAAAACATTGTCATCATGAACTGCTACACATGTGAGAGAGATATGGCCATTTGTTACTATCTCTTTTCCACCCACTCTCAAGTTGTTTGTAAATAGATTGTATGACATACTATTACTTTTCTATGCCAGACATTGCTCAGAAGAACAGGCTTTAAGAAAATCTTGATGTGCGCATGTTTATACATCAAAGTTCAAGCTCAAGGTTACCAAAATATGGTATTTTCTTTTAGACAGTGAAATGTTACAGATGTGCCAAAGGTCAGAGATACACGGCAAGGTCTGTGGCAAGACTTGAACCTATTGTAGCAAAAGTCCTTCATGCTCTCTTATACCATGAATTTGAACAATTTAAAAAGATGTAAGCTTGATAAAGCTGTGAACCCTGAAGTAAACTGCCAATGGTTTTTGATTTACCGATTTCAGTCATGGGTGGACTACAAAACAGATTGCTAGATCCTCTGAAAAAAATTAACGCAATCGAATTTATAAGCAAACCTCAAATCAGCAAACAGTTTTGACAAGTATTTAAAAAAAATACCAATGTCGTAACAGTTCCTTCCTAGCCATCAGCAGGGTTCTCCTTCTACTAAAATAAATATTTAACTTAGGCTGGTTCATTACTCAAAAATCTGATGTTTTATCAGATCGGTAATGTAATAATTTAGACATTTGAAAAAAGTGTTTAATTACAAATTACGGATGTATTGTTAATATTGTTTAAACTGTGCTTTGGCAAAAACACATCAACAACAAATACAAAAATGGTTGACCAATGAGAGGTGGTCAGCTGTGTTTTTCCTTTAGACAAGCTTGATGACAGACTGCTAAGTCATGTGGATACCCAAATCTATTACTGGGCTTTCACTCTTCAGCTGCTAATCCAAGGTCTGAAAATACTTTTCAGTAGAAGTAATCAATGGCATATTGACACAAAATATCTATTATATTTCTAAAATATATGTGCAAATGTTGCCACTTACAACATAGCTATGTCCCGTTTTAAACCAAACCCATGATTAGTTGGTACAATTCTCTGTATGGTAATGCTAGAGAAAACTATATTTAGGTATCTAATCATAGCATCCATTCCACTCTATGAGGAGTCAAAATCCATTCTGGTTTAGGTCCCCCACACCACTGAATAAACACCTGCTTTGAAGCTTTGCAGCTGAAACATTTCACTAGGACGTTTTGAAAGGAGAGGTGAAGAGATTTATTTTATCCCACCCCCCACGGAACAAATTCCCTACAAAGCCTTGTCAACCCCTTCTGCAAAAAAGAATAAATACATTTAAATAAAATACAAAATTGTAGACCATAGAGAGGTATTTTTCTAGCACTAAAAGAGCTGTGACGGCATCTGTGGGATTTAGGAATCCGTGAATACATCAGGAGGCATATTCATTGGAAAACAACACTATTTTACTATTTATTTTGAATAGAGACAGATTCAGTAAAAGGACTATATAAATATAGGTCTAAAAGTATATCCTATCCAAAAATGGCAACATACTAAGTTTTGATCAACAACCTACTTAATGAAATACAGTGAACTCTGATGTTAGTCTCCCTGGGTAAAGGTGTCTACTAAGACATTATTATTATTATTAATAATAATAATTAGTGAAGGGTGTATAGTTTTGAGAATGGGTTTAAACTGAAACCCAACAACCCTCCACCACCTCAAAAAAAACAGTAAGAGAATGAGATGTGCAAGGCTGGTAATCAATGACCCTTGCAGCAAATGCCATTAGTACTCCTCTCTCTATAATTCATGCGTCTCTTCAACGTAACGTCATCACACTAATCTCTATCGATTCAATTATTTGTGGTCAATATGTTGATGCAGTAGTGCACAGCTGGCTGGCCCCAGGTCTCTATCCCAAGGTCACCCCTATGCAACAGCAGGGGAGGAAAGATGGGAACAAACAGCACTGCACTCTCGTGGCCTACTCTCTGCGCCTGCCTGCCAGATTCGACTGAAGACGTACAGCTACATGTCCTACAAAGAAAAAACATGACAAGCATGGGATATTTCTGTGCCACTAAATAAGGAATTCATCAGTTGCAAGACCTCTGGCATCAAGTAAAACGATCAGAGAAATCGCAGAGGGATACAGAACCACCACGAGTGAATGAGATGTTACAGAATACGCAGCATGTTTCATTGATTGTTTATTTTATTTCCTCCCGCACCCCCTCGATGATTGCTGTTTTTATAATTATGAGAAATACTAGTGTGTAGCTTACTAGCCTTGGAATCATTATTCCTTCACTCCTTGCAAATGAAACCTATAAATGCCTTCCTTCACTCCACATTCCAATATCATTTCAACAAAGCAAACTTTGTATGAAGGAAGAATGTGGCCAGATCTGTAGGCTAGTCAATAAAAGCAATCTCCTATCGCTGGAAACTTTGCAAGAATAGACTCATAGGATTTTTTGTTTCTGGGAGGCCAGCACACTGCAGTTCGTGTACTGAAAGACCATTAGTAGTAAGGGGACTTGAGAAAGGTTTATTACTTGGTCATAGAGTAGAATATCTACTAAAACCACCATCGTTTAGGGAAAGCAGCAGCAGAACACATTACAATCTTGTGTCTCAAGGAAGAAGCCCAGATTGATTTTCTTCAAGGCATGGGATTGAGAAAGGCAGTGTTCAATGGCTTTCAGGGTCTACTGGCCCTCCTGGGGATGAGTTCCTGGCACTGCTTACGGTCAAGCAGCATTAATAAATGCCAGGGAACACCATAGGGTGATCTTCATAAAAAAATGGATGCAGGGTTTAAATCCAATTAAAAAAGTATATAAATCCACATATTTTGTCTGACAAGATGGGTACATTAAAATAGTTGTTGCCTTAAGTAGGATTTTAAGAAATAATGTAGACCAGAAGTCTTAAACTCGATGCAATTTATTTTGGCTTTTGGCCTAGTTACTTAATTGGTCTGATTAGCCGATTAAGTGGATGAATTAAACACTTCACTGCAGACTGCAAGTTATGTAGTTTACCTTGTATGAAAATAAAATTAAGGTGTAACATTATATTGATGTTAAACTAACTACATATTAGAGGTCCAACTAGAATGGAAAATGAAGTGCAGTTTTAAGTCCCTGTTGTAAAGAGGAAAATTAACTAAAAACACTAAAGGGTGAAATATTTACACACACTATGTAAGCATTATTTAGTGTTTTTTTCTAATAATGGGAATAACGTAAAGTGGCTAACACTGCTTCAGTTGGGTTGCTTAAAGTACCCAATATGCATTTTGTTTGTTTTCAAGTATTACATTTTCTTTATGGAACTAGTTCAAAATAAGAATAAAATACATAAAATACATCTAGACCATATTAGACATGACTTCTCTGTTCCATAATTATCCTGAGATATTAACAATGAGAAAGTCCCTTGTAACTGGCTTCTCTGAGGAGATTATGCAAGGGGGTTCTGGGTTTTGGAGTATTTTTGTTTCCATTCAGCTTGAATGCATAAGTAATAGACCAGTTACTTCACATCCCAAGTGCCACATTTAAATCACTTCTACGTCTCTGATTGGAGTGCATCTTAGCTAAATTAAAAACCTTAGTAAATCATTAGAGAAAAAGCTTGCTGCTTGCGATACATTTATCACCCATCTTAAAGATATTCCTAGGAAAGCACCAACATGTATCCTTGATTTATTCACAGAACACGCATAAGATTATTCTACATCTATTTCAGAAGCACTGCAGCCGAATCCGAAATGGGAAGGGCAATGCATCATTTTGTCAGCACTATTTTACACATTCATAACTGAAAGTAAATTCATACACATAAAAATTGATTGCATCAGTCATTAAGGCCAAAAGGGAAACTACATCCGATTTCATCCATTGTGGAGATGCCTCTTTTGCGTTTTTGTCGGTCATTCCAAAATGTTTGGCAAAACAGCGTATACTACAAAAATATATATTTCTATGTCCAGAGGAATGAGAAATAAATTGTCCATGCCAACATTAATAAAGTGAAGTGGTTGGAGAAGGAAACTGGGCAGGGGATCTATGCAAGGCAAAAAAACAATGTGAAAATCTGTGCCTGGCAAATTAGAATTTCCTCTTTTATGCTGAAATTTATTTAGTCTTGAAATGGATAAAACAATATAAATAATGAGACCTACAATCTGAATCATTTACTCATTGCCTCAAGGTCGGAGATCTAAAACCAGCTCTGTAGGTGCCCCTCTGCAACCACAAGGCAGATCTGCACCGCGTTTCTGCAGTTCACCAGCGTACTTCATATACTGCTGCAGTCAGGTCAATGTGATCTATTAATAGACCTGACAAATAACTGCGTCTTGCATGACCTTATGGATACCCGGATGCAATACAATGAAACTGGAAAACACTGATTTCTAAACACAAGGCCATGCAACTAAAATGCAATTGCACCCAATTGTGTCGGGGGGCATTTTCTTGTTTTAGAATCTGGCCAGATTGAAAATGAACATGGAAAATTAAAACTGCTGAAGACACAGTAAAACAGACAGGATTTCAAGTTCATACTCAGGATCGCACTCATGGTTTTCAGCAAAATCTTATCTTGTTTAAGTAGGCTATATTCTACATTATATCAAAGATCATCTAATATACTATAGCATCTTCATTATTCTCTTCAATAATTATAATACTAATACAAGTTTTAAGGATGAAATCTCGTCATGAGTAACACCTAAATGCAAAGTAACATACAAAGTAATACAAGACGACCTGGTTCTCGAAAGTTGGATAAAAGCAGCAGTAAAAGGGAAGTTTAATAAAGCATCACATAACATAAATGACTGTGGGGAAAAGGGAGACATTTAAAGAAATTAACCTTACATTTACATGTACCAGGAGGAGGAGATCTAAGTATTAGCAGGATCTACAAAAAAAAAAAATGTAGGCAATTAATGAGCCATGAATCCTTCTTTGAAATCTCCCTCAGTACTTACATGTTCAAATGAGTACTAATAACATTTCTCAAGCCCCATGCCCTGGGTGCAGAAGTAATGACAGATGCAGATTTAACTCTCATTAACTCATTAAAAATATTTACATATTGGATATTAAAAACACAACTTTAATTCTGGTCCGCTTAGGGTAAGACCGCTAATTAAGTCAAGGATGCAATTTTATAGCTGTCCTTCATTTTGGTGTGGACAATGATCCTACCTTTGCAGCTCGCTCAGTGAAACAATGGTTTGCACTGTTGCTTTTAAGTCGAGATGATGCAGTTATAACAGAGGTTGCTGGCAAGAATAAAAATCCCACCCTTGTCTATGGGACAAATTAGCTCTCTTAGTGTATGGGCGTTTAGGATGTTCTAAAAATATCCAAGAATGTAGAACGTCCTCTAGCACTTATTTATCCAGTTCCTCTGAGACATTAGTACAAAGTACATTCATTTAAGAAAAGAGTGATTTTACTGCACTAACCAATATGAACCTTCTGTCCTGACACCATGTAGAAACATACAGTGTTCTCATCTGTAGAGATGTACCTGTGTTGTTATACAAGATGTTTGCATTGAAACATCCAGTTTGATTTATTTGGGTCAAGATTAATGGAAAATTAGTGCATTAAACCAAGTAAAAATCTGAGAAGCACATTTAAAATCTGATCTGATAAACAAAATTAGAATAACTAATCAATTGCCAATAACAAATTCAATACATTTAAGAATTAAAACTTTCTGGCTCTTGAAAGCTCTTCCATTACACTAAAGCACTTTAAGAGCTTTTGATTTCCTGCATTCCAGTGAAAGGTAAAATGGTATGTGCTAACAATCCCCCCCCCCCCCCAAACACTGATGCGTTATAATGTTTAATCTATAGTAGGGCTGCATCAATCCAAATCCCCCAAATAACAAGAACAAACCAAAATAAATAAAGGACACCTGCCACTATGAAATGAGTGGCCCAAGGACAAAGGATTCTTTGGGTATGAGAGCATGAAGGGTAGAAAGCCATCTGTTGCAAAATCCCCCTGTGCTCCAGGCTGGTCTCCCCTCTGGTCCTGATAATCTGTTTTGCCCGGCAGTGATGCTTTCTTCAGAAGCTCACAGACTGTTTATGGCAGTCTCTGCAGAACCAGACCCAACACACACAAACAAACACACAAACCTCACTCCAGCATAACTCAGCCTGCAAGTTACACTGCAATACAGGGAGGTCGCTCGCTCGCTCACTGGCCTGTGACTCCTGATCAAACTCACATGCGACTAATCAGGTGGGCATCAGGAAGCTCTTAATTTTCCAGGACTTGAAAGCCTTGCTGCTCCCTTTCTGCCCAGGATTTCGTACGGGGCGAGGAAGTCGAATCTATCTTAAGGGAACGGTCCTGGCCTTTCACTTTGAGCACCTCCAACTGGAGAGTGCTCAAATCTAGCACACTCTCTCATGGACGAGGTGAAGTAGAGAAAGAAAATGCATTTAGTGGAATACCCATTACCCTTTGAGATGAGGCCACCTCTCACTGTAGACTCCCAGAAAATAAAGTACCTCTTGATCAAAACTGTATGTGGATGGCCTCAATTGCCAGGGATCCTAAACTAGGAAGCAAGAGGTTAAATTATGCCCAGCCAAGTTATGTGCAGGCAGCGGCTGTTTACACACTGGGGCAGGATTTTCCATAAAGCACATCAGTGAGAGGCTGGAGGGCTCAGTATTAAACAGATGTAAAGGATTTCAGGCAAAAGCAAAAGAGAACCAGACAGATTATGCTAAAGGGCAAATGGAAGAGTCTCACACAGACCCAATTTCTAGCTCGGCACCATGTTACACTGCTCGTACTTGGGCTAGATTCAAGCCTCTTGATTTCTTTCCCTTAATTAGGTCAGTAATATATTAAATCTCAAAGTTGCATATTTCGAGTCACCTTCGATACATCTCCCAGGAAGAGTGTGTGTATGCAAGGGAACTGCAAGCCGTTCCTTCTTTGGAAGGGAAAATTATTGCTGTTCCAATGATTCAGAGTCATTTGTCAAAGTACATTTTCTTTGCTTTGTCTGCTTCAAGGCAGCCGGATCCTCAGCGTAAGGTTATCTTATTCAGCACACAAGACTTCTGTTGAGGAGAGAAAACTCCAGCAAAGAGCACCCTTGCCTGGAGGGATGCTTCCCTGTACAGTACTTTGGGGACAGGATGGCAATCCCAAGTCAAGGCACATTAATCATTTTGCCTATGCATTACAGGACATAGAAACGGTGAGTAGTTTATGATGCGTAAGAAAACCAATACACATGGTCTACCCAACCTCACCCCACCAAAAAAAAAAAAAGTTGAACCGCTTTGTGTAGTGATACAGATGCTGAAAAATAGATACTGCTACGGCTATTTATACAGACAAAACATCTTCAGTCATAAATTTCAAAGCTTCCCTCTAGTTTCAGCTGGTCAATTTGTTATATAATTTATTGCTGTACTTGGAAACTACTGAAATTATTAACGAGAATAAAACAAGAACAAAAAACAAACTGGGGGGGAACAAACGTGACATCTCCAAGTCATTTCTCACCCTGGAATATGTCTGAACTTGCACCCTTCCTTTGTGAGGTGTTCCCAGACACCAGTCAGGTCATGCACTTTCTTTGTAACCCCCGGCAGTGAAAAACCTATTGTACAAGTGTAGACGTTATTTAAAATCACCAGGTAAATATAGAATCTTTGAAGAGTATGTAAATAACATCTTTCTTATGTCTGGGCAGACAGCTGGCACAGTAAATCAGGCAAGTCACTGAAAAGTACAGGTATGATGCGTCTCAGGCTGCTCGAATCACAGTCATCTGATCATATCATCCGCCAACAGACATCTGAATGCATTGTTTGTTGCGCGTAGGTGCTTAGGGCTGGCAAGAAGCCTATTTAAATGGAGGGGGGGGGGGGGGGGAAACTAACCTCTCCTCTGAATATACTATAAATACGTAAACTTGCTCATGGACTCCTTTTGAACTTTATTTAAAAGACAATGCTGGTCCCACTGTACAATAATACTGTAATCCCAAATGAGACAAGCACTATACACTACATTACAAAACGTACTGGCAGAACACTCAATATACAAAAAGGAATGGAAAGGGGGCAGACCCTGGGCCTGTAAAAGGATATCTTATCTGCTACCTATTTAGTGGGGAGTTGTTAATTTTTTCCTCCAGCAAATCTGACTCATATGTTTATGCCCTAACGTAGGATACAGGTTATAATTGCAGTAATACACTATAATCAACAGGATAATAGCAAGGCCACACAAAACCAAATAGTGCAACAGATTTGAAGTGACAGCAGTTGAAAAGCACTCATGTGACAGTAATGCTAAAGAAACAAACGCAAATCGCCACTGATAATTTTTACACCACTTTGCACTGCTACAGTATAACAGATTAAGATTAACAGTATGGTTTTAGGAAGGAAAAAAAATTATCCAGTTTTGCTTGCAGATTTATTTCAGAGTTTGAAATTAATATGCCACTGATCCCCAAGGCAAAAGTTCTCAGTTGTTTCTCTGGCCTTTGTATATAGAAGCCATCCTGCACTTACAGTAACCTTGAGTCAGTTGCTGCCAACTATTCCTTCCTCTAAGATCAGCCTCCCTGACGATACTTCCGCAGAAAAAACAATATTAGCCCCATGGATTAGGTCTCCATACAGAAAGTGAGTGTGGATAGCGTCTGGGAGAGCACACAGTACATCAATGGATTAACTAAATACATGTTTTAAAAAGAAAATCACAAATATTAGTTTACTGTATCAAGTAATTCCTTCTTCCTTACAGGCTGCGTGCTGCCAGTCTTGATCCCTCACACAGATATTAATCTAGTATTGAAAAGCATGCTTTGTAGCATATGAATACATATTAAAACACTATTGTTCATGTTTTTATACATTTGTAATTATGTCAATATTGCTTGGTACTGTGCAAAGCCCAGAATAAAAATGAAAATGATGCTTTAATAGGAACTGCTCTTTTTAAGTTCAGCAAAAAATCATTGTGTGACATTTGTGTTTGCTTTGCCATTTGAAAATGCAGAGTCAGTAGTCTAATCGTTGTAATGAAAATAAATGAGTCACTTTCAAACTGTCTGGGGCCTAGCTTAGTTCAGGTTAGTTGGGCAAACATATTTCTGACTTTGATCTTATTCCTTTAAGTTGAGAAAGCCCAGAAAACTGTTGGATGTCCAGTTTAAAAATACAATACGATGTCTTAAGGCAGGTTACAAAATTATTTATTCAAAACATTTTCAAAAAAGCATTGATATCTTAAGATGTGTTATTAATCAAAAACCTGGTTTCTTTCGAAAAACATAACTTATTCAATTAAACATCCATCAGAATACAGCTATGCTACAATGTCCAGTGTGGGTGAAACTTACAGCATTTTTTGCTTATTTTGCACAACTCACTCACTGGTACAGTACTGACATTCCAAACTGAAGAAACAGATTTCTGAAGGTGTTACAAGGCCCATAAAACTAGGTTTCACAATCTAACAACTACATAAAATGTTACATTGACTACAAGAATTTCAAGTACTGCATTTCCATCATTTATCATTCATCAGTAATGATTCCTCTGGTATGCAGAATCTGCAGGGAATGAAGACTGAACAGCACTTACACAAGTAACACAAAATTATGTTGAACTGTTTTCATGGTCAACTTATGGGTAAATTGCAATACTACTTGACACCAAACTGCCACAGGTCAATTGAGTTGTATTTCCAAGAGCAGATTAGTTGCGTAAGATGCAATTAATTTATTTTCCAACCTAAGGCCATTTTTCCAGCTATCAGTGCTCTTTCAAATATAGTACTGCCTCTGCAGTGTGCCCTGAAATGTAGGCAATGCAAATCTCTATCCATATCTATGTCCAGGCCATTAGCTACATTGCTATGCAGCAACTCCAGGGGACAAAATAGCTCAATCTGTAGGTGCTAAAAGAGCCATCAAAGCCTAATGTCAGCTTGAGAAATGTAGAGTGAAACAGTGGATTGAAACCTAGGCACAACCCATGCCAAGACTACCATTAAAATTATAACCACATTTTAGGAACATTTCTAAGGACAGGCACTCTGGAATCTCCACTCTAGACAATCTAGAGGAAGCTGCATTAAACAAATTGGATTGAGCTATTATTTTATCAGTGCATTCCCACATGAATTACAGGCACCTGAAAGTTATTTGAAGGCATCTGTGGGTATCTGTGCTAAGCCTAAAAATGAGCTGCATTAATTTCAAGACTATAGTGGAACACACACTTGAAATTCGGCTAACTAAACATTTAATTTCTGATGAGCAAGGCTGTGTAGACCGTTTTAAACTCAGTCTAGTTTTCCCTACGATTTCTATTTAGTTTACCTTAGATTTCCGCCGAGTTCAAGCTGGCCACAGATCCTGACAGAGCAGGATGTGTGTTGCCTAAGCAGACAGGACTCTAAACCATCATCAAAAGTTTCCCAAAGCAAGCTTTACATTATAAAACATTCAAATGTACAAGTGAGAACACCCTGTTAATTGTAGTTTTAATGAAATAACTACAAATGATAGAACATTTACATTGCTGGTCTGAACATCCATGCCTGAAGTTATTTGTTAACTTTAATATTACACATGAACTGAATTAAAAAAATAGTACCACGGAAATGTATAAAGCACAAAACATTGTATAAGCTTTTGTTGAGAATCCTTAATAAAATGTTTTAACCAACTTTGTCCATCTGTGAAGCAGATGATTGGGTGGAACTTGATATTGCACAAATACCCTTCCAAGAGGAGATGAACTGTGTTTTCAGGTAAGAAGACTGTTTGTGAAAAAGAATTGTGGCGGAATCTGTAGTGCACATGTATTTCTTTTTGCATTCCAAACTTAAATCAACAAACAAAACAAAACATGCTGGCATAAATCTACACAATATTGCATGTCTTCTTTCATCAATATTTGCCTCTAACCTCTATGACTCCCGGGGGTTTAAAACAGTTTTCACGAGGAGGAAACTGTTCTAGAAGAGCTGTTGTTGACTAAATATGTCTGCATCACGGACTCTACTTTTAGTTGCTATGGTTGCTGCAGTGAATGGGTGGGCCGTTAAGCCATTTAAAACGGGGGCAACAAGTGATGCCAGCTCAGTCCATAACCAAGTAGGATACACTTCTTAACAGGTGCAGTCAAAAGGTAAAATAATGTTTAGTATCACGTAAAAAAAAAAAAATTAGAACAGACATAAATACATTCCACTTGTGGAAGACAGGTTAAACTTGCCCTTTGAAAGAAACACGAGCCTGTTTTAAAATATTTGGCCTATTTTCTTTAATATCCCCAAGAGCAACTTAACCTTTATTTAAGACTACAGAACTTGTCATCCAGCAAATCTTGTGACTTCTTTGAAATGCGTAACTCAATACAAGTCAGTCTCGCAATGAGGAGCTCAGGATAACAAATGGCTGTTGGTGCACCATTGATGGCCTGATTAAAAATAAAAACTCAGATTGATTGAAAGCACATGGAAAAGTCCCAGCCATACCAGTCCTTGATAACATGTTTGACAAACATACAAAACAAACAAGGAAGGACTGCAGTTTAAGCAGAAGACCTTTAAAAGCATGCCTGATATCTCCTTAACACTGATGTAAGCTGCACCTCTGTCTCACTTGCACATTATTTCTGGGAATGTGGAGGGAACACAAAAAATGTAGGAGTGCTTAAATTCTTCAATCCCACATCATTCACCCCCAGCAGTCTTTCATGGTTCAAGCCCAGAGCGAAATAAAGAACCAACTTTTTTTTTAAGGTTTCCATCACAAAAATAAGCATGTTCTATTTTAGCTGGTCGTAAATTGCTGAATTAGAAGGGCATAATATGCAGTTCGAATGGAAGGCACAACAGACAAACTGCCCGGTGAATGCAGCTTTCATAATTTGACATTTTTGCATCTGTGCGTTGAACTAAATTACATTTTCAACAACGTAATTAGGAGTGATACAGCCATTAAGTCGGCTAAATCAGAATAATATTTACTTTCATGACAGAGCAATAATGATTCATATTTGTCCTGGCTGCTGTTATGCAGCAAACATCTGTTTCCAGTGCCTAGGTGTTTAAGAGGATTGAGTTATTAAGAACTATAATGAACTTCAAATTGTATTGGAGAGAGGAGCTGGTATGTGTGTGACTTTGGACTTTGTACCGTTACATTCAAATTTGTGGAGGTTAATGAAGCACTGATATGCAGGATGTTAAACACACTGTAGATGTCCTGTAATTGTACAAATGGAATATATACAGACTGTGCTTTGTACAAAACAGATCAAAGCATTATTTCTGAGGTCACTAAAAATTACTTTCCCTCTTGATGTATAATTAGATATAAAATATAATTCCTTCAAAAGGCTACATTTGCTATCCATGCTGTATCCTATGGGCAACACTGGCAAACTGGCATATTCTAAAAGTCAATCAGGTTATAACTTATTCGGCCAAACAGTTCCTACTACACATGCATTTCTGATTATATTACGAAATAATACACTGCACTACTACCTCATTTTGCCAAAACTAGAAAAATTATGGAAACAGTCATAAAGTAAGGCTTGACAAAGTAAAACCCTCCTCTGCAGTTTAACAGCAAACACTGGCATTTGGTTTGCAGCTGGCACAACCTGCGCTTTGATACAGTTAAAGCAGAAACTACAGGCACATGGAGCCTGATGCTGGCCAGAGATAATTAGTGCTTGAGACCAATTATCAGAATCAGACTTGGCATGGAAACAAAGCAGAACTTCGCACAGCCAGGAGAAATAACACAACCAAACAAAACAAGACAGCAAGTAGATAAAGCAGTCAAGCAAGAAAAGGCTTCAATTCCCCTCACATGCTTAGTATACATTGACAGGCCATAGAGTCTCCACTGACATGACTCTCGACTGTTCTGAACTGTAATCTGATGAGATAAAGGTTATGCAACTGCAGGGTAGAAAATAAAATAAACAAAATTAAGAAAGTAAAACCAGACGACAAAGAACATACGCATTTGCAATTGTGCTCTGGGAGTTGTGGTTTTCCTTTGCTTTGCCATTGCAGTTTTTTTCTTCCTACAAAATATGGCTTAAGTTTAGTTTCCAAATGGCCAGGGTCCCTGATGTTTATGTACAGAGAGACATTTACTGCAAGTCACAGAGACACTCCCCTAAGTCAATGACATTTATCCGATTCCCAACATTTACTTCAGACTGCACGTTTTATTAAAGAAAAGGGCGCTACTCAGAATAATGCAGACTGCAGAGGCCAGTAGATCAGAGGAGAACTAAAACCAGTTGACTTAACACTCCTCCTCTCCTCTTACACACAATCCATATAATGAACTGTAAAGAAGACCCTGCTGGGCAATTCAGTTAGCCAAAGCACAAGCCTGTTTAGCAGAGAAAAAACATTTAATTTACAAAGATAAACGTTTAAGTTAGTGCCGTGCACTTAAATAATACTTCTAATATACATCCCCGTCAGGGAAATACTTCGTTTTTAAAGTTTGCTTATTTGTGTATCCACCCACTTCTCTCTTTATGACCTCAGTCATAAATGTTTAATTCAGTCCTGCTTTATTTAAGGGGGTATTTTTTACATATGTTTTGTTTTTCCAAATCAGGTAATAACAGTTTCAGATTCAGGTTTAAATTTTTGCTGGGGTCAGCAACTGTTCACAAGGTAAGGCATCCATTTATAAAAAAATATTTTTCAGTTGACTGTTTTAGCATAACCTGTTAAAAACCACCTGGCAGGGAATAAACAATTATAACAAAAATAAAAAAATCTTAATAAAAAAAAATAATGACCTTGTTCCAAAAAAAAAAGGCCCTTATAAAATAGTAAGACCGATATTGGTCAGCACACCAATTTTAAGCTTCACTTACACACGCGTATGGGTAAACTACAAGCTAAGCAGAAATTGAGAACATCTTCCAGGTCCTGCACACTGCACTGTACTGCAGGTGTCGCTTGGCAAGAGAATGCAATACCTTCAGGCAGATAACAGAAGCTGGTGGGAGGATACCGTCCAACTTTACCTTCAGTAACGCATGGAATGCCATCCGATAGACTGGCAACAAATCAAAGCAAAAGAAAAAAAAGATACGACTCCTGTTGTTTAGCATGCTTTCCTTTAGAAATGAAAGTGTTTTTTGTTTTTTCTCGAAGGGCTCTGATGCTGCCAGGTTTTGTACTGCAGTGACAGATGAAACCCATTACAACTCACATGGCTTGCATTTTAACTCCAGACCCCTCCGACAGGCAAAGAGTGCTACAAGCTTGTACTGCAGGTATGCACTCTTTTTGCAACCGACATTTCAAATCCACAACAAACAAAAACATGTTCATAACCACATATATAAATAATAGAGATATAGGCTAGATACACACACACACCTATGCATCACTTTTTCAACCAGACAATGTAAAAGTGTGCCTCGAGTAGACATGCTCGATGAAAGACATGCTAAAGATAAGAGTCACTCAGTCTTGATGTTCTGTAACCATCTGGTTAAAAAAATTCTTAGGATTACAAAAAACACTCAGAGGAAAAAGAAAAATAAACACCTGAAAATAAACCAGTGAAATTGGTTATGTGCAATAATTGCTTCCAATATGAAATGATACCACAACTGCAGAGAATCAGCAGAGAGACTGTCTTTCATCTTTCCACATGCAAACCTTTCACTTTGCACATTCTACCTGCTTTAACCTTAAATCATGGCGATTCATCTCGTGCAGGCATTGTTCAAAAGCTTCAACCAGATCAAAAAGGTACAACGGCTCGATTCAGGGTCACTTGGTGCCCAGGCGCAAGGTTCACAGAAACAGTCTAGCCCTGGCATTGCACAGACTGGACCTGGCTTTGAAACACACATTAACACCCATAGCTCAAACAGTAAAATAAATAAATACATAAACAGACCACAAAAACAAAGCAGGAAACATTTAAAAAGGCCCACTACCAAAACTGTGGCACTTCCAATGTAACGGTGTAAAGTGACACGATCACTCCAGAGAGCATCAATCCTAGCTCTGAGGAACCCGCTCAAGTACAGGAGTGTGCTTAATATACATCTGTACTAACCAACTGCCTGGAACATGTTAAGAGCCTAGAATATGACTGCAAGCCAGGTAACCAATAGAAAATGGTTTCCAAAACCAACAAGATGTCCTAAAATCAGAAAACACTTATACATCTATATAAACTTAACCACAATTTGAAACCAATTATTATTATTTTCTAATGCTTTGTACGCATCTAAGTTAGAAAACCTAAAACAATAAGCAGATGCCTAGCTTCATGACTTTCTTAAACTGTAACAATAGCCAGAGGATTTAAAAGAAGCAAAAACAGAGCACGTGAAGGAGGCTGCCACGCTCAGTTAATACTTTCTGGGCTCAGTATTTCATGCTCCACTTCCGCAGGTTTCCGAGGCAACCAGAAGTTCAGCAAATCCCAGCCATGGTTTCTTCTGTCAGCTCCAATCTGGAACGTCAGGCCATTTTATATAGAGTGCCATGCCATTAAGAGGATTGAGACCATGTTTAGTACAAGAATGGGCCTTTTAAAAAAAAAAAAAAAACTAACAATATATTGTATTCCATTACAAATCATTACGCAATTTTAACACCAGACTCCCATGTATTAAACGCATAGCAGTTTGAGAGCTAAACAATATTTCATGAGTATTGGGCCATTTCCACAAACACCTAAAATACAAAATTCAAGTCATGTTGAAAAATAAAGAATACATTTTGGGGGCTGAAAGAAAGACTTCCTAAGCCTTGTTAAAGCTTTTCATAGATTCGGGCCGTTGTTGAACATCTGATGGTTAGAATACAACAATAATTGGTCAAAGTGTAAATCAGATTATTCTTACCGTAATGCAGGGGATAATGCAGCACAAGGATTCTGCAGGATATTTACAGCTGAAAGAAACAAAACAGAGCTAGTTAAGAACAGAAAAGCAGAACACTGATTACTGAATAAAATAATTACATTTAGGGACAAGCAGCATTTCATTGGGAATACTTGACAGGTAATGCAGGTTTACCACACAGTGTGGCTTGTATATAATCAAACTCTAGGAAGAAATTTGTAGTCTGAAATGTTAGGCTTATATTAAAAAATGGTCTGGCTTGTCAACACATTTATAATACTAAACGCCTGACATGACCTTTTCAAAACGTCAGATGAAAACCTGTGCACAGAGCTGAGCAAACGCCCCAAGAACAAGCAGGAACTAAAGACAGCTGCAGTGCAGGCCTGGCAGAGCATCACCAGGGAAGAAACCCAGCATCTGGTGATGTCTATGGGTTCCAGACTTCAGGCAGTCATTGACTGGAAAGGATTTGGCACCAAGTATTGAAACTCACAATTTAATTAATGATTATGTTAGTTTGTCCAAATATGTTTGAGCCCCTAAAAATTAGGGGACCACATATAAGAATGGGTGTAATTCCTACATCGTTTTCCCAATTTGGATGTAACTACCCTCAAATTGGATTCTACTCAGATTGGATTCAACTACTCAAATTAAATATGAAAGTCCACACTTAAATCACATTGATTGCTTCCTTTCAAATCCATTGTGGTGGCGTACAGAGCCCAAATGACGACAATTGTGTCACTGTCCAAATATGTATGGGCCTAACTGTATATATCAAATACTTCCAGTAAGAATACGTTCTACTTTATTTCACATAAGTATTGGTAAAAAAATTATAAGCTTGGAATGGACTGTCAATTTAAAAAGTTTTGACATAAAATTATAGTCACACGAGCTGTAGTTGGAAACATTAGAATAATAGTGTCACCCTTTGGCTACCTTATCAGAAATTGTCTACAAACTAAAAACAGTCTTTACAGAGCTGAAAATGTCATTACAGGAGAAACATTTCTGCCAATCTGTTAGATGAGAAAGTGAGCTGTCCTATGCAGCACAATGTATTTATTAAGCCAATACAGTGAACAGTTATATATTGATTTAACTGGAATACCTCATTTGACAACTGGGTACAGCATCACCACAGCCTACTAAATCCTGTAATTTCTGCTTTAGTAGTTCATATCTCTAGTGTACGGGCAAAAAATTGCCATCAGCCTAATAAGGACCCCGGTTACCAGTTATCAAGTCAGATCATGCCATTCACAAATGCCATTCCTCTGCCCCAGACAATAACTACAGGTCATGGAGCCTTGCAAAAGCACATTTCAAGGATTTATTTCAGCGCTGCTTGATACTTATCTGTTCTCTTTACTTCAAGTCAGATGTAATTCCTAATCTAGGCTCAGAGCTCCTTCCATACCGGCTTCCTGCAACTAAGATACTGCTTTCAATTGCATACCTGCATGTGTCATGGGTTTGTGGAGTATGCCTCCAGAGCAAAATTAGGCACTGATTTGGCTGAAGACTATACAGATGTAGTTTGTAAGAACTAACAGGACTTTTCAGATGCTGGATTGTGAAGGAAGAGGACAGCAGTGAATGAAGTTTATATTAATTTCCTTCATCTAGTTCTGCTCTACTTTATGCTGAGTCAGTATTACTGAACTCAAAATTAAAGTTTGCCTTTAATTCTAAAATAAAATAACCAGTCAGTAAAAGAATATTGATAATAAAACACCTATGTCTTTCTAACACATTTTCACTGTGAAGATGCTCATATAAAATGTAAGCTCCCCATTATTATTTTTGTTTGTTTGTTGTATTTAAAATAACATCAGCTAAAAACTGGTGCACCATCCCTAGGAGACTTATACCAGAGCAAAAGTAATACAAAGCATATTCATAGCCCAAAAGCATTTGAAGTTTGCAATATGTCATTCAATTTAATAAGGGGCGCTCAAGAACAGAGACATACTAGCAGTATAATGTTTTATTCTTGGTGGCCTGACATTAATTAGAAGTAGGTCATTATGAGAGAAAGGCTGCAATTAAATACCACCGTGTGTATTGCACACTAACACTAATTTCAACAAGACATTTAGAAATAAATGTTTCAGGAGTGTAGCTTTATTGCCCTATATTTACCCTGATTAGAAACTATTTCCCTCATGACGAGAACAAGCCGTTAAGGAAAAAGAATGGCTCCCAATTTTAGGAGCTTGTCAGCCGAGGAGCTGTCGAGGGCCTTGCATTAGAGAAGTGCTAGGTTTTCTGAAGGACTGTGGAGGAAAAGGGAACACTGGAGGAGCCTCTTAGTTTAACCTGATTAAAGTAATGAGCTTAAAGAGCGGTAAATGCAGAAAACAAGCAAAGTGAAGGACTTACAGTCCAGAAATTCTGGGCTCAATCAAGGGCCACAGTCACTAATTTTTCTCTTTTTAAATGGAACAGACAAGCTGAAATAAGGGTCTGTTTTAAGCATTGAAAAAAGGTTCAGAAGCTGGCACAGTGTTTATGCATCTTATATTCCCCAATTAATAATAAAATGTTTGTGTTTATAATGATACCAATAGAGATCTTGCAGAAGGGTGGGGCAGCAACGACTCTGGTGTCAGCTTTCTAAACTGGCTATCTAGACAACAAAATTAAATACAAATGTAAGTTGAAATAAAGAGCATATAAACCATACTCGTATCAAAGACTCAATCAGAACTTGTTGTTCTCTCTCACCGGTTGGGAAATCTTGGAAAGCTGCAACCTACACACAGGAAGCTGCTGATAACAAAAATGGCAACACTTATGTGAATAGCTGAGGCTGAAAGAACCAGATCAAAGGAAAGTAAAAAGCAGAGCTCTTAAGGGTGCATTTGAACACCAGTTCACTAAAAGCAAATAAAAAATCCACTTAAAACTGTAGTGCAGAATAAACAGCTTTTTCTCATGACCATATTAAAACACCTTTTAACAAATGCTCACCAGCCAAATAACATGAAGACAAGAACACTGACTGCAATCTGGGAAGTTGTAGAAGAGTTAAGTGCTTGTGAGGAATGTTTGCTTTCATTTGAAGACGGTTCAATCTGCTAAAGACAAAGATTGTGTTGAATACATTTTCCACAAGTTTGGACACCACACATGCCCCAACTCTGATTTTCATGCTGTGCATGTTTAGCACCAGTACATCACCACTTCACACGGTCCTTTAATAAAGGCTGCATCAGAAGCACCGAGTTTCATTACTTCTAGTGCTCACAATTGAAGCGTATTACAATCCAGCACCTTATTTGCTATAGTTGCTGTGACTCCATCTGATGTACTATCTTTAATTTTCATGTACAGTACTGTGCAAGTTTTAGGCAGGTGTGAAAAAATGCTGTAAAGTAAGAAAGCTTTCAAAAATAGACATGTTAATAGATTATATTTATCAATTAACTAAATGCAAAGTGAGTGAACAGAAGAAAAATCTACATCAAATCCATATTTGGTGTGACCACTCACTTTGCATTTAGTTAATTGATAAATATAATTTATTAACATGTCTATTTTTGAAAGCAATCTTACTTTACAGCATTTTTTCACACCTGCCTAAACCTTTTGCACAGTACTGTATGTATGTTTTTGAATGTACACTCACCTAAAGGATTATTAGGAACACCTGTTCAATTTCTCATTAATGCAATTATCTAACCAACCAATCACATGGCAGTTGCTTCAATGCATTTAGGGGTGTGGTCCTGGTCAAGACAATCTCCTGAACTCCAAACTGAATGTCTGAATGAGAAAGAAAGGTGATTTAAGCAATTTTGAGCGTGGCATGGTTGTTGGTGCCAGACGGGCCGGTCTGAGTATTTCACAATCTGCTCAGTTACTGGGATTTTCACGCACAACCATTTCTAGGGTTTACAAAGAATGGTGTGAAAAGGGAAAAACATCCAGTATGCGGCAGTCCTGTGGGCGAAAATGCCTTGTTGATGCTAGAGGTCAGAGGAGAATGGGCCGACTGATTCAAGCTGACAGAAGAGCAACTTTGACTGAAATAACCACTCGTTACAACCGAGGTATGCAGCAAAGCATTTGTGAAGCCACAACACGTACAACCTTGAGGCGGATGGGCTACAACAGCAGAAGACCCCACCGGGTACCACTCATCTCCACTACAAATAGGAAAAAGAGGCTACAATTTGCACAAGCTCACCAAAATTGGACAGTTGAAGACTGGAAAAATGTTGCCTGGTCTGATGAGTCTCGATTTCTGTTGAGACATTCAGATGGTAGAGTCAGAATTTGGCGTAAACAGAATGAGAACATGGATCCATCATGCCTTGTTACCACTGTGCAGGCTGGTGGTGGTGGTGTAATGGTGTGGGGGATGTTTTCTTGGCACAGTTTTGGCCCCTTGGTGCCAATTGGGCATCGTTTAAATGCCACGGCCTACCTGAGCATTGTTTCTGATGGCTACTTCCAGCAGGATAATGCACCATGTCACAAAGGTCGAATCATTTCAAATTGGTTTCTTGAACATGACAATGAGTTCACTGTACTAAACTGGCTCCCACAGTCACCAGATCTCAACCCAATAGAGCATCTTTGGGATGTGGTGGAACGGGAGCTTCGTGCCCTGGATGTGCATCCCACAAATCTCCATCAACTGCAAGATGCTATCCTATCAATATGGACCAACATTTCTAAAGAATGCTTTCAGCACCTTGTTGAATCAATGCCACGTAGAATTAAGGCAGTTCTGAAGGCGAAAGGGGGTCAAACACAGTATTAGTATGGTGTTCCTAATAATCCTTTAGGTGAGTGTATATTAGCTTAGATGAAGATATCGGATGGATAGATACTACATATACATACAAACATCTGAGATAGTGGAGGTGGGTGGACAACGATTTGCTTAAAAAGCATGTGTTCTTCGCGATAGAAATGGCACATTCATTCCTCCTGGAACACAATATAGGCACCTTGACCACCAAGGTCAATGTAATGCTATTTTCATACACCCTGTTGTCAGAATGTGTACTTCATAATTCTGAATATAGTATATTACCAGTATACCCATCTTAAACCAAAACCAGTTATTATGAGAATCTCTGAGTAGCGACAAACCAAACCATCTCACGGTGGTCAGGAGGCACTCTAGTACGACAGTTTAGTCTAGAACATTTTCAAACCAGAGACCACGAAGAACAGAACGATAGTTCTTTTTTTTTTTTTTTGCTCTGCTTTCATCACCAGAACATCTAGTCCCTGATTGGCCCTTTGACCAGAGTACTCTCAGAAAGTACTCTCAGTGTTGCTGCAATTCAAACTTCTACTGGGCTTCATTTCAAAGCATCGGTCACCTTTAACCTACACGTGGACACCGTCAGAGACCGTCCTCTCTTTCCATGTCATTTGGCAGCTTTGTGCAGAGTAGCACTGCAAAGCCAGCACTTGAGAGCTTAGCCATTTGACAGGTGGCTGTCTGCTTTAGAGTGCAGCACCCTGTAAACAATATCTGCAACATATACAGGGTCTCTGCATTTAAACATCAAGCAATGTTCAAGATGTCATGCAAAAAAAAAAAAAAATATTTACAATATCTATTTTAATATATTCTGTCAATCATTTTCCTGAGGAACTGTCAATCAAAAAAAGCCTTACCAAAAATAAATATATAAAAATAAATGCAATTCCAAATCCCAGAATACAGGTGTCAAACCTTAACATTTTCATAAATGCCACAGCTCGAAACATTGTTGG
Organism: Amia ocellicauda; assembly: GCF_036373705.1. Lineage (NCBI taxonomy): Eukaryota > Metazoa > Chordata > Actinopteri > Amiiformes > Amiidae > Amia > Amia ocellicauda. The sequence continues at coordinate 30,505,569 of NC_089853.1, forward strand.
AAACTAAAGAAAACCGTATACATTCAGAGGCTGAAGAATGTCTATTAACTATAAAAATATATATATATATATATATATATTTTTTTTTAACTACGTGCAGCATAAACCAAACTGAACTTATATAGTTTAACCTCAAAATTATTTAAAGCACAAAAAAACATCACTTTTATCTGTTATCACATTCATAGCACATGGGGGGAGGCGGCAAAATAACCTTAATCTTGATCTTGTATTGCCTGAAATAGCTTGTTTATATACACTCACCTAAAGGATTATTAGGAACACCATACTAATACTGTGTTTGACCCCCTTTCGCCTTCAGAACTGCCTTAATTCTACGTGGCATTGATTCAACAAGGTGCTGAAAGCGTTCTTTAGAAATGTTGGCCCATATTGATAGCATAGCATCTTGCAGTTGATGGAGATTTGTGGGATGCACATCCAGGGCACGAAGCTCCCGTTCCACCACATCCCAAAGATGCTCTATTGGGTTGAGATCTGGTGACTGTGGGGGCCAGTTTAGTACAGTGAACTCATTGTCATGTTCAAGAAACCAATTTGAAATGATTCGACCTTTGTGACATGGTGCATTATCCTGCTGGAAGTAGCCATCAGAGGATGGGTACATGGTGGTCATAAAGGGATGGACATGGTCAGAAACAATGCTCAGGTAGGCCGTGGCATTTAAACGATGCCCAATTGGCACTAAGGGGCCAAAAGTGTGCCAAGAAAACATCCCCCACACCATTACACCACCACCACCAGCCTGCACAGTGGTAACAAGGCATGATGGATCCATGTTCTCATTCCGTTTACGCCAAATTCTGACTCTACCATCTGAATGTCTCAACAGAAATCGAGACTCATCAGACCAGGCAACATTTTTCCAGTCTTCAACTGTCCAATTTTGGTGAGCTTGTGCAAATTGTAGCCTCTTTTTCCTATTTGTAGTGGAGATGAGTGGTACCCGGTGGGGTCTTCTGCTGTTGTAGCCCATCCGCCTCAAGGTTGTATGTGTTGTGGCTTCACAAATGCTTTGCTGCATACCTCGGTTGTAACGAGTGGTTATTTCAGTCAAAGTTGCTCTTCTATCAGCTTGAATCAGTCGGCCCATTCACCTCTGACCTCTAGCATCAACAAGGCATTTTCGCCCACAGGACTGCCGCATACTGGATGTTTTTCCCTTTTCACACCATTCCTTGTAAACCCTAGAAATGGTTGTGCGTGAAAATCCCAGTAACTGAGCAGATTGTGAAATACTCAGACCGGCCCGTCTGGCACCAACAACCATGCCACGCTCAAAATTGCTTAAATCACCTTTCTTTCCCATTCAGACATTCAGTTTGGAATTCAGGAGATTGTCTTGACCAGGACCACACCCCTAAATGCATTGAAGCAACTGCCATGTGATTGGTTGGTTAGATAATTGCATTAATGAGAAATTGAACAGGTGTTCCTAATAATCCTTTAGGTGAGTGTATTTTGAAGGATCAATTATATATAGCTCTAACAGTCCACAAACTGTATCTGACAACTAATAATAGCACTGAATAATGTTGTTTAATTATTGGGTAATTACGTCATGCAATTCCAAGTCAGCATGGTGGCAAATCACAACGTTGGTAGCAGAAGCTCAGTGTGCTGAACTTTTCAATAAACAGTGGGCTACACATCCAGCAGCTGGAGAGATGAAATCAAGATTGATTAGAAGGAAAAATATATCTCCAACAACACCAAATTGCAGGGACAATTCCTGTGTAGACTCCATTATCTCTGGTAAAAGTCAGTGATGTTTATTATTTGTTTTAAAAACCAAGACCCAGCTACATGTCTTTGGCATCAAAGCAAATATGCAGTACTTGTATGCATTTCATTGCATCTATCCTCCAAAGTTTAAATTTGACTTTTTTTCACCCTCCCACTGTGCAGAGCCTTACTGTTCTTCCTCCAAAAGGATCTTGCCTTTAAGAAATCTACTGTGACATTCTGCTGCTTCTTCAGTGTAAAGACAGTCATGCAGAGTCATTGTACAATTCCTGCAGTGTAAGCCTTCAGGCCACGTTTCTCCAAATCGGTACTGATACGACACATGCAGTATAAAGCCTACAGTCAGTAACACAGAGGTTGTCCTGAGTCACTGCCCTGGTTTGCAGTCATATCTTGGTACCATATCAAATCAGCCACAAAAGCAGGACTTGACAAGCTTTCCAAGCCAACGTGGTGAGGTCGCTGGGCCACCAGAATGCACTACCCATTAAGCCCAACCCAAACGATAGGGGTACCGTGCCAAAGGAGGTGACCGCCTATGAATGCCGTAAACTGAGCAAAGAATCTGCTGCAGGCTGTGGATGTTTATAAACCTCTGTACTGCACTGAATTATTGTCACATTGTTTGACAGCTACGTGTCCTCTATGCACAACTGGCTCTAATATCTCCTGCATCACCAACATTAGGCTGTAAACTGATGGAATATGGAGTTTTCCCTCTTTGCACCAAACCTTTTAACAAATCAGTGACAAGTACTTTTGAAACCATCAATAGTTTTTTTTAAATCAATGGTTGATTAATACAACTTTAGCTTTTCCACAATTCCCCCAACAAACATCTAGCCTAGGCGTCAAGTAATTTTCTCTCCAAATTCAATATATAGAGAAAGAAGGCATATTTAACATTGGTCTGATGATGCAGTGCATGCTTGTTCTCCAGGCAACAAAAGGTACAAGGAGACAAGAACAGAGATTTGCAAAAGGTAATGTATGATTTTGAGTTTATTACTGTGGAAGCAATGGATCATCTCTGGAGGAGAAAAAGTGTCTGGCTTCAGCTGAATGAAGGCATAACCCTGGAGAGATCTAAAGTTAATAAGAATAATATCCTTGCAAGCCTGTTTAGTAGTTATCACTGGGAGTTACAACGGAGGATACTGATTTTAAATTAGCATTTCTCATAGCATGATTGCAATTTGGAGACTCGTATTAATCTCTTAATACTGCCACATGTCCGGAAAACCACATCTCTGAAAGAGAAAGAAAAAAAATCCTACACAAATGCAAGGATTAGCGTTTTCTACCAAATTTCAATTCTTCATTTAAAGAATGGTATGAACTACACTTGATAGATTTAATAAAGTAAAAAACAAAAACAAAATCACAAAGATGTTACCCATGATCTTTTTATTCTGTTTTGAAGCTGTCCTCTGAAATGCGCATTTTTCAGAAGATGAGGACACTACAAGTCTTCAGAAGGACAATAATGTATATGTCCATAACCCACCGTGCTACAGGAAATATGAAAGCCACAAAATGTGTACATTTTTCTATTCTATATAATTGTTGAAATAAAAATGATACGGATTACAGGCTTCTTAAACAAATGTACGAACACACAGGAAGGCATAAACAATGTATAAGCTATTTATATGTATAAATCTATTGCAGGTTCTTTAACCTTTAAAAAAAATATTGCTACTGAATAACTGGCATGTTTATACACCGTTGTTAGTTACAGATTAAAGCAATTATGTAGAAAGAAAAAAATATTTTTAATTGATTTGCAATTTTCATATTTTTAGTGTTTTGTTCTTTTTAAATCAGATGCAAATGCGCTTACGCAAATATATTTAAAAAAAGGCCGTCTTAAAATTAGAGTGCAATGTTAATTAACTTCTGTGGTGCTTGGGTGTGTTCCGTTTGTGGAGTTGGTGGAATATTTGTGCTGCAGGAAGACTAAGTATTTGCATGTAATGTGTCTGCAACATTCATTTTAAATTTAAATTTGTAATTCCAACTATCATTTAAAAAGAAATGTATATAACAGTACTATGAAAGTGAAAGTCAGTACTCCTGCCCCCACTGTTCTCACCATGCACTCTTCCCTTCTTTTAAATATTGCTATTTATTTTGCTTATGAGATACTGTCACTTTAGTTGTAAATGATTACTAGAAAGATCCTACTTAGTGTGCGTATGCTCACGTGATGTCTCGAGGCAGCAGAAACCCAAGACTATGTGGATAATGGGAACTTTTGTCTCTGTTCCCGATGGTGTCATCAACAGAAACCCATTCGCTGGCACTGCTGTGACTGATGCAGGGTGGCTGGGGGTTATGAAAGAGATCCCTCTGCGTAACCAGATCAGTCCCACAGCAAGTTACTGAGGCTGTCACAGGGAGCGGGCGTGATGTCTGATAAACAGGAACATCTTCTGAAACCCTGTGCTATCGGGTACAGTGCGGGAGTGTGTGGACTGCTGCAGAATGAAACTCATGGACTGAAGTATTCTATAGGATATGCGCTTTACTAGAAGATTGACTTCAGTACATTAAGAGACTTTTGTAAAACACCCTTAAAGTCAAGAAACACTAAAGGGGAAAAATGAATTGTATATGAAACATGGTGGAGGTTTTTAAAATATTTGTTTCAACCAAGATCAGTAATGGCATATTTATTGTCACAAAGAACAAGGAGAAGCTTCACCAACTTTCAGGTGCTCTACACCTCCATACAAAAACTCAAAAGTAGCAGGAAACATCACCTCTGCAAGTTCAGCCCTGATCCATCCAGTCACATTTAAGAATACTCGGTCTAGAAATGAAACACAGCATTGCTACCTGATGCAGTCACTTCAGAGCTGCAGGGAGACAAATACCGAAAACACGGCCCCCGGGCCACACATCAAAGTTCAGAAAAATATTAAAATGTGTTGGAATGTGAAAACAATTTAGGAGTGAAGGGTGATATTTCAGCAAGAATTTCACACATTTTAAAGATTTAACACAGACATACACATTTTTTGTTTAGTTTATTAGATACGCAAACTATTCTAAAGACATGTCAAAAGGGACAAACCACATCCCCCACAGTACCGAAAACAAAAAGCATGGGAGAAAACATGCATGTTCGTATGTATGCATGTACGTATGCACATATAAAACTTTACAATGTAAACCACAAAGAAAAATCACAGCAATGATAAACTGAAGTAACGCATTAAGAAGAATGACTATTTGGAGGAAACCGGGCAATTTTGCATTAAAGCATTCACTTTTAACTGAAGTCAGCTACAATTAAGTTAAGGTTGTATCAGTCATTCCTACAGGCCATTGTATTACAGATCATTGTGCTTCAAACAGAGAATGAATGTAGTGTCTGGCTGAAGTGATGCTTTAATACACAAGAGGAATTAAGGGATGCTCTGAAGAAACAGTAGCTTTAACCTTGTCGTTATCTAACCAGATTAGAAAACCTCTTAAAAAGTAATTTATCAGTCATTCTGGATGATCAACCACAAGGGATTAGGATCATAGCTCCCAATGCTTTGCAAAGATGGCTAATCAATCCAGTGAAATGTAATCCCCTCTGCTAGTTAACCTTTGGGCATCTGAATGCTCTGAAAGAGGACTAGAAAGAACAATGCAATAAGGTAAGTTTTTTTTAAACTAAGATGCTCATTTCCATAGATTTACAAATAAGACTCAATAAGACTTGCAAAAGCTTCCTTTCATGTAAGGAATGGTCTGAGATGGTAGCAGTTATGGTATGGCCAATTCTGGTAAAACTAAAATTTCAAACCAGAGCAATATCCAAACACACCATTACATCAGAAATACTCTACAAGTCTCTTTAGGTTTGAGGCTCATCACAATTAAAGTCAGAAATGTAATTAAACCATGTGGGCTTCCTTGTATACTTATTCATAGCAAATGGTACTAAAATGTCCCCAGTTCAAATTTGTGACATTTTCCTTGCATCAGTCACAACATAGCAGTTTAGACCAGGGATATCAACATCTCAGTGTATCTGTTCAGTGAATGGATTGCTACAGCTTTTTGGCCAATAAACAAACACCCACATATATATTATCAGAAAGGATATGCTCTGCTCTGGAGTAGTGCTTTGCACAAAGCTTTAAAACAGACTATTTCTGTGATGCACTACCCTTTAATAGGCCTGTAATAATTAAATACCAATTTGGATAAGCTGATATGGTTCATACCTTAAGCATGCAGAACATGAACTTGTTTCAGATCAGACTGCAAAGATTACCATGCTCATGGAAGGGGATTTTAGTCAAAGCTGGAAGGATTACTACAGGGCACAAACTGCAGAGATCAAATTGTCAGATTTCCACAAATTGTCCAAGGAACAATTTGAATGACCTACAGTTCAGCAAAAGAGATGTCAACAGGACCCAGCCCCCCTTCAAAACATATTTTACTTGCAAACACATAAGTACAACCCCCTCCAAAGTCCTATCATATCAATATCCAATACACTATCTGATCCTGCTCCGTTATGGCGTTTGATCTCATTTCATTACTTTCGTCGGCAAAGCATGAACTCTAGGGAGTATTTGCCTTCTGAATACTTAAATAACATTAATTTCCTGTTCAAATGCTGCTCACTCAAGCTTTAGTCAAAAAGATTAGACGAGAAAGCTATTGACATTGTGAAGAAAGCGCTATACTTCAGAATGAAAACAACAAAAATTTTCCCTGCAGACCTGGGCTTATAAAGACCTGCAGAAAAAAAACTAAAGCAGATGATTTAGTGTGCTAAAATAAAGCAGGAGCCTTCAAAATTCAGACTTTACCAAGATCTTTAAATGGTCATTTGATTTACCATCAATTTCCTGAACTTCCTTTTCTTATCGCTCATGAATGTAGCCTAACTACTCTCAGCCAGAAAAGGCTTCATTTAAATCCAGAGCTGAACTTCAAATTTGGAATAATCCCAGTCATTTTTACATTTTACTATTTACATTTTTTTTTGACAACTCACTTGTAAGAATGCTTCCTAAATCACTGTGCAAAAGTGTGGAGAGGAACACAACACACATTGACCCGGAATGCAAATACTGAATAATGACTGCTGTTCTTCTTGGAAATGGGTCAATCTTGTTTCTCCCAGTTGTATCGGGTATTTTCTTCTTAAATATAAATTTTATTTACATGTTTTACCGGTTTATCTCAGAATACATACAAAAGACTACAACATTATACAGATTCCCTGAACGCAGACAGCGAGATGAAGAATTTTGGTTATGTAGCAAGACTTTAAAGAATGATAGAGGATTTCTTGTTCTGGGAATACAGCAATCAGTACATCTCAACCAGAGAAATGAAACGCTAGTGCACAGTGTGGCTGCTAAATCGGGGAAAACAACTGACATGATGGCAAGACTCTTAAGGAAATGAATGTCACAAGACTATAAAAAGGGAGGAGATCCACTAGACAGGGTGGATGAATATTAATTAAATATTGCAGCCCACTACATAATAAAGGTTTCCGACCATTGTCACAGCATTAAATGATACACAGAGCTTAGAGATACTTGCTTTAACATGGAATTGGTACAACTAGACACAGTATTTCAATTAAGTTTCAAGATACTTTCCATATCTGATGATTGGGTCTGCTGATTAAAATGGTCCAGATTTTCTCCATATAGACATATTATACTTATTATGTTGTAGGATACTGTACAGACCGTTTTATTCCTTCTCCTACAGAAATCATCCTGTAATGAATTATGCTTTGATTGGCATGGTTCAGTTTTTTCCCCCCCCATTATATATCTATAGCTAAAACTCATCATAAAAGTGTAATACAATTATCATGAAAAGAGAATGAGAAAGGGGGAGAGAGAGACTAATTTGTGGAAAAGGGCCTTTGGCTATTTTTGGCTATCAATCTGTTTGTTTGAAGGAGATGACTTTGACACAAGTGTAACCTATATGTGACGCCTTTATTCATTGTGGAGTTTTATCAGCTCTTTGAAGGGAGAGGATATCCTTGGAGTTAACACAGATTCAAGAAAAGAAGAAAAAAATAATCTCCACTCATTCAGTATAACAAGAACTATTTCTGCATTAGCACAGTTATACATTGCTGGATATACCTGTTGCTAACAGTTGCATCTACTGTTCAGTCCCATATGGTAAGCAGGCGCGGACATTTATATAATCACATCACTTTAAAGTGTTATTCACTTCTTGCTTTGAATACTCACAAAAAAACAAAAAACAAAAAAAATGATGTGGGATGTGGGACAGGGATGATTCTATATGGGGTCCAGCTTACAACCAATGTAGACCGTTTCTTTCAATCATGCAAGTTCGTAGGGGGGGGCGGGGGGAACAACTATCACCTATGCAGCATGGGCTTCGGCATCCCATTATGTGAGCCATCACTCAGGAGATGGGAACAATGATACATGTGGACACTAAGGATCATCTCAAATAGAAAGTGCTTAAGCTGGTGGGAGTCTACAATGTGGCGTGGCTTAATGAGGTAATTAGTTAGTTTCTGCTCAGTGAACTTATTAATCTTCCACGTTGGCAACAGCCTAAAGTCTGCATTGTTTCCAGTTGATGCATTTCATTGGGAGTCAGAACGCTTCAGTAGATCTGGCCTGTTGGATTCAGTCGAACCTTGGGCCACCCTCCAGCAGATGCCACACAGACTGAGAACAGACCAAGGGATAGCCTGACTCAGGGCACTGCACCCCAGTCCATCACGGAGTGGGTAAAACTTGTAAAAGGGAGCCTCAACTGATCATTGACAATGATTTTTGCACTTTTGGGTGTCTTTGAGTTATAAGGATGGGTTTGGTCAACATATGATTTCTCCAAATTATCCAACAAACCTGAAATAACAGGACTTTGCCTTGAACCAAAACAATAAAAACGAAAGTGCAAACTTGTCAAGTGCATGTTGTTTTCTGAGCTGCTCCAGCTGTTGGAATAACAGATTTTTCAGAAAATGCAATATAGTGAACTTCAGACAAAAATGAAGGAATTAATACATAAAACACAAATAACGCATATTACATTTAAAGCAGATTAAAAACTGATCGTTTGCAAAAACAGAAAAACATTTTCAAAACCAGTTGCTTAAAATGTGCTGTACCCAACTAAGTGCTCATCAACATCACTGTAGCAGTGCCTTGATTATGAAGCATTCATAAGAGCTTTCTGAAGAACACAATGTGACTCCATCATTTCTGTTATTTGTTTATGGTTTTTAAACACAGAGGTAGAGCAAATGAGTGTGATTCTGTCTTCTGTGGTTGCCAAATTACCAAATAATGTAAATCAGGTTGTTCAGAAAAGTTAAAATGAATCCACCATTACATCATGGCATACAGTTAGGGTGAAATAAAGCAGGACTACGCAGCTCCAGTGTAATTCCTGCTCACCAGGTTATGGTGACATCTGGGACCAAAATTGATTTATGTACTTTCTTGCCCTTGCATTCTCGCCAATTTGCTTGATGTTACAGTTTGTGGGTGGACTAAGCTTCATCACTGATGAGGTAATTATGTGTTGGAAATGCTTAAAAATAACACCTCTCCCTTACCTACTTTAACCTCAAGAAAAGCTAGGTATGCACAATGCCAATGCAGGGAGATTTTGTTTACTTTGTTACACGTAGGGTCATTTCAGTGGCAGTAATAAGGAAACCAATTTGAAGTCCGCCTTTTCCTTCAGGTTGTGCAGAAGCAGTCATCCAATATTAGACTTGGACCTTTTCTTAACATATGGCACCACAGCCACAAATCATGCTATTATAAGTCTGCTGGAGAGCATTACATAGCATACCTTATTATATTTAGGCTCTTTTATGCTATGCTGAGAATTCAGTCAAGGATTTCATTGAGTTACTGTGTTGGAAAAAATAAATTAAGTTAGTTATTGGAGGGAACTTGAAAGCTACTCCAAAATATATACAAGAAACAAAACAAAAAATGTATTTCAGAGATTCAGCTTCTGGCTAAACTCCATAAGCTTGGTGTAAAATTACTACTTTAAACATGATCTGATTACAATGCATTAGTTGAGATTCATACTCCACAAACACTCCATTAGCAAAACACCTTTATTTGTCCTTGGAGTCTGGCAAGGGTAATCCAATCTAATCATCTTCAGTCCCTGGACTCAGCAAAACCTTTTCTCAACGTATACCATCCAACCAAATAAAACAGAACAAGGATTTTCCAGCACACCACATATTAATACCAAATGTGTCTTGTTGGTTTTGTTGTAAACCTGTCAAGTATGATTAAAATGTTTCACAAATACTGAAGCAAAATCTGAAAAATCTAAAATCTAATTAAAAGAAGCTAATTTGGTATTTTATTCTTGGTATTTTATGTTTGCCTTACTCAGTTTCACAAAGAGATTATCTGTCCACAGTTTTCTATCTGGGGATTTAAAAAAAAAAAATTAAGCAATCAAGGGATTAACTAATCAACTAAATAGATAAATACATTGTAAAATTCAGTTACTCCATTCTTTTATAAAGGCTTGGTTTAACCACTGCTGCGATAAATCTCCCATTCCAAGCAACACATTTGACTTCAGTTGTTCATTAAGGTCTGCTAATTGTCCAACATGTTTCACCACTTGTCAATGTATTATTGCTGACACAGCAGAGTAATTAGCTAAGTGGGGTCTTAGCAATGCAAGCTTGGTAAACAATGGTAAGCATGGGAACAGGGGAATTAATCATTACAATTAATACAACCTCATGTATTAAAGCAGCAACACAAGAGAATAGGCTCCGTTAACAAAAAAATCATTTTCTGAATATAATCTAAATATTTTGGTCCATTTTCTGAAGAAAGGAAATCCTTGCCAAATTGAGAATTATCGTCAGTAGTGTTCATATCTAGTGTTAAAGGATTGCGGCATAGCTTTCAATCAGAAAAGCGGTGAACACCTGGACATCAGGTATATTTTGTCCAATAAAGGAATGTTATTTCAAATACACAGTAGGGTTTAGTAAAAGATCTTCCTTTAATAACATGCTAAGATCCACGACCACAGACTGCATATTCAGTCATACTCAGGGTCCATAAGAGCTCTCGTCAGAGGGACTAGTTAAAGGGGACACCTACGTCTAGTGCAGTTAAAAAGAGGGGAAACTTAAAAATGTGGAGGAAGCAACCAGCACATTACACTTACATCTGCAGCTATAACCTTCTCTTCACTTTTGTTTTGTTTTGTTGTTGTTCATAGCCAAGTTAACATTTTACCTACATACCTTACCATTCTTAGAATCCCAGCACTAAACACAGAAAACAGTAGCAGACCGTAACATCCACACACAACGGAAAAGTGATAATTGCCAAATTGGATACATTTTTTTGTTGTTTTAAATAATGATGGACAAATGAAAATGTTCCACTTCTGTCTTCTTTCTATCCTGCCCCAAACAACAACAGACAGTTTGGCGCACCAAGTGCACACATTTGTTTCAAACTATTTTTAAGGCTGAGGTCACAAGAAAAATGCTTTTTTCCCCACCCCCCTTTCAATGGGTACATTCACATTGAGAGACAATACAAAAGGAGCTGGTCAGATCATTTACCCCAGCAGCCTTCTTCTGCACCCTGGGGGGGTGAATCCAATGTAAGAGATCATACGAACAGATATAACCATGAAAAATATTGAGGAAAAAAAGCTTTCATGCCATATTTTCTTTCAGAAATGTGTTTGTTCTTTTTTGTATGGAGACAGAATGTAATATTGAAGTTGCTGTACATTTAACAGCTCTTGTCTGAGAGGAGAACAACTAGCCTACTTATTGACTCATGAGAGCTTACAGTAACAGCATATGATCCATATTGTTTACATCTACAGATACAATAAAATGGAAATTCTCTTATGATTTTAAATGGAATGATTTCTAACTATACATGTAAATAAATAAAAGCTACACTAATTTGGTGATCAAAATGCATTTCCTCTATTGCCTTAATGGAGAACTGTAGGCTAATGCTTTGGAACAAATGCATCCAATTACGCTGTCCTAGTATAATCGATATTACACAGAAAGTAAAAAAATCAAGCAGAAGATCTCTTTTAAAGGATTAAACAACCTATTTGTTTACAGATGATATCTAATAAAAAATACATCCCTGCACTGTAACAAAGAAAGGCACAATAGATAGTCTTAATGCTTTTCCCACACTTTTTCAAATATATCCTGGAATTTAACCATAGATGTGAATTATCCCATGGATCACAGCCGAGTTAAAGTCTCAATGAATAAGAAACAAGCAGAGAAGTTTGGGAGTTGGGAGTGGGAAACCACAATTACTGGATTAAAACAAAGGTGTATTCTAACATGCTTTTTCAATTAAATATCATAACATATCGTAACATTGCAGCTCAAAATCTGCTAACTAACATTTTGCTTTAGCTGTGTAGACACAAGGTCATGTTCTATGTCAACAGGGTCTAACAGGGCATTTTCAAGGGCAGGGAAGGGATCAAGAGACTTTAGCAGAGGTCTCAAAAAACAGAGGTTAACAACTGCGACACTCATTGTTTAATCAAAAGTCGTCTTCTGTTTGGAGATGGAGAATGCAATAATTAAGAAGAAAATGCTAACATGTTAACTAAAGAGCAAAGTGAAGGATGAATTATTTTCAGTAGTTTTCATCAGTCTTACTGGTGCAATGATACAAGAGAGTTGTCTTTGCAATGCTAAATATTTGTGTGGAAGGAGACTGTTCAGGTTTAATATTGTCTTAATGGGCCTGAGGACAAAACAGAGACAGAGAAAAAGGTAATTAAATCAATGTGTTTGCTGTTAAGAGTGGGTAAGTTACTTTATTAGCATCAAGGCTACAGATGCTGCATTAAAGTTAATTTATGAAGGAAGCATTCTAAAATGCAACAGAGTAGTACTGCAGCTAATTGATGTCACTTGAAGGAAATGAAATGTTTGTAACACTTTTTCCAACCTATAGGTTTTCAAAGTAATAAAAGACCTACATGGTAAACTTACAAGGCATGATATATTCTAATGTTGCCCTTGTATAAATACTCAAAACAATTATTAATTTCAAACTAAAAATGTAATGGTGTCGAGTCAGGATAGATCAGATCAACGCCCAGGATGAGCCTCTGCAGAAGCACCTAAGGCACAATCTGTCAAAGGAACCTTTTATTCTTCCACTAAAGTGGAGTCAGATTCTAAATCCATACTGTATCCTTCTGTCATAGGAAAGAATTTCAGCATCATTAACTTAAGACGTATCTTGGAAATGGCTAAAATGGCTATTGAAGGCTGCATGTTATATAGTTTTGCTTTTTTTCCCCCCCTTCGCTGAAGTATCGGCTTTCATCGTGGATTTCTTGAAGTTCACAACATCTGTGCACCAGCTGTTCACAGACCGCTTTAGAGGTCAGTAGGTTAGGAGTCTTGAGAAGAGACACCATTTAATCCAGGCCATGTAAAATCAGTGGAAAATGAAACTACCAAATACCCAGCCTCCTTTTCTACTATACAAGGTATGCTACCCTACACCCCCCACCCCCCCCAACAACAACAACAAAAAAATATATGTGCGTGTGTATATATATATATATATATATGTATTTCCAAATGAGTAGTCTGCCCTCCCTATTATGGCAGAGCACATCTCTGTAATTCAATTAGGCCGGCTGCAGCATTCTTAAGAGCCATGAATGGAAGCAATGGACACATCTGAGTGAAATGCATTGGCAACTTCAGCCTCAGAGTGTTTATAGCTGAGGTTTATACTAAGAGCAGCCCTATATGGGTCTTGTCGCCCAGCAGGTATATACAAAGGCTTTAATAAACCTTTTATAACAGGCAACTGGAGAAACTGGAAGAAACCGTTTTACTCCACACTGTATTCTGCTCCTTCTGAACCTTATTAAGTCAACCGCTGCAGTACCCTGAAACCGACCGACTTACGTAACAGCCAAGGCACATTTTCAGGCAACAATTCTACCAAGACTTTAGCTTCATAAAACCTTTACATAAAAAAAAGGTTATAAAATGTACATTGTAAACGGTGCCTGGAGTTCTGGAAGTCTTCTCTTGTGTTATTGGTACCTATTAATGGGTTCTGGGCCCTAAAAACCACATACTTATGTTACAATCAATCCTATGATGAAACGGTGATACGATTAGGAAGTTCTTAAACAATTTTATATCAAGTTTAGGGGGAACAGCAACAAACTACGGCTGGGCGATATGGCCAAAATACAGTATCACATTATTTTTCATATTTTTGACGGTGTGACGGTATTTTTTAATGACAAAACCAATGACGTACCTTTTTTCAGGACAGATTCACTGGGGTCACTTTGCTGTGAAGTTTCATCCACACTACTCTCCTCATCTTCATTCATTGTGCATTTATCACATTTGTTCATGTCAACACGCAATACACATGAAATTTATTTTCGATATTTGGCTGAGGCGCATTCATTCCAGAACAAGGGTAGCGTTGCAGAAGCGCAGATCTGTGCAGAGATTCAGAGATCTGCGTTCTTGGAGTGTTTCTGCTCGACTCCACTAAGCCCCGCCCACAGGAATCTGCACAGAATCGCACAGCCCAGCACAGCTCTGAGTATGGCTAGCCAAATTATAATTTAGATATATCTCTAAATCATTTAAAAATATCTGCAAATATTTCAAGATATCTTCAAATAATTCCAGATATCTTCAAATATTTAAAGATCCCTAAATCATTTAAAGATATCTGCAAATCATTTAAAGATCTCATTTAAAAGTACATTGAGATATCTCTAAATGATTTGAAGATATCTCTAAATCATTTAGAGATATCTGCAAATGACTTCCTGTATGTAGCCCAAGATTATCACTTCCTGTTCATTCATTTCTATGTAACTGAATAAGGAAACAGGAAGTGATAATCTCAGCTAAAATACAGGAAGTCATTTGAAGATACCTCTAAATGATTTGCAGATATCTTTAAATGATTTAGAGATATCTGCAAATCATTTAGAGATCTTTAAAAAGCACCTTATTTAGATCTCTAAACGGTTTGCAGATCTCTAAATCATTTATAGATATCTTTAAATATTTGAAGATATATCTTTAAATGCATTTAGAGATATCTCTAAATGATAATTTGGCTTGCCATACTGAGAAGCTGCTGCAGGAAGCGAGCTGTGTCCTCGAGACAAAAGACTATGTTAAACTGTTAAACTGAATGAAAACTACTACTGCCCCTTTGTTAGCGGACGAAGCTGTGAACAGCATTGTCAAAACCATAGATACAGAATTCTAGATCGACACTTTAGCATTGTCAATGCTTTATTAAATAATCACATAAATTATTAAAAAAATACTGAATGTAAATCTATGAAGCACAATAGTTGTTGGCAATTCTATTTTTTAAATAATAACTAAAATATAAAAATAATAAATTAAGACATCCAATTACATCGATTTCTGCAGGGTTTGTGGAGAAAGGTGGTCGCGTTCTTTTAGCACAGATTTGGGCAGTTCTCCGCAGATTTGCAGGATGCAACCGATCCCATTGGTGGAGCTGTGCAGATCTGCGACGATTAGCGGAAAATTGCATTACACAAACACTATCACTGTTCTTTGATCAGATGCGTCTTATGTCAGACAGCGCAGTCTCAAGCAGGCAGAGCAGCAAGTTGTGGGAGACATGAACGCGATCAAGTTAATTGGTAGCTGAATGCTATGACTGAATGACATGGTAATTAGTACATTATTCAATTTAGCATAGAAAACTTACCGATAATACCGATATGAAGGTATAGGAAAAGTCCAAACCGGTCCATAAATGAGTACCGGTATTTAGTTTTTTGTACGGTATACCACCCAGCCCCATACACACACACATACACACACACACCACCACACAAACACACAGCCATTACTTTATACGAGAAGCGGTTTGTTAAGTTGAGCAGTCGCTTTATTTGTTGGGGAACCCTGTCACATGCAGTGGAGTGTCACTCTGGCAACTTAATGCAGTCTCTTCCCTGGCACAGAGAATTGAATTAAAATTATTAACAGCACCTTGCTCTTCCAAGTGACTTATTGCACAGGGATGAAAAAATAACATTGATGCTGACAGCAATAAGGAAGTGCCATCATAATAAGATCTATAATCCAGTGTCAGCGCTTCATTAGGTTCTGAGGACTATAAATAAATAACTGGGGACCCAGAAGACTTCAAAACATTCCTGCAATGAGAAGGAAAGGAAGCTTTTCTGAAGCTGGTCGAAATGCAGGCATTAACACAGTGGAAAAGATGCTGTAATAACCACAACTAAGACAGCTTGACTCACATGGACCTTTAAAAAGCTAAATCAATGACAAACTTTACTGTCACAGTCAGCTTGGGCGCAGGTGGTGAGTTATGCACTGTGTTAAATTACACTTTCCCTTCCAGTCCTTCACAGTCTGGCAAACTGACTCTTCTCAGGGTATGAAAGTAGCAACAATTTCACTATAGGCTACAACAGCCTCCTAGAAATGATTATCCCCATCTAGAGCCAAACCTTTTCATCCTGCTCTCGGTGTAGGGTATCCACCATGAAATGCTGGGAAAGTGGCCAAAGAACCGCTAAGTAAACACAGAACCACTTGTCATTTACAAACTCAAACCTTTTCGCTTGCATAACATAAGTCAATCACATGCACAAGGTACGGTTATTATTAAGCTGAAACAAAGGCTGTTTAAAGCATTCTTATTGTCAAGAACAGCAAAATGTATCCTGGTATTGATTGTACATTTTTACTTTTACTACGTTTTCATTCTCTCTGGTCTACTGCATGGCTTCATCACTCATCACTCCCAAAATATTTTTTCCATTCTTTCGTGTGCATCAGAAAGAATTATCATAGCCACTGTAGGAAAGAAACTGCTAACGGTTTCAAAGCAGGCTTTTTCTTATTGGGTCAGTTTTTGTCACAGCAGTTTAAAAAATAAGAAGTCTAGGGCAGCTGCTGTTTAACACGTTAGCTGGACTAGACCACTTCAACCAGAATTTATTTGGGCAGCATTGTCAGTTATTTCCTCCATCCATTCAAAGCTACACGTCTCAAAATGTAGCAGGGACAACATTAAGAAACACTATCTGTAAAACAGCACTTGAGACGCATGATGGTTTATCTTAGTTTAATAAATGAGTAACACTTTACATTAATAGTTTATAAAACAGTTAGGAACTGTTAATAATTCTATTTATAAAATTAGCAATAAACTTTGATATATTTTAATAATTTATTAAAAAACAAAGCTGCCAAAACAATTCTTTCAAATCTCTTATAAAGGTTTATTGATAATGTATACATTGAATTATATTATTAAATTATTAAATTGTTCCCACTTTATAAACTATTTACCAATCATGTATTAAATGTCACCATAATATAAAGTGTTACAGATAACTGCGATTCAATTAATAAAAAATAACTTAATACAATCTCGCTTAGTGACAACTTTTAATCAGTGCCCAGTAGGTTTAAATCTATCGATAATTTTTCTAACTATAAACCATCAAATCACAATTACATAAGACGAGTGCTGCCCACTAGACTGGCCAATCATGTCCAATTAATTATGACGTAGTCACGTTTCAAATATGCACAGAGGACATGGATTTTATTAATACAAGTCTAAAAGAAAGTCAGTGCCATGGAAACTAAATAAAATGGAAATTAACGTTTAAGTTTCTTAATGCAAGGATAGCTTTAAAAATAGTTGAAAGACAATTCACATAATGAAAGCTTTCATACTGCTCAATGTATGCATGTATGCTTGTAAAATATATAAAGTTAAAACAAAAAAAAACTAATCTAGCCACATGTCTAAACAACCCATTTTAGAAGTGTTTCCAGAAAGGTTTGTTTGAAAAACCTTTTCACTCAAGAAAATTCCAAACTTTAAAAGAGAACACTTCAGGTGAAGTAGGCATAATATACAATATTCAACACAATACTCTTTTCCTGACCTTGAATGACGAATAGCTGTAAAATGGATTTCAAAAATTAAATAAATAAAATGGACTGAAACTGTCCTTTATATGATCTCATTAAAACAATTTCTATGGGAAGTAGACAGGGGATTGAGAGGATTTGACAGTAAAGTATGAATTTGGATTATGCGGGTAACAGTTCAGTGGGAATCAGTATACTGGCAAATCAAAACCAAAAGAGAATATTGCACAAAAAGCAAAAATAAAAATGCATAGTCCATATATATGATATTATATCATATCTGTCTGAATCATAATGTAGGGACAGGACACTGACAGGGATATGCATGCCTCAACATTTGAAGGCTAATATATGCTGTACGTATATATACCTAATATTGACACACAGGAGGTCTTGTAACGGGTGCTTTTGAACACTTCCGAATGGATGTATTTATAGGCATATAGATCACATTACCTCACACGATATCTGCACAGTGTACTCTACAGCACATGGCACCAAATTATTAGAATACATACTCCCCCTCATTGCCACTGGCATAATGGAATATAAAGTACAACTGTTCCAGTCCTTTTCTAAAGAAGTCATGGTTAGGGGAAGAGCTGTTATAAAAGAAAAGGAAAGATTTTAAAGCCAAGCCTTTTTGTGTGGAGTACAAGGGTAAGGGTAACACCATAAAGAGTAGCGCTGTCACTGAACTGGAGACTAGAGTGAATAAGCAGGTTATGATGACACCAAAACGTATGCATGAAACAGGGCAGACCATTTTAGGCAGCCTACAGCTAAGCTCATTTTACACATACTTACTTCATACATAAACAGATTTCAAATCGGTTTCAACATTTTATTTGGTGAAGTGTTTTTGTTAGAGACAACCCCGGAGCTTAAAAGTGCTGCATATATAAAAATCTAGAAATTGTTACATTTGTTCCCAATCAGAATCGTGAAAAACTTTGATCTGAATAAAGAGGACTTCGTCAGAAATCATGCAGGACTGAGAAATTGGCACAAATTATTTAATGCAATATGAAACTGTTAACACAAACATAAAACTATGTTTAAGTAACAGCGAGTCAAAATTACTTCTGGTTTCAAAACTGCAATCCTGCAAAAAAGCAGCTTTCACTTAAAAATACCTGCAGACTCCTGCAGTGTGGATTATTGGTGTGTCACATTACACCAGAGAAGCCATATTAATTTAAATATTCCTTAAGAACCGCAAAAGCACCTATAACCCTTAAATGTTATTTGTTGGCACATACAGCAAATAACGTTCAAGGGGATAATCCTCTATTTTCTTGACAGACATATTTATCTCCTCCCTTCTCCCTCTGTATCATAAACTAATTATGAATGAATAAATCAATTTGGAACCTGTTCGCAGCACTACTCTAGCAACAGTAAATGCTATTAATCCCCTCCTTCTCCCACTCGGCCTATATCTCCCTAACTTCCCTGTGTTTTACCAAGCCAACCCCCGCCCGCCCATCCTCTTCCAACACATCTCCCCGGGAGCTCGGCTTGTTCCTGCTTGAAGCCGAACTCGGCGCGGCGCGGCTGTCACTGAGGAAACACCGCGGATGATCATGTCAGTCACAGAGCGGCACTCACACTCGCGGCCTGCCAAGAGGAAAGCCTACTCGAGAGCACTGATGCTCACAGCCCATTCACTTCACTGGCTCCAGCTGACACCGCTCTCCTGGCAATGAGCTTCTGTGCACAGACTGTTACACGAGCAGCCTTGGCCATTCATGCACCCACACAATCACTTTAGTTAAAAAAAAAAAAAAAAAAAAAAATCATAGCCACCACATGCAAACTAATTTCTACACCTTTCCATCTCCCATTCTGTTCACCATTTTTTGTGCCTCAATTATATTTATAATGCGGGTTGGACATGTTATTGAACACAAATTTCAATGACTATCAACACTAATGTAAAGCTGCAAATGTAATTAAACAGAAACATATTGGCCACTAACAATTGGGTTTATTTGTTACCATAAAAAAATATATATTCAGTTTAAATCTCCACCAATTTCAACAAATAAAACATTTAAAGATTAACTAATAATTGTAATTTATATGGTCATGTCAGGGGGCACAGCATTTTACTCTGAATCCATAAAGAATTGCCATACAGTTCGGAGGCTTTTTTTTTTTTTTTTGCTTCATTTTAAGCTGCACGATAATTGCCACAGTGCAGCAGCAGACCCTTCTCGGGAGTCCTGCGAAAAGGAGACGGGGAGCACCCGTCAAAGAACAGTGCATATATGCTGCAGTTATTCAGAGAAGACCTGCTCAGAGACTCTAAACATACTTCTATTGTGTTTGGAGGGGGGCGTTCCACAACAACAGAAACACATTCCCTTAGACTGGGTTCTGCTCTATCTTGACAGAGGTGAAGACTTGTGTCATATTACTGTTGCCCATTTTCCAAGCAGCGTTGAGCATTCTTTAATACTGCAGTCCTTTTATGTCTTTACCTCCCATGTGCTTCCCTATTAAGGACCATTCTCAGATCACTTCTTTAATGGAAAATCTTGTGATATGGCATGCATACTGCATTGCGAGTATATATCTGTGGGGGAACACTTCAGAAACATCCTCCCAGTTGTACAACTCTACAACACGTCAAAGCTCTTTTAGAGGACAGACATATGCTTAAACAGCAAGCAGTGAAATAG
Source organism: Amia ocellicauda (assembly GCF_036373705.1). Classification (NCBI taxonomy): domain Eukaryota; kingdom Metazoa; phylum Chordata; class Actinopteri; order Amiiformes; family Amiidae; genus Amia; species Amia ocellicauda. The sequence continues at coordinate 30,526,023 of NC_089853.1, forward strand.
AGGTGCAAGACTGAAATTGTTATCACGGGTTTCAAAAGGTGACCTCTCGGGGGCAACATGCAGCTGGTAGGCCTGAAGCTGGGAGTGGCAGTAAATTTATTGCGAGTGTTCAGTTCCATAGTTGCAAATATGCACAACATTATTTACAAGCTGAAATGGTAAGTTGTATAATGAACAGGGATCAAGTTCCATCCTAAAGGACTTTTATGGAAGCCATCAAGACTTTACAAGATGGGTCTTGGCTCAGCAGAGATACTGTCTTGAGCCAAGGTCCTGTTATACTTCCCAAAAGGGCTTTCAAATTGATCATCACCAGAGATCATTGGTTTCTCCTGCGTCAGCACACAGCCCCGTCAGGAAGAGAGTCAGGTTCTTTTGTAGCCATTGTTCCTGCCGAGGAAACTGCAGATAATCGCATGCATTGATTTTAGGAGCATACTATTTGGTACTCCACTCTGTACTGCACCACCACATTCTGATATGTTCTTCAAAAGACAACAAAATCATGCCAACAACTACATCACAATAGTCACAAATATAATTTCAAATACAGCAGTTAAATGTAAAATGGAGTTTTAACCCAATCACTTAAGTTGGGTTAATTTAGCGCAGAAGCAATACATTTTTTTTTAAACAGTTAATTATCACTCAAACAATTGTTTTAGTGTTTTCTTAATTGGTTTAATGGTGAGGGAAGCTTTAATAATAATAATAAAAAAAAAAAAGCTCAGCAGGAGTTCCTATAATAAAACTCCACACGGTGTAAGCATCGGTTCACCATATAGCATTTGGCTGCAGCCCAGGAATCCATGTGGTCTTCACAGACACTGCAGTGAATTCAACTTTACATATTTCTGCGAATGGCACTAAGCACTCTAGGCATTGCATGCGTCTTTAAATAGTAGACCATTTTTGAATTATGTGCAAAAATAAAAAGCTGCTAAGTCAAATAACATTTCATATAATAAGGAATTGAAACATGAAAAAGGAAAGCTATCCAGGAAAGCAAAACCGTCACATTCTGTGCCCACTCAGAAGAGAGTTGTCTTCTGTTCAAAGCAGACCTTGCATTTTCCAACAGGGCATTACACTTGTGCTGTGAATTAAACTAACACTCATAAAGAAGAACAGGTCTATGTTGCAAAGATTTGCACAATACAATACACTAAGATGACATGTCTTCAATCTAGAGTTAAATTATTTTTTTCCATCAAAGCACACAAGTGAGGCTCCTAAACATCTCATTACAGGAATATTTGCACTGGCAAGAAACTCAGCCATCACCTGCTAAATTCTGAAATCATTTTCACCACTCCCTTCTTTTGGAAGAAATGCTGTCTTTCATGAAAAGTCTCATGAAACCCACACAGTTCTCCAAGAATAATACCAATTCATTCAATAAGAAGGGTTCATACAATCATGACTTTTATTATTCTTCAACCATTATCCTGCAGCTGTGTGCCTAAGAATTGTCAGTCTACATTAAGTACATTTCAAAGTACTTGGTACTGTATTCAATAGACCAGTCATATACCCGATTCAGGGAGAGTCTTTTAAACCATTATCCTCTGATCAATTGGTTTTACTGTTCAAACAGACTCCGGCAAAGAGACCACTGTTTGTTTCAAACATTTTTGTTGCAAACTCTTGTTATACAGTTATGTTTTTTTAATTTGTTAAAATGGTCAATAGTATACACAGATCAATTTCAACAATGAACTCATAGTAAAGATATGTCAATTTGCAGTGTCCTCTATAGATCTACAGAGTTTTTAAACTTAAAATATTTAGACAAACCCTATTTGGAATTTTAAACAGCCTTTTTTTATCTTTTATCATTATAAAACCCCATTCCTGTAAACACAGATTCTTCTTTTTTTGTGATAAAGGACAACATTTAATGAGCTGCAGATTTTTCCAAATGAACACTTCATTAATAGTAAGCACTGAAATGACATACTGTATGCACAACCCTGACAACACCACTGTTGTTCTCTTCTGCAGTTGGTCTGCAAGGGTAGCCATTACTCAAATGTACAGTATACCCTTACCAAATGTCCATCTCTAGAGAAATACCCGATCCCCAATTATTCTTTCGGTGTTCAGTTTTGGATAGAAGAACACAAAAGTGGACTCAGATTCACCACTTACACATTCCAGTGTGATTTATACTAATCTCTCATTTTTTTTGGTACCATGTTCAATTGCTTGATTTATCCCATCTAATGCTCTCAGTAAGCATGGCCAGTGGAACAGGCATTCCTCATGAATGAATAATGCAGCCAGGCTTTGCATTCTATCGCTTCCACTAACAAACCAATTACATGGTGCACGAGAAGTCCTGCAAGGTCCCGGTGACAGATATTCAAGATTGTGCCTCTGTCAGTCAGACAACGAATACTAGCCATGTGCGAAACCCATGAATTACGATTGTTTCTCATTCATTCCCTTCTTATCCAAGCTAAAAGATGGATTGTTAGACAAAATAACTCAGAAAGTGCACATATGATGGATTAAATAAAGACGGCTTATGAACACTGCAGGGAATCATGAGTGAAGCTTCATCCTATATTGCTGAAGCGAAGGCCGAGTGATAAATATGTAGCTATGAACTGCAATACGGTACATAATGATGATAATGATTTGGGGATGCCTCTCTCTCATTGTGCCAGTCCAATACAAGACTTTTAATGAATGTATTTTAAGGGGAAGTTCTATTGGCTGAAAATGTGCTAGACAGCAAGCAGGTTAAAGCTTATTTACTGCAGTTCAAGGCAAATCTGTCACTGTATGGAATTGTAAGAGTAGGTGCTAAGACAGTGATAGGATACAGTAGAGTAGGAAGATGAAAATGTGATGTAAACGTCCCATTTCATAACTCATGACAACTTTTAAAGACATCAGATTCACACGATAGACAGAGGGAGATGATGAAATGAAAAATGAAAAGATGTTGACCTTTGCATTACTTTACCTTATTACAAGTCTAAAATAAATGCATTATATGGCACTGTAATGCCCCACATGTTAAAGCATTTAAAGATTCATGAATGTAATGCAGATGAGTTGATGACATTAGAACCACTAGCCCAGCAGAATTGCTGTGTTCTGTTCTTTATAGGAAACTACAGTTCTCCCTTCGTCAGCAAGATGCTCACAGCTCTAGCAAGGAAGACAAACTCTGGTGCATCTTTCCGCTACGACACTGTCAACCAAAGTGGAGCTGAAAAAAAACACATGGCTGCCGTAATATGTTGTATAATTTTTATGGGGGCTAACAGAAAATACAAGGGGCGGCTGATTGTGTTTTGTCAGACTGTTTGACCGAGCCGTTACTTCATAAATGTATTCTTTTTAGGGGGGGGCTAAGATAAAATACAGGGGAGCTGAATCCCACCTAAATAGGGTCTAGGTTCTTTGCACATCACACTGCTCCAGACCCGGCAAAACCACTGTTGACAAAATCATCTGCCACATTGACTAATTATTCTTACTGTGTGGATGTCTTTTCTTTACAAACAAAAAAGGAAGATTGGGATCATCCTAATCCTTTGCCAACTAGTATATTTTTTAACAAAGCATCTGTTTTATGTATTTAGCTTAAATATATAATAATTAAACTCTCACAATTTGTTTTTCTTAAAGTATTTTTTCCGGATTTGATTTGTAGTCTGATCCCACCCCCACACACACATTGGGCTTCCTGATGAGTAATTTCATGAACAACCTCACCACCATGCAACTGTTGCTGACCTCTTAACTCCTCAGAGTGCATGCCAATTGGGACTGGTCCCAATGCACTGATTAGCAGAAGAAATCCAATCAGGCCTTGTGTGCTTCTGGTGTTGGGAAATTAATTTAATTTTGAAATATGATAACTTTGTTCGATCCCAAGAAAGGTTTGATTAGGAACCAACAAACAATTAATTATATGCATTTTATTAACACATATTAGGTTTCTTGGTCAAAGAAAGGTAAATCACCCTATATGCTCAGTTTGTTTTAGTGAAGTTCCCCCTTGTAGAAGTAAACCTTAATTAAGTCAAACATTTAAAACAATGAATACTAAATTCGGTTACAAAGATGGATTCTAAGCATATGTGGTGACTTACACTGTACAAAAGACAAAGTAACACACACTCAACAAGGCAGGGCTTTTTTAGAGAACAGAAATAAATGACAATGGTAAATTTGAGAAATAAAGCTGTTCGGTTCGCCCTAAGGTTAAATGTATGACACAGTTGGTGGGATTGAATTTCTACAAAGACAATACATAACAGTTTAATGTCAAGTAAATACCTTAAAATGTTTGTTTATATGTTGCACACCAAAAAGAAACATGGTCCCAAAGTGAAGCGGTGTTGTGTTCTGGGTTAAGTTGAAGGCTGGTCCCCACGATTTACAATTGAAGAGTTTTTCCCAAGGCCAATCCCATGGCAAATATATTACACTCTGTAAACTATATGGCAACTTACTGAAAGGGCTGCAGTACTTTACTAAAACATCTGGATTATTATAATAAAACTTTACTTTTTATTACTATTATTTTTAAATCAGCCAGTCCAAATTCCCACCAGTTTCAGCTATTTCTGTTAAACACTGCATCCTGATCTCCTTACATTTTTATTCTCTACACTTCCCATTGAGAAGAGTGATTCCAGTCGGACCAATCAGCATCATGCCAGGAAAACTGTGCTGTGGTAATTACTGTATTTCTGTCTGAAAAGGCTAACTGTCAGCAGGTCTCATTAAATGGCTTAACTATTTCAACAATGCAGACATTTAACCCTATCTTTCAAAAACAATACCATTGATTAATTACAGCCTGCAACAGTCAAGTACATTTCTTTTAACAGACTTGTAAAGGCGGCTGTGTTTGTATGCTGCCAGTTCGCAGTCAGGAATTCTACACTGAGCTCCATTTTAGTTGTGGATGAGCCTCCAATGCCTGTGGTTTGAGTATTTGCATAAAATGGACATTGCAGAGCATCAAAATACCAATGTGGGCTCCAATTATACAAAATAAAAACTACACTATACACCCATAATTTGTGATGTTAAGTAGTTATTCCTTAGGAAACTGGGATGCCATTTTCAAATCAGCAATAATTAATGAAGTGGGTAATAGAATGTTTTAAGTTTGAACAGGAATTAAGGGTTTTTATCATTATGTTTTATCATTATGTAGCGCACGTAAATAAAATATACATTTTACAAGTTTAGTTGAAATATACTCGATGAAGATCAAGAACACAACACTTTGATCAATAGGATAAAAGTGTTCTGATTTTTTTTTTTTTTTTTAAAGAACAAACACACAGAGAGTCTCATTGCCTTAATGAGAGAGAAAATGTAATAGTCTGCTTTTTCTCAATGGAAAGAGTCAAAATACACATTCTGAACCTATAGAGATTTTGCTTGTCAAAAATATGTTCAGGCTTTCACACAGATTAGACAAATTAATTGATCATTGGGGAGAAGAGGTTTAAGAACGTAGACCATAATGACAAGCATTTTCAACAAATGCATTGTAATATTACACACATTTCACATGGCTCTTAAAGTACTTAGAGCGTGATCTTGGGATATAAACAAGCTATATTCCAATAAACAGTGTCTGATAGGATGTGAAAAACATGGTCAATACGTGAATGATGGATGCTCAATAAGACGTAGGCTACTTCAAAAAGACATCTGGATGGAATAGCATAAATATTGGCAGAAGATTCAAAGAGGCTTTTATTTTGGAAGGCTGGTTTTAAATCGGTGTACCATTCAGGGTTTGTCAGTACGCCACAATTTGGTTAAACTCAGCAGGCTCGTTTGGCTTTAAAGGTTTACCGCAGGAGTAACACTATGGCACCATGCTTGACCCCTAAGCCATGAAGCTGTCAAGCAGCTTACACTACCAGCTGAAAATATTACAAAAATACAACAAGGACACTGAAGGGAAATAAAATCAGACTTCAGTGGATACACTTTACTCTGGCCAGATTTTTTTTTCCCCACCAGTGGCAAAACAAATGACAATATGAAATGTCTTGGTAAATATTCAAAAACCGCTTGGTCATACATCTTTCCATTGTGAAATATTTGAATGCAATATAAAATAAAGTAAAATAATTTTGACAAACAGTAGCCAGCAGGGACCAACATCCTAAGCATTTAACCTACAAATTAGCTTCCAGTGTGCAGCAGTGCTTTAAAGTGAAAAGCACAGGATTGAAGTCTACTGACCTAGTTTCTTTGATAGATGGACGTTATGCAGGGTCTAAACTCTTTTCACATGCATGCAGAATATGGAACATATGCAAAACACTTAATTTCCTTTCCTATTTTTTGTATCACAGTGAGTGGGGTGGGAGGGGATACAAATGCAATGGTAAGGCTCCACATTTTCTGCATTACTACATCAAAGCTGTAATTATTTGTGTAAAATTAGCAGTAGAATCCAATCAGTGACATTGACAAATTCAAAGGCATCCTGTGTGCTGACAAATAAAAGGTTATTTAAAGACATTTCATTAACAGTCCAAATGTAAAGGAATCCAGCTGCCAAAAGCATGAAGGATGCTTTAAAAGCATTTTTACTTGCAGTGCAGCGAGACTTTGTAAGCACTCGCCCGGAGTCTTCTGATTTTCAGTTTGGACTCCTGGCTGCTCTCCCAATCACTCTCCCCTAACTAATAAACAAAGACTGAATTCCCTTATATAGCTCTATTGTAGATACAGAGACTTAAAAAAAATGCTCATGTGGCAGAATGTGATCCTTTCTGTGAGTTGTGGTCATAGAAAGACAGGCAAACAGAAAAGAGACTTTAGTGTGTAACAAAGTATAAACATCAACTTATTACCCTAAACAACATCCACTAATGAAATAAGTCTCTACTGTTCTTTAGTGCTTTTAGATGGCTGAGGTTAAAGACATTTGCAAGCGCCACATAAACGAACTTGAGAACATAGGCTCAGGCAGAAACAAAAACAAAACGGAGGAACCAAAATAACAAAATATTATCCTCTCCCAAAATCAGATAAACCTGACTTTATTGACCCAGCACAAATAATGATGTAAAGACATCCTGATATTAAATTCCAGGTTTTGCTTTTGAACTGAAGATTAACTGCACCCTTTTCTATGAGGAAGCTAAACCATAGGACAAAAGGACAGAAAACCACAGACAGTGCCAGAGGCCTTAAAGGAATCCATCAGAGAAATGCTTTTAGACTTTTAGCAAATGTTTAAATCCTCCCAACAAATATAAAAATGTGATCCTTCGGTAACCCAATGCCAAATTTGTGTTTTTCAAATTACACCATATTGCTTCATCTTTCTCAATTACAAAGCATTATAGACAAACCTTCTATCCAAGTGGGCGCCAACGGAGACTGAAGGTACCTGGTCCTGAAGAAATCACCCAGTTCATTATCATTTTCTTACTTCTGTATTCTGAACAATTCTCAGAGATTTATGATCCGTGTTAACAAACTAATCCAACCGCAGTCCCTTGTAGGAGCACAATGGGATCTCTGGTTAATAGGTGTAAAGTGGACTGGCTCCTTAATTGGCTTCTGATGGATAAAAGGACAGAAGCGTACTTTTAAGTACCCTGAGCATTTGTTTTGGGTTAGTTCATATTCTTATCTAGAATGCACGCTTTACAAAAAAAAAAAAAATGAAAAAGACAGTCTAGGCTATATAAACAGCTTTTTTTATACTTCATGAATGAATCCCAGACAGAAGTTGTGCTTTTTTTGATGCGAGACACAACGCCGCCTTAAACTTGTCATCATGCACTGGCTTTACCATTTCCTAGGCCGTAGAGCAACGCGACAGTGAGAAAAGTTGAAATGGCTACAATGTTTGATATTCACGCGCAGAGACAGGTCATGTCCCCCTTGGCTGTGGGAACCCCGGATGAACGGGTCAGTAATTGCTCTTCAGACTCCCACCGCTGGCATGAGATATCAAGATTGTTTTATTTGGCTCCTACAATTCAGTCAGAACCCGGCGTAAATCAGGATCTGGGGAGCCTGACAGGCGATGCTTAACCGGCTAATGGAAACCCGTAATGAAGCCATTATCTCACAAAGCAACAATAATACATTTAACAGAAAATCTATCCTAGTGGGAAACAGAGAAAACAGAGTGAAGAACACAAAAGATGATGCTCACAAAGGGCATATTTCATTTAGAGCCCCTAGACACACTTTACAGTACTGTACTATACGATTACATCCTCTCATGATTTGAGGCACACATCTCGAGTTTGTTTGCAAATTCTCCCTTCATACAAAACATATTGCCTGGGGAATGATGGGGAAAAAACTTTTTTTTTGGTTTAGGAAAAATTACTAATCACAGGGACTGAATAATAGCTAAAAATTAGAAGCCTAATTATCAGATATAAGTCTATGTATGAAATACCATTCATATATGTGAAGCTCTGCTAAAGAGAGATCTAGAACTTTTTATTCAATTGAATAGCAGAATTTGTTCTGATAGAGAAAGGAAAAACAAAACATGGTAAAAAAGCATCTATGTCAGCAGTCTTACACACTGAAGTCTTCACTGAAGTTGACTTAGCATTGACAAAATGCAAGCATTCCAATAGCATCAGAAATAGTTCCCGTTCTTATTAAAGTATTACAAAATCACAAATGCATTAGCCCTTTACAGCTATTTGAATATTATAATTATGACAGCATTTTTATTTAGTTTTAAAGGTAGTTAGCCTTTGGATAGATTCTAATTTAATTAAAAGCAGGGTCACATATTATTACTGCTTCTCCAAGGCCAGGTGACAGATGCTCTTGTTTATCCTTACGACAGTCCACATCCAACATAACTAGTGGTAAAACACTTGGTTACATTACTGTACCAGTGAAAAAGCAGTATTGCACAAGATGGGTAATCAAACCAACAGATAGTCAGGCAGGTTAAATGGCACAACATTAGCTACACCACTTACAAACCTTCCACTACCATACAAGATCTTCTTTCAGCTGTGTGAGAGACGGTCGTTGCCTGGCCTGGGGCAAACATTTCCAATAAATAACCTGGGTGTTCAATGTCAAAATGAACTAGGCCAAGGTGTCCACAGGCCTTTAAAAAAAAAATTAGAAGAATTGGTCTTAGTGTACTGTAATGTAACTGAACTCCACATATTGAAATTCAAATTCAAGAAGGTTACAGGTTACAGTTCCTAAGAAGGACTTTATGACAATTCATCTGAGCTTACCATCCTCTTACACAATGTGATTTGAGAACAGCAGCATGAAACATCAAGTTTCATAAAGCTTACATTCATGGCCTTTGTAGAAGGCTTCTAGATGCTTTAATAATGTGGACAACTGTATGCTGCATTCCAGACATAGTTTAAAAGGCATTTTACACGCTCTGTATACCCTCTTGGTTTTTATTATTTCTTCAATGTATTTATATACTAATTTTACTACTGTAATTTTCTCCTTGTAAGCACAGCAATAATTATGATGGAAGTCATTTTATCGGATTTACTACCCCGCCCTTATTTTATTGTAATTTGGCAACATAAAGCCTGCTAATGGTTCTGCATTACCTTGAGATGATAGAAATGTTAATGACTGACACAGCATAATCAAAAAAGTAAACAACAACTTAATTTTTAATTACAGCACTAATGGATTCAACCAGTATAATAGTTACCTATTTTACCATCAGCTGGCTTTACTTTGTAACTTACATACATTGAGAAAACAAAACAGGCTACATGCAGTATTTTGTGTGTTAACAAACAAACCATGGATCACTTTGTGATCACAAAAGCATTGGTTGCACCTTTTTCCTGCTTCAAAGTGAACCTTCCTATGTAAGCCCTCAGGCATCCCAGCAATCTAAAGCACCACTTTTCAAAGCCCACTGCAGTTGGAGCACGGAGTCAAGGTCACAGATAAAAGCCCATATGAAAAGGATAGGAGGTTACCAGACTTACCTTTTCCAGTTCTGGCAACACTGCTAACCTACATCTGTATTGAGCTAAATGTATAGAAAAGAACTTGCATCTTACTCTACACTTTTGGATTAACAAATGCTTTCATGTACATACTGAAAAGAAAAAAAGACAAGCAGCAATGTTCTTGATAACTTCCAAAACATGTTCCAGAACATAAACATTAAATGGAAGGCAATGCATTTTCAAAGGAATTGCTCCCCTAAGAAAATGCATATTCTCCTTCCAAAGTAACTGATTAAGGCTAATTTTATTTTAAATCTACCTCTGTAGAGTTACTGACACTGTAGACATGACAAAAGGTTATGGTAGCTGCCTGGGGATGAACATAGATGTAATCTCTGAAGAGCCTTTGAACCACTCTCAATGCCTTTTTATCACCAATTAATGAATATCAAATGGACCTTTTCATAATTTGCTGGGCTGGGCAAAATATCAAGTATGTTTCCTACATATTTCTGGGGAGGATTGCAGATAAACAACTAAAGGTAGCCAATACAGAAATCGGTCTTGACAGAAAATAGGATTACATTTAACAGAGAGGTAAATTAATTAAATGTGCATACTCCTAGTTTCTACAACTCTGCTATTATATGTGTGGGGAAGAAACTATGAAACAATGGAAGCCATTAAAAAAATAACCTTAAGCATATTGAAAAGTGCAACAAATCTCCAGTATTAGGCCTACTATTAGAATTAATAACCTTGGATAATGTGGTTTACATTAAAACCATCTGGTTTAATATGTACTGCAATATGTTTAATAGTTTGACTGCAACAGTTGTACAAGTTAGATTGCAAAACATACAGCTGTCATTAAATTGTACCACAGCTTTGGCTTGCAGAAAAAAAGCATTGGAGAGAAAAATAAAATAAAAAATGAAAAGCTTTGAAAACAAATCAGGGTTATTGTCTCATTACTGTGAGCGCACTTCAGAAAACAGACGACCCGCACTGAAGAGGCAATTAGAAGACCTTAAAAAAATAAAAATAAAATGTTCATTTCAAATCCACTTCTGATTAATTATTGGACTAGTCTTATCGGGAGAGCAAGCATAATCTACCCTTACCGTGAAAAGTCCCAACTCATATGTATGCAATTCATTTGAACAAACAGTTTGCCTAGGCCAGCCAAGCATAAGCAACAATGAGAATGCCTGGCACCAAGCCATACACTAATTTGCAATGCAGAAGAAAGTCTACAATATTCCAGTTCTGCCCACATGTGTTTGCAGGGATTGTGAACTGCTGTTACCAATACTAGTTTCACTTGCTTTTTGGTTCATGAACACTATGATCTCATAAATGCTATACTCTGCTTTTAGATGCTGTAAATGTCTGAGGTATAGTGTTTCATCAATTATGGTTGGCAAACTGATAGTCCTGCAATACTGAGGAAGCACGGATGCATACCATTAAACACCATAATTATAAGTGCCATAACAATTTTGCTACAGCATTTAAAAAAAAAAAACTGTAATACTCAACTCTTCAGAAGTACTGTGACTCAGGAACAGACTCCCATGTCTTGAATCTAGAGCTCATGTAAATGTCACAGGCAAAAACTCCTCTTGGTTGCCATCTGCCACAAAGGAGCAGACATACACAGCTAACATGTTTGGACTTCACTTAACCCCAGATGTTTCGGGTTTATGCATTCCTTAGCAGAGCAAGATCATTGCATATGAAGTTTATAATGGTATTACCATTGAGCTGGTTACTGGCCACTAATGCACAATAGCATGGCACGTAACTCAACAATACCATGGGAGAATAAATAAGTAAAATAGCCATGCATTTGAAGTATTTTTATTATATCATTCACTGGACAAACCTTGAGTAAATGTAGACCAACATACCTTAAAACTTGCTGAATGTCAGGAACCATGATAGTCTGAGAATTTCACCCCCACCCCCACCTCCATTTACAGTTTCTTCAAAATCAAAGATCTTTTTCGATTTTTGAGCCATCTACTCGAATTCACTGGGAATCATCCAACCTGATGCGCACATTTCTGTTGTCGCAAACATAAAGGCTAAATTGCCAAGCATTGTTAAAAGGGAAGAAGGAAAAAGTGAAAGCAACACATCCTGTGGTTTCCAAGTGAGCTGGATTGTTTATTTCCCCTCCATAAGGAACTAAGGAGATTTATCTATGCACGTTTTCCTTTTCAAGTCATCATAATCTTGCATATATTGTTTATCAGCACGCGTCCCGCAAACTCTACAGGGAGTCATTTCAGCCTTCTGTGGCAGTGACTAACCTTCATTATAGCAGACCAGCATCAGTCCTCTTCCCAGTACTTAAACGCACCACTAATCCGCTACGCCTTTGGCAGGAGAGAGAACTAGCAGTGACTGGCCACTAAGAGCAAGTGCTGCAGTCTTCGAAGAGGTTGTGTTTACATGGCACATCCTGTAATTACGCTGACTGCAATGCCCGTTTCCCCCCATAATTATTTTGAGTTGACGGCCTTTGATGACAGTTGAGGAATTTTCTTCCCTTTGCTGCTCACAGGCGCACAACGGATCAATAAATTAGATGAGCACTTGTGATTAACTCCTTAAGGACCAGGTGTCACCGGACGTTTGCATGTTTAAAGCAGAAGCATCCAAGAAATACCTATATATATATAAATGAGCTAACCAAACAAGCAGCTTACATGCAAGGTCAATATTATGAAGAAAAAAAAAAAATAGGTCACTGTCATCTAAATCTTGGGCTTAGATCTCAACAAGCATTCAACCAAAATGCATCAAACCTGACAAGTGCTTTCCTTTGCTCCTCTAGTATTATCTGCCATTTCCCAAGCAGTATGATGTACACGCTATATTTTATTGAGAACAATTATTTAAATTGACTGAAAGCAACCAAAATCAAATCAAATTAAAACCAATAAAATTGCATTATTGCATACTGTGCTACTAAAAGTCACAAATATGGTTTATGGATGAAAACACATCAGGAAACATATTCAAAGTAGTACTGTAACAACACATTTTTCCATCCCATTCATCGGAACAGTCTTCTGCCAAAGACAGCAGAGCTTCTACACATTCTAGATAAATTGCCCACATCTCATTACTCTTCCATTAATGATCATGTCATGCAGCATAACTCACTGATGTTATGTCTATATACAGTCACTGCTATTCAGATGTACCATTTATGAAAAAATACAAAACATTTGATTTGCTAAGTCATGCCTCAGCTGCAGATTCACAGGGATAATCCGTGAACCAGATAAAGTTCTGAGCTCATTTACGTACTAGCACTGAGCCTCTTATTGAGAAGTAGACAAGCAAAAATCTTTTTTAACATTCTTAGAGAGAAAAGAAAATGGATATCAGTTTTTAAAACAACAATGCTTAAAGTAGCCACGATAAATTATATCAAAATCAAATATATATCTTTATTAAATAAATACAGATTAAATGATGTGAGATATGTATAAGAAAAGTTTTATGAAGGCTTTTGTCTTAGTCTGACAAAAGATGAAAAGCACACAACTGTCAATGACAATGCAGAATCACAGGTCCAATGCACAAGTAAAATCAGTGTTACCATGGAAATAGAATATGTTATCAAGAATATAGGTCTAAAGATCCTGAATGTATCAGGAACTTCTAATACTCTAAACAGGACAGGGGCAATAGACTAAGGAAAAAGCAGTAACTAATCAACTAAATGACGGACAGTCAAGAGAAATGCAAAACAACATTTTAAGAAATTGCAGACAGATGACATTTGATTTATGCCACTAAATGGTACCATTCTTGTTTTACATAGTGTGTATTTGTTTTCCATTAATGCATCAGCTGTGTTTTTTTATTTTTCCTAAGGATTACCATAAATATGGCAATCTTAACTTCCTCTAACCAAATCTACCTTTACATGGAATGAAATTGCAGCTGTGGCAGCTTAAATATTCTTCTGAAGCAACAGGTAAGCCTAATGCAAAAGTGGCTACTGCATGAAGCCAAATACAATACATTAGCTGGTTTCTGAATAACACAGAGTTGTCAAAAAACAATGACATTCATGTGATGATATGTACCAATGTGTCCTGCTTTGCAGGTTAAACTGCTTATACTACATTTGACACACCAAGGACCTAGCAGAAAATGCACAAAGGACGATTTACTTTTCCTCATAAAACTGTCAGGGAAGTCACTTGCACAGCAATTCCAAACCTCCCTTTCTTCCTGTCAAGCAACACATCACCCAGTGTCAACTTCCTGCACAGCTCATGACTAACAGTATCTGACCACTTTCTGTTGCACAGATGTCAACCAACCTAAAAATAATTCAATTCAACATGTCTAAATTAAACTAGGCAAATCTGTAGACGGTGTGCTCTTTTTCACAGCTACATAGCAACTAAATAGCAAGCTCATACATTTTAAGAGCCAGCCAGAGAGTATTATCCCCATCATTTAGATGAGTTTGTAGCATGTATGCATTTGCTTACTGGTTTATTTATGTATATATTAAATATATTTATAGGTTTATTTTGTTACCCCCTGTCTGACACACTTTTACAAACACCAATCCTAACTTTCTAAGAAAATATGCACATGCTTCATGAACATACATAAACCAAACAGCTAGAATCCCTTCGCCACCTCACATTTTGACTAGTACCATGTGTGTAGATACATACATACAAAACAACAAAACAAACATTGAGAGTTTACCACTTCAAGGAGCAAAACATTTTCCTGTATTGGTTATGTAGCCTATATTATTTACAATCTAAGTGATAAAGAATCTATTCATATCCATTTAATCAAGAAGTCATTGGTGCATTATCCAACGTGCATGTCAAATACTATTTCTTACAACCCACATGAATAGACTCGTTAGTCAACAAAGATGTGTATCACATGCTGCATGATCAAACTGGCAACATAGCAGTACAGTATTTACAAGGTACAAGAAATGTTTGTGAAGCTTATAATTCAGATGATGCAGATAATTATAGCTCAGAAGTTTTAAGCACCAAGTGCAGATACAGAAAATGAAGTGTAAATGCGGTCTGTTCATTGCTACACTAAGATACCAAATACACCGCATGTCTGTGCCTTTTCATACAATGCACATAGCTAACTGGTTGGTAGAGGAAGAAAACTCATTGTCTGTGATTTTGTTTGTATGCCAACAACACACAATGGTATTATGTTATGGTTTAACTGGGACCAGCCGCACGGATCTAAATGTAATGATATTAAGTAGCAGATCCCCTGCTGCTGGAAGCGGAATCTAACACAGGTCGTGGTGTCCCCACCTCAGCCAGTCGTTCTCGTAGCCGCTTTCCATCCTTCAGATTAATTTCATTCATTCCTTTTAGTCTAACAAGCCTAGCCTTTGACTTTTGACCTCTGACTTTCTTAATTACAACGCGGTCACCGCCAGGCACTTAAAACCTTCACATCTCGCCATGGGGCATTGTGAGCCTTTGAATTGTACCCTGGTGACGAAGCATATCTCTGGCCATAAAATAATGTTAAAGCATGGTCTGTAGTGTCGTCTATGTTTGACATACTCCTTTTATCGCTATGTGCATGTATCAAGGGGTGTGGGCCTTGGTATGGCATCCACCGCCTGCAAGAACTGCACGACACGTTTCCTACAACTTTCGCTCAAAGATGCAGAGGTCATCTACACATGTGAAATCTGCAACCGACGCATCAGAAAGACCCCCGTGGGCCGCATTCAAATAGCCGAGCATGTGCACGGCTACAATGTTTCCGCTATTCGGTACAAATCAAAGGGTTTCACTCGCTACTTTGATAATGCGGGAGTGGTGTCGGGTGATGGGCTCATTCCATTTTAGAATGCAAAGTATTGGCAACAGACGACACAAATGATTTCGTCCAGAAACACCAAGTGGCAGATTACTAAGTGAGGGCCAGAAAAACTTCATGGATATGGTCGGTCAGCATGAGTTGCTTTAAAGCGACAGAAACATGCCAGTTACCATTTCCCACATGTCTAATGCCTTGTAGTGATTCAATTCAACCAATAATAAAAGCGAAGTGTATTAAGAAAAAGCATCTTATTATTAACATGTTACAAGGAACATGGAGGTAGCATCATGCCTAGAAAATATAAATGCTGCCAAACAGTATTTTGTGTGAAATGCTCAGGCTGTGGTTCTTGCTTAAAACTGCTGCAACCCGTCGTTTATCTGCAGCGTCTGAATTGTAAGAAAAGCGGATTGCACATCCTATGCGAAGCTTTGAACGCCCACTTAATTGCATGAAAAGTTGCTGGTTTTGGGTGCTGTTTTTGCTGCATCTAATCCAAAACGCTCCAGTACCTAAAAGACCCCTGTGCTAAATGGAAGATCCATTAAAATATGGCGGCTTCAAATCTGTTCGCCCTTATCCATGCAGGTATCTTATATAGCCAGTAAAACACACCACAATTACTGGGAAAATATATCTAGACACAGATCATTCGCAGCAAAAGTTTGACTTCTCCCAGTGTATTTTAGGGTAGGCAGGATTAAGCAACCCCGCTGATCTCCGTTTTCGCTCATATGTTTCTTATTACTGAATGCTCAAACACTCCCGTTATGATTTGATTTAATTGCCTCGGATTAAAGCCATTTTCAGGAGCTTTTTTTTTTTTTTTTTTTTTCCCCCCCCGTGTCCCTGGCTTTGCATTTTCCGTATCTCCAGCTGTCAGGTTCATTCATCATATCAAATAAATCAACAGGCAACATCACTCCGCAAACAACATTTCGGGAGCGTTCACGCAATGATCTCCCTTTCACTTTTTATTATTATTATTATGATTATTATTATGATTATTATTTTAGTAGGGCTGATTTTTTTTTTTAAACAGGAGACGCGAATCGTAATGAAGAGCACGGGAAACAGCCACTTTATAACAAGCCCAGCAAGTATCTGAACAGGGATCGCCGCTTCCATTCATCTCATAGCCATTATCAGTACTTTTTCGTGGGCATGTTCACGGCAGGAATTGAAAAGCATTCGTGTCCAATTAAGAAGAAATCACCAATCGACACGGGAAAAGGGAAGGCAACCAAGTCCGAGAAACAGCGCAGAGCAAAAGCGGTGGAACACATAAAATCCTACCTGTGAAATTTGCTAGTGTTTCATTGCAATCTGGCAGATTTAGGATGTGCAGCGAGCAGCAGTCCCTGCCTCTCCAGAGTCAAACCCCTCCTAGCCGAGCTCCTCCACCTCACGAAGAGGGCAAAAAAAGAAAAGCAGCGGATTCCTGCACTGGGAAAAGAGGAAGCGCGTCATCTTCCAGGGACACACATGCTGGTCGTTTTACGGAGGCTGGGAGCGATCCGTGTCCACAATCTTCGGGATAACGTTTTATTCCAGCATAAATTAGTTCTCTGCATTTAATATGACACAAAACGTAGCATGCAACTATCCTTTTGTGTATAACTGTAGCCTATACGGTTTTGGTTACATGAATACATGCATCCACGTGGTATAATAATCTTCACCTATTTGATTGCACTTCAACAGATTTAGTTTACTAAAGCAAAATATGTGTCTTATCAGTTATCAATAAAAGTGACATATGTTATGCATATCACAGTAGATAACGATATCTGAGCTGCCACAACACGTGGAAATGGATTGCAAAAGTTGCATTTGAATTAATGGACAATATCTCAATCTTAAAGTCTCGGGGGTAAATTAAATTCCCTTCACACAGCACTTTCAGCTGGGTCAATGAAGGGAAAAAGTACATGGTCAGTACATGAAACAAAAAAAATGCAAACATTGATGGTGATGGACGTGCTGACTTGGGAGTGCTATTGGAATAACGGTGCTACTGCGCAAGCGTCGGTTAGGAATAGCTAATATTGACCTTATGCTGCGTCAGGTCTTAGGCTAAGTACATTGGGCTTGTGAGAGGCATCGATCCCCTTATGGCTTTTCTTTTATTTTAGTTGACCTTCTTGGAATAGAATCTATCATTTATCTTTTTTTAAATTATATAAAGAGACCATACCCATATATTGAGTTGATGATGGTGATGATGAAATGGGATTTAATAAGTATTATTAGCTACTAAATACTATTCATCATTGCTCTAATTATTTGAAAGATAGGCAGTGTTTGTAGAACTGGTAGCATTTGTGGCGTTAAATATCTTTTTATGATTTTGAATACAGAAAAGACCGCTATTAAAATGCTGCTCTGTTTGAATCCCTAATATCCCAGAATGTCCTTTGACCTTACATGTAGCGTGACTACTGCCAAGGTCAGCTGTGCCTGTGAAGATGCCGTACACACACAGACAGGAATTGTATGCTTAAAAGTAGGGGACATTAGTTATAACTGACCTTGTGTCTGGTGGCAGTCTTATTACATATCTAGTGTAGTTGTATAAATTATCTTTCATATCTAGGAAGTGCATGTCCCTCAATTCCTTGTTGAGCCTGCAATGTTCATATACATACCTGCCATACATCCTATTGCATAATTACAAGTGTTTCCACAGTCCAAAAGGTGCCTTTTAGACAGGTTGTAGTTCTATATGTGTCCTTCTTAGTGTTGGCTTCTTTTATTTTGATACAGTATCAGCTCTTCTAGGATGTGAGGTCAGTACTGGGCTACAGTGTCTGACCGTTGTGTGACAATCACTTGGTTTATGGGGGCCTTGTTGTTATGGGAGAGGAATGCAGTGTTGGAACCAGCCTGTGTTCAACATGAGCTGCAGACAGAAAAGCAGTGGCGTAGCATTCCAGAGATTCTGTGGGTGCCATCCACCTTCATGCCAACTCCTCCAAACTTCCTATCTCCTGGCTTCCAGTGGTTAATCTGTTACTATCCAGAGATGGTCGTGACTCGTTATGCTCCCATTGGTGGTTAAATGGGATGAGCATTCCTCTCTTGAAATACGAAACCATCTCTCACTGTTCAGCATCCCAGTGTAGATGCCAATATGTAGGAATTAAAAGCAAAATGAAACCTCTGGGTTTAATAAAACACATGGTAGGGTTGGGTTAACTGAAGGACTGACTTTTCCAAAAGCACTTAATGCAAATTTACAACAACTTGTTATTAATATGTATGTACAATTCATGCGGCACATATTTTGCATCTTGCATGCTATTTCTTTGAGAAAATAAACATCCCAATGATTATAACATAATTGTCATAATTGTCTCTATTTTCTCTACAGGTAATATATACAGCATATGTGTAAAAAAATGAAGCAAAAATGGGAGAGATCGAATGACATTGCTGAAATGAAATGGGTGAAAAAAGAGCTGTAATGTCCATAGTGTGTTTTTGTAGTATGGTAATTTTCACCATCACAGCATGATTCCCTCAGCAGCTACAATAAAGAGATTGGCTTAGCATTCCTACCTTAATGAGCTGTCAGTTTTGATGTATTTTACAGATGATATCTAATCAGGACAGCATGATCTACGAATCAAACTGATTTAAGATGAGAGTGAACCATTCAGCAAAGTTCTCATCAAGATTTCCAAGGTCTGACAATAAAAAAAATGACAAAAAGCCAGTCTACAACCCTTCTTGGAAGCTGTATGAGATTTAATCACCAGAAGCTTAGAACAGTATCCTCTAGTATGGAAGGGATGGAAGTTACTTATTCTTTCTGAATTTGATTGCTGAAACTATTTTCTCCACTGTAGTTGGTCCTTTTAATTATGATTGGAGGCTTATTTTTTTCACATTCAATCATTTCCATCTGTGTTAGTAATGGAGAAGTTCATTTCCATTGGGAACAACAAGACTCAAAATGGGAAATCTGCACCATAGGGTTTTAAAATTGAATCAACAAAATGGTCCATTGTTGAAAAAAGCAGCTTAGGATCTGGATTAAGTGGGGGTTGTTTTATTAACACAACTAATAGCTTCTCCAGTTTTCCAATATACATTTAATTTTATCCCAATGGGGGGGTGCATAGGCCTTTATGTGACAACAACAATGGGAAACATTCCTGTAGAAAGTGAATGACAACAACAAGTTAAATTACTCTGTGTGTAATACACCACCATCTAACAGATGAGACCTGGAGTTTGACATAGTAGTTGTAGCCTTCTTGACTATGAACTAAGTGTTTATGTATGTCCGCCATATTTAATTACTGTTGGGACAGTGGTTGTCAAGGTATTCAATCTCAAATGGAAATTATTGCCAACATCTAAAGTAGTGGTTTTATCTCAAAGAAACTGGAGATGTGTGCATTGGAAGTGTTCGTCTCACCCATCGGTGCTGTGTTTGACATATCTGGATGGCAAATATAAGGGCACTGCCCGGAATTAACAATTCAGCTGATAAACATTAATGACTTGCTCTATTTTATGATCCAGATTAAGTGAATTTGTAAAATGCATTTGGTACAATAAATTCAGTCCATAGCATGAGATGAAGTGCAGTTGTGCTTAAGCAGATAAAGCCTTCTTCAGTCTCAATATGTGCTCACTGGAGATTGTAACTACTACTCTTTATTGAAAATATTTGTGTATGAAATGCCCCAATTAGCACAATATTGAGATTAAGGTTTAAACTGATTACAAAGAGTCTGATTCAGTTGTGTATTCTGCAAGGACAAATACAGTTAAATAAGAGGGTACTTGAAGATGAGAAGTCACTTATAATTAATCAAGGGAACAATTTCATTTCATCAACAATTACTGTAAACAGCATTTTAAGTTCATGTCTTGATTTCATATGGTTTGTTTGTAGTTTTTTTTAGGGTGGGGTGGGGGGGGGGGTTCTCACACAGAAGACAGTGAAGTGTAGCACATTATCAACATAATTAAACTAGGTAGAAATGGAACCTGGAAAACACTGAACCTATGAACTTATTGCAATTCCCACAGATAACAAACTAGAATGATGAAGTCATGGGACATGAGGCGTGAAAGGAGTTTCCAAGACTGCAAAATCTGAGTGCCATTGTTAGAGAAAATTATGTTTTCCGATCACAATGGGTAAGGACATTTACTGTACATTACGAGATCTCTGTCAAGTGAAAAACTGGCACTGGTGCTCACTAAAGAAATTATCCAGTTTCAATCTTTCGTGTTAAAATAAAGTTTCAGATCACATACTGCTGATCACAACAGGTATCTCATTATTTTCAAATTGTATTATATTAAAGGAGAATGCTTTCAGTCCAGAACTTTGGTAATTTAATGTTTATTTATTTTATTTTATTTTTTGTAAATGCATAATGCAAACCAGCCTTACATTGTCTTCCTGTGATAAAAACTGAGAACTTATAGATTTTTTAATTGCTGTACAGCACATCTTAAAATTGCCCCCAAAAAAGTTCTCACCAGCAAAAGAGTTGGTTGAAGAGTAATGCTGGCCGTGTTCAATTTGGATCTTCTAAACAAGTAGCTGCAGGCAGAGAAGAGGCTCACGCCAGCTTTTCAACAGCCTTGAGGCAATAAGGCATCAGTGCAGACCTTAATGCCAGAGATATCAAATATGACAAAGATTAATGGCATTTGTGAGATAAAATAGTTTCATGGAAGATTTACTGTGAACAAGGAAAAGGAAGTTGGGTGGGGGGGAAGAGACATTTTCAAAAGAGTTACATTTATATGAATGTCTGTGATGTCAGTCTGTCAGGGGGGAAATTGTAGCTCACTTAACTGGCTGTCTGAGCAACTGGATATGATTATTTTGCTTGCCAGATTCTGTGTTAAAAGAGGACAGACATTTCAATAGCACTGTTTGCTACAGTGTTGTCAAATAGGTTAATGATGATTGAAGGAAGCTTAAAAACTGCCAGGCAAGATTGCTATCCATCATATTCATCCACTGACATTTGATTTATGTTTAGGCAAGAAATGCTGATTTATTTAAGGTGAAATAATGACAATGTCTATATAAATGGCTAATCCAGCAATATCTATACTTTTCTCATGTATGATTCATTTCTAAAATGTATTATGTTTAAAATGTTTAAAGATAGACTATGTCAAAGTAACTTGCAATGTGTAAATATGGTTTTGTATGAATGGTTAATTTACATTTACATTAATTTTCTTTCTTTCAAAGTATAACTGAAAGGGTAAGAACTTTTTGCTGAACAAAACAAACACCACAAAACTTGAAAAGCAATGTGCACACACTGTACCTAACACTATACTATTATATGTGCCATTCCCCTATTGTTCTGTTTCAATTCAGAACAAGCCAATCATATGATCAAGATAGTGGCCACCCGCTGTAGTCAAAGCCTGTTAAACATATGCTTGTAGGAACAAAATATATTTCACTGTCTTCCAAACCTTAATTCTTGAATTTCCCTTGAGGCTGCAATGTTAAACCACTAAATAAACCATTTTGAAAAAGACTGTCGGATTAAAGTTGAAAAAGAGTCTGGATCATGTTTGATGTTTGCAGAAATTTCTCAACTGTTAAGTGCCTAAACCACAAATAGACTTATTAAGTAGTGGAAAACTATTCTTTAAAGCTCTCGCTGTTTAATGATCCCACTACTCTAATCCCTGGGTGATCCGTTATTTCACACCTGACTGTAATAATTTTAGCACAGAAACAAATCCTGCAGACTTCCATTGATTGTGCTCCGTCTCAGTTACAGACAAAGAAGAGTAGTTTTGACAAGATTTATAAGGTTTATATCGTTTTTTAATGAAAGGAAATGAAGTACAGCTTTTTTGAGCATTGGTGTAGCATGTTGCCTGAGGTACTCATAAAAAGGCACCCTCATGCATGGCAGATGTATTGTAAATGTGGAATTAATCACTATAGTACACAAACATTACATGCCTTTAATTCTTTAAGACACAAAACACTGACCATAGGAGAAAAATATGGGGTGAAACTTTCTTTCTTTTTTCTTTGTATTCCTATTTTTTAAATATGTCATAAGATCATAATAGCTATTAGGAGTTTAAATATGTCTGCGTTAAGGAAATACTTGATATTGCATTGTTCTTCCTCCTCCTATCCTGCTTCTGTTATTAAATGATTAAATCTGAAATTCTGGGTACTCTATTTTCACATATGAATGTGATCTTAGGTATAAAAAACAAAACACACACAAACACACCCACACACACACAAATTCCATTTACTTCTCAATCAAGCTAGTACTGCCCTCTTGTGGAAGACACAACGACTGCTGGAAAAAGTGGAATGTGGAATCTTAAAAATCTCTACTTATTTACATTCAGTTTCAGTGCCTCCTCAATGACATTACATTATTTGACCTATTCATCTTTCTGTCTCAGTAAGAAGAAGTCCAGTATACAGAATGTACAGCATGTACGGCAAGCAGTATAAAGCAGGTATATACACACCTGAACCTCATTGTGTAGCAGCCGGTATCATTATAGATTAGATACAGATTCAAGATCTGTGTGTTGCACTTGGGACGCTGTGTGGGAAGTGTCACCAGAAGGTGGCTTTTCAGAATCAAAAATCTGCTCAGGTAAGAGAATGTGTGTCACAGTGACGGCACTTTCAGTAAGACTTCAAAACTTGTAATACTGTGTTTTTGATTGTGTGTGCATATGTCTGTAATGTTATTTTTCAGATCTTAAATCTTATATGCAGGATTTAGATTGGATATTCAGGGAAACTAAATTTAGCCCATCCCATTGCAGACTCATTCCAGGAACGTGGGTGAACATTAAGTGGTTGATTAATTGTTTAAGATAGTGGCTGTGTATGGAACAAACTGGCCAGGCTTTTTTTTTTTTTAATTATCAGTAAGATCTGTCAGGAAGTGGCCTAGTTACTGAATGGAAAAGCTAGCCGCAACAAGCAGATATGGAAGATTTCCTGTCCTTGACCTTATGTTCTATTCTATTTTTTATTATTTTTTTTACCTGTATTTTGGGACAACATTTTGTTCAAAGCTGGTTCACAATGTAAATCGAATTTGTAGGCAATGACTGCTGCAATTCATCTGTTGGACAGGTGCGTGAAAAATGGGCCATGGCTCCTGTGGTGCAGTTTCAAGTGGGAAAAGTTGATCTATGCAATATCTCCTGATTCTGACCAGTCCCTCCTCACTCCAGACGTCTCCTGTGGGATTGAAGTCAAAAGTCAAAGAATGTTAAGGAATATTTAGAAACCTATTCTCCTTCAGTCTCCATTTGCTATTGTGGTTAAGTAGTTAGTACAGGCCCTTACCATAGATAGACCATCAATGCTGGCAGTCCACTGTTTTGTATAGGTAGATGAGCTATATCATCAACAGGCATAATGGTTATGTGTGATCCAAATCTTTATTGATTTAGTTGTTCGTTTGCTTTTGTTTGGTTTTCCATGATCAAATCCTTTTAATAAAAAATGTGCTTGTATTTTACCATTAGAAATTAAAATGTATTCTTTAGTTGACCAGTAGATGGCAAAGTAAATCATTTTTTTTAAAGGGAAACCTTTCTAGGATTTGGAACATTTTGAACATTGAAAATGGGAAAGGGAAGGATTATTCTTCTCAACTCATTTGGCAGAATGCAGCCTTTTTCACCAATTCCGTTTTAAATGATCATGTGAATAATTCTACAATACAAAGTCAATCAATAACTAATAATAATCCTCGATTATTTAGAAATCGAGACTAAAATGCAGGACATATTCACTTATGTGCTTAACAGAGCTGTAGGAGTTAGGCATTAGATGTATCAGCCTTCAGTTTCTCTGTCTAACTACAATGGCCACTAGCTTGATAAGTAGGCTTGAAAATAGAAACCACTGCACAGCAAGATAAGTACCAGGTGGGATCTGGAGAAGAGGAGATGGTGGGAGTAGGAAAATAGTGATTGCGTGGAAACCATAGAACACAGACCATGATATCTGAACTTTACTTTGGCATGAGTTAGATCATGCCTTGCCATTGAGCTTAATGAAAGATCAAAGGAGGGATCTTTTCCTCACGCACATGTTACAACTTCAAAACTGAGGCAGTTTCATAACCCCTGGCTGCTCCTGGCACCTGGTCGTATTCAGTGCATGAACATTGCTCAGGGAGGAGTGGAAATCACATGCCATCTACTATCCAGCCGTGAATCCTGTGCAAAATGCCAGCTGAATGAATGGTAATCTTTGTCTCAGGTGGAACTACATAGGAAGAGAGGATATTTCAGCCTTTTTAGGAGATGAAGCAACACAATTCCTCAACAACAAAGTTCGTCAATCCCTGAATTCATTGTAGAAAAACCTCATATAAGGACAGCATAAAGTATGTAGATGAATAAACTAATGTAACCCAATCTAATAATCTTATATGTGCAATACTAAAGGGCATAGAAGTGAGAGCATGTGTTCATTAATATACATCATTGTCAAGGTATGTGCACGTTCTCCTTTACTTCAGTCAAACAAACATGCAGAGACACACAGACAAGGACATATGTATAATATATATGGATTTCAGAAACATGAGGGTTTTATTTGCTGGACAGGCAGCTGGCTGAATCATAAGAGGTGCTGCTAATGCCACTGAAACTTTTTGCCATTAATACCATGTGCTTTTAACATGAAGGAGACATCATCGGACTGCAAACTGTACATAAGTCTGCTGCCAGGGGGAACTGCGGGCACTACTTACATTTTGACCCAGACTTCAATGACACTTCTCTGTGCACACAAACTCAGATGGAAAAACAAATAACCTAATTAAATGTTCTTAGTGTATCGAATTGCTTTTTTAGATTGTTTTGTTTTCGGAGTGGTTTACCTTCACCTTTGCTTATCTAGTTAACCTTTCTATTTCTCTGCTCTTGCCCCGAACACTACTGTTGTGCCTTCACCGTCTCCATGAGAACAGATTGTTAGGAGAAGGGGGAGGGTCTTTCCAGAGCGACCGGAGGTGTGCTTGACTGAGATTGGACCCTCGCCAGTCTCAGAGACCTATTTATACAGCCTGCAGCTTTCAGAACACCACAAAGCTAAGGGAGCCTGGAGAAGAGAGGGAATCTGCTGCCAAGAGACACTTCTGCACAGTGGCTGGAAAGCTCTGCACCATTTGCTAAATCTTTGAAATCTTTCAAGGTAGGCATCTGCATATTTTTGTACAAGCTTACTTCTTAGCTGCTCTGAATGAATCATTTCAGTTTTAAAATATTGTCTCAGCCTGAGAAATTCCAGTGAAAGATTTGTTTTCTTTCCTTTCTCCAAACAGTGTGAAAATAACTGCATTTTAGCTGTTTGCTTGTGCCCTAAAGTGTTCTCCTCCTTGCTTTTTACAGATTTGTTGCTCTTCTCCTTGATCCTGTGCCCATGTGGGTGGTGGACAAGATCCGTGTGTCTGTGGAAAGAACAAATCTGGCTCTCCCCGTAGCGGAATACAGTTTCAAAATCGTAGACATCATGTTTGGAGGAGACAAATCTTCAGAGAAAAACAAGAAAATCTCCATGTGTCCAAATATCATCACCCCAGATCGCATTCCTGAGTTCTGCATCCCACCCAAATTCTCCTCCCAGCAGGATCTAAAGCCTGCTGAACCGATCAAGCCCACTCCCAGCATAAAGATTTCCATGTCGGAGAAGGGAAGCCCCAGAAAAGAAGCCCTGATCCAAGAACTGCCCAACACGCACGTGATCCAGGTGGAAAGTGTTGATGAGATGCCCTTCGACTATGGATACAGTGATGAAGAGAGCACCAATGCAGATCCCCAGTCCCAAGCCGCTCTTTCCTTGCCCCACCTGGCGAAAGCCCAGACCTGCTATGGATTTTGCACTTTACTAGAAAGCCCCCACACCCGGAGAAAGGAGTCTCTATTCCACAATGATCCCAACTCCTGTGGAATCCCCATCTTGCTTCCCAAAGGCAGGTGTGGCACTTATTCCAAAGTCTCCTCTTCCTCCTTCAGCCTCAACTCTCTGACTTCCAGACTGTCACCCAAAAGCTTTCAAAGGCAAGGCACTTTGGACAGTGACACTGCCTCATCCACCGAATCCTCCCCTTTCAGCTCTCCGCTGCTTGCCCGGTCTCCTCCCAAAACATCTTTATTCAAGACATTAAGCCAAGAGAAGCTGTTTTCCAGGACTGTCAAAAAAACAACAGTAGCCAGGAACAACTCGTTGTCAACTGATGAAGGAAGTTCAACAGACAACAGCCCTAATATAATGAGAAGGGCTTCTGAGGGTTTGGTGGAGCCTCTGCCTGGCAGCTATGGTTTAACACCCCCTGCCATTTTCCCAATGGACCTGGTGTACTACCGGGACAGAGTCATGAAGGAAAGTCTAATACCTGTGGGCAGAGAAGGTACCCTAAGACTTTCGGCCGAGTACTGCCCAGATAACCAGAGGCTGCGTGTGCGTCTGATCAGTGCTGAAGGGCTTTATGCCCTCTCTGTGGACCCCAAAAGCATAAACTGCAGTGTCAGCATTTCTCTAGTGCCAGGAAAAATCCAGAAGCAGCGCAGCACTGTCATCAGGAAAAGCCGGAATCCTATTTTCAACGAAGATTTTTTCTTTGACAGGATTTCCGAGGAAGAACTCTCTTACAGGTCCCTGCGGTTTAAAGTAGTAAACAAAATGTCAAGCATGAAACGAGATTATGTCTTAGCTGACTGTGAGCTCCCTCTGATGAGTATTTTACCTGTGTAATGTTTCTGATTGAATATGACTCTCTCTTTATTGATGTATGTATTTAAAGCACTATTTATTTATACTTTTATACTATGCAAAGAACTGTTTTGATATTAAATTATGACAATTATGAGAAACGACTCCATTCTCTTGTCTTTTCTTTTAACACTGCTTGGCCAACTCAGTAAGAAAGTTCCTATTTATCTTTGCACAGTGTGCCCATCTTCAGCTATATTTCGTCACACTTTGAATAAGGCCATCTATCACATAATGAGTTCACAAATAGAAGCACTACCACCTGAATAGGCTTTTGTCTCTATCCTTTTTTTAATAAGGGCTTCTCTGAATTATTCCTTGCTCCCAGATAGGTAGTTCTTTGTCAAGAGTATCACCAAAACATGTTTCAAGCCATCAGCTACCTTATTTATTAAGCATGCATAATTCATCATTCATAAAGCATTCATAGCTATTTTTAAAATAGATTAAATTATGTATTGCTACTACAAGAGTTTACTAGTGCAGGGAATGCAGCTGGGTATCCCAGTACTATGAGTGCTGATGTTCCTTTATTTTCATTTATTCATTTAGCAACATAAATAATGTACAAAGAAAGACAATCCCCAGTGATAGGGATACACAATTGTAACTTCACAAGAAACTCAGATCCTCCGTTAGACACATCCTAAATCATATCAACATACATAAGTGGCTCTATAGGTTTACATGTACCATGTGTGTGAGGTACGGGTCACCTTTAGAGACAGTCTAAAGGTGACCCATCACATACAACAAAAGATACTGTAGCACTGCATACAAATACAGTGAACGTTTGAAATGTATTATTGTTTTAGTCCAACATAAGGGATATACAGCATACTTACATTTTCTTCAGTACCAATTTGCAAAGTACATTCCCAATATGTATTGAAGCAAGTCTATCTATCTATCTATCTATCTATCTATCTATCTATCAATCAATGTAATTAGTTAATGTATTCATTTATAGCCATGCTTTCTACTGTTGAATTTCAAGATCTATTCACCTGTTTATCATATGTGTTGGTTTGAAACATCTTCACTAATTATAATATTAACAACCATAATAATACTGACAATAACAGTAACGATAATAAAACAGTAATAATTATTATGAATATTATGATGATGATTATTATGATTATAATCCAAGACTAAAGGTGAAATATACATTAACAGCTACAACTGCGGCTTATTTTTGATCACTGCATCACCTAGGTAATATTTCCAATTAGAATGGAAGTCCAGAGAATACAGAGTTTAAAATGAACAGCAAAAAGAAACATGCTGGTCTTGTCTGGTATAGACCACATCATAAATCCTGTTATACCATTTGTCCTAAACCTCAGTTTCATTCCTTCATTGCCTACGCACTTTAACAGTAAGGTTCAATCTACAAACAAACGTGTGACATTTAAAGGCTGAATGCAGGAGAATAATTTAGGAAATTCCCAAAGAAAATCACTCAGCCTTTGTGACCGTGTGAATGTGTGTGCCTGAGTGTGTGTGTGTGTGTGTGTGTGTGTGTGTGAGTGAATATGTGGGTGGGGACTCCTGCTCCAAATAGGATCTACGCCATTAAAATTCATGAAGGAAATGTTTCACTTGGAGGTAACGGGGCTAAGGAAACAGTTTCCAATCCCAAATGACACATGCTCCAAATTGAATTGACTGCTCTAAATATTTTCCAGGAACGTACTTAAATATAAAAATAGATGCGTGTATTGTATGTTCATGAGGGATTCCTTTCTTCTGTTTACCTTGAGATATGTAATGACCTTTAGTTTCCATACGGAAGAAAGGATTATGATTTTAATATGCTAACAATACCTGCTATCAAACCACATAATAATGGTCAGAGTTACTTTTTTTTATGGGGGTGGGAGGGATAAGTGATAAAAGCAGTTTACATGTCAGATCGGAGGCAGAACTCAACATCAGAGACTATACCAGCATGTCCAGGTATAGGGCAGTTTTTTCTGCAAAGTCTATTTATTTATGTAAGACTAAAAGAAAACTATAGAGATTGAAATGTAAATGTATGAAAGTGTATAACGCCCTGAACGGACAGAGAGACAAAGGCTGAGAGCAGCAGTTGTCATCTGTGCTCTGTGAGTGTGTGTGTTTGTATCACATAAAGTGAAGATACACAGTACAGCAAAAAAAAGCACTTTTACTGTTGATAATCCAAATGTAAACACCATAAAAATCACAAATGACTGACTGGATATTAGATCAGCAAGGGACAACATGTGATATCATCCCTGGTATAAATAGACATGCATTTCTGCTATACTCCTCATAAAAACCAAACCAATGAGATTACAAAATAATGTCATATTGTAGTGCAGTGACCGATGATGCACAAGAAGATGACTGTTCAAACGTTATTATCTTGTGAGGCTGATGTGTGTGGGTTTTTGTTTATTTCTGTAGTAGCATTTACCTAATATATATATATATATATATATATATCTTTGCAGTAGTGAACTTCATGCTGATTATGATTATCGTTTAAATACCTGTATATTTAAATTTTGTATTTCAAAATTAAAAGTGCATCAATAGTGTGTTCCCGTTAAACAGTGAAGTGAAACACTCCCATAATTCTCAGTGTAAATAGGCTAAACATATGATTGATATATTTTTTTATTGAATATGTTTCTCTTGGTTTATGATAACACACTTAATTCAAAGCAGTGGAAAAAATAAAACATGCTATTAGTTCCACACGAATTTCTGGGAACACGACATGATTTACATCATGCCAATTTATAAACTTCCTTGAATGTTTACAAAAAATCATTTTGGAAAGAGACAGCATGGCAAAAAGCATCAGACAAACACGACTAACAATACATTAGTAAAACAAATGCATTAAGAAATCAATAATATTGGACTCAAACATGAAATAATCTAGAAACGTGCAGGCTTTGCTTTTATCAGGAATACTCCCTTAGCGTGTTCCTTATTGTTTTCAAACGGACCGAAAACTATTTTTATTACAACAACTGTATGATTAAAGTTACACTGCAGCCATCGCATGGAAAGCAAAAGCATGACTCAAAAAATCAGGCAAAAGCATGCAATGACTTTGCGCTAGCATGATTAAGATTGTATCCCTCTTAAATCGCAGAATAATAATAATAATAATAATAATAATAATAATAATAGTGTTTTCAATAACAGATTTCAACATCATCTTCGGCCCTGCTAAGATTTCCCGACATGCCCTGTCTGTCAGTGCGGCTTACACCTGTACTTCCATACCCGCTGATACCGCCGAGACGCGTCCAGGCAGAGCCAGTCGATCGCAGAGCTCTCCTTTCGCTTTCTCAGCTCCGGCGACTCGAAGCGGGAATGTGACATCACGGGACCGTGCGGCGCTTCGACACGGCAGACCTCAGACACAGAGCGGGGTGCTGCTGTCCGGCCATGGTGTTCGAGTCTCTCGTCAGCGATCTGTTGAACAGGTTCATAGGGGACTATGTGGAGAATCTGGACAAGTCCCAGTTGAAGATTGGCATTTGGGGAGGTAAGATATAGATATGCGTGCACATCTGCGCTCCCATGGCTCACTGTCAATGTTAACACCGCAAGTGTGTAGTATGTGATGCAGGGCCAGCATAACAGATTATTGATACTTTGTTACACAGCAAGGCAAGCACCGCTGCTTTACAATACACAACAATGCAACAGAATATGAAATGCACAGTAAGACAAATCAGATGTCACTTGCTGAAGTTTGCACCACATAACTTGATTAATAAAATGATTAACACGAATCATGCGTTGTTATGAATCTTTGGCGTATACATTACATTGAGCTACCCGTTTATAATGCAAACTCCCAGTGCTTACCTTGTGGAATGCAAAAGTGCTGGTGTTTTACATGCAGCACCAGTGTGGGGATATTACGTTTTTATATGAAGTAAACATGATTCAACCTCAAACTCAAATTCAAAGGCAGTTTTCATTTGCAATTTTCGGTCAATAAGTGATTGTCACTACGCACAGGATCTTGCAATAATGAAATAGCCGTTTGTGTTGACAACAAAAGCAGAACTATCTTTACATCAGATAGCTTCATAATTGCCCCCTATTAACTACAGTTTAGATGAGTAAAAAGTTGCATTTGCAGTATGCATCTGAAAAGTCAACCATCCATGCAAAAATAGTTTCACTGACATTTCACATACAATCATATCTATGTACAATCATATCTTTGTTTTTAAACAATTGTAATCACGATAACTGAATAATATTCAGGATTACGTTCACTTTTTGTTGTTGTTGGAGACTTAACTGAAAAAGAAAATTTGACATGCTGTGATAACAAACATAGCATCATATTTTTTATTTAACACCACCCAGTTCATGTTTAGTGCCCTTTGATGTTAATTGTCTTGGTCACTGACCGAATTTTCATTTTACACAACCTCCGTTTCTGTCTTTAATATAATGGATCTCAGTCCAGTTATAGATTGGTGGAGAGCAAAGACATCTAAGACCTGAATGCAGTCCACATTTCCACATAGGATGCCATCTGCTATAAATTCATCATTCATTAATGTGTACATGTGATTACTATAGTAAACTAAGTGGTGCAGCCTATGAGCATGCACTAATATATAATGAACAATGTCCTGTAGTATACTGCAGAAGAGTAAACCCAATTTAATAGACCTACTTACATATCCATGTACCTTAAACACATGATCATTCATTAGTGCATTGCAGCCTCTCTTCAGAATGAGACAAGTATGGAAACATTTGCATGCCACCCACAATCATTCCTGGCATACTTAATGCTTACGAATTGAATCTCTCTTAAAACGGTTTTGTTTTCTAAACATTAACATTTTATTTTAGCATAGGTTTCTATTTTTGTTTAGGTTTATTTGTATTTGTTGTGTGTGGTTGTGTTCACAGAATATGATTGTGTAACAGAGAGATTTGGCTCACAGTTTATTTGACAAAAGCCTGGGGGGGGGGGGGGAACTGTTGTGAAAAGGTGTCTCTGTTTGCGCCTGTTACAGGGAGTAGTTAAATCAATTAGGCCTTAATCTCAAATATTGACTGAGCTTTTCTGTAACAGGTTAATTCAGTACCCCACCTTAGTTGCTTTATAAATAAAAAAACTGTGATATTTTTAAATGAGCAATCTTGAGCTCATGTCTTTTAGAAGGGTGTTTTTGTCTTGCATTTAATATACTTTGAAGCCATTGCTCATTGTACTTATTTTAAAAAGCATGAAAGTTAAAAACAATGAAAAGATTGGTACCCTTTGGATCATTTCACAAGTTTATTTCTTTCCTTAATTTTTTGTTAGATATAGAGTGGTATAGGGTTGTCCAGGTAGGCAGTGTTGTCAAAATGCTCTTATAATATTGGCCCAACTTTGACCAATGACCAACTTGACCATTTAACCCAATTTGCAAGTGTTGAC
This sequence comes from Amia ocellicauda, assembly GCF_036373705.1. Taxonomy (NCBI): domain Eukaryota; kingdom Metazoa; phylum Chordata; class Actinopteri; order Amiiformes; family Amiidae; genus Amia; species Amia ocellicauda. The sequence continues at coordinate 30,559,054 of NC_089853.1, forward strand.
ATCTTTGCTACTCTATTCTTCTTGAGCATGCACAGTCTACATTTGACCCATAAGAATGACCCACCCACTGCTCTGACAAAAGACACACCTGTAATTCCTCAGCTCCTCCCATTTTGTTGCTTTAAAACTTGCAGGCATGACACTTTGATGTAGGAATTCATATGTGTTATATGCACAACCAAATCCACACATTCAAAGCAAAAACCAAAATAAATAAGTAAATAGGTCTAATTAATATGCAATAAACATCAAAAAGTCATGATTGCATATATTCAAACCTTTGCTATGTGCAAACCTAAATTAATTCAGGGGCACACAGTTACCTTAACAAGCCACACAGTTAGTTGAATGGCCTTTGTCTGTTTGCAATAATAGTGGTTCTCTTGATTTCAGAATAGAAACACCTGTCTCTGAGGTTCCTTGATCTATCTGACTTTCTACTTTCTCACACTTTCAATCTACTATAAAATTCAAGCAAAGACTCAATTGTGAAGAACAATGAACTTTCAGAGAAAGTCAGGGATAAAGTAATTGATTAGGAGAAGGATACAAATGTGCAATTATATACATATAATTTGTATATTGTATTTATTTTTCACTTTTATAATTTTAGTGAATATTGTGTGGTAAGTATAATAATATAATCCTTATTATTCTGATTTATAATAATAATTTCATTATAAACCTTGACAGGTCATATCCTTGTAGCAAGTAGAACAGTCAGCTCTTTTCAATAGAATATGACTAGGTCTTGGCAAAATAAGCTGTACTCTGTATTGTTAAATAATACATACTTGACTTGCGTTAACAAAGCTACACTATCATATATCAATACTTTATAAGAAGTCAACCCCCTGGTCTTCTCAGTTAATTTCAGACATTTACTTACAGCAGAAATGTTATGAATCTTAAGTATATGACTAATGGTCACATGAGGTTGCAGCCAAAAGTTTCATTTCATTTTTTTTTTTAATGGGTGAGAGGATGATCCATCACAAGGAATTAAATTACTCTGCAGGAAAACAAAAAAACAAAAAATGAAGTTACTGTTATACTCATATATATATATATATATATATATATATATAATATATCATCACTATCAGCACATATCGATCAAATGCTGGAGGAAGGCTTCCCAAAGATGTTTCTACTTGCTTCGATCTACAGCTGCTCGTTCTCTTCTCATGGCTGCAAAGTTTATTATTTAATCTTCCCATTATTTATATAGTAGATTTCTAGGTCTTTTTCATCTCCTGATATCCATTCAATAGCTTCCTTTGTCTATCTTTGATCTGTTCTTCTTGCATGCATATCATATATATATATATATATATATATATATACAATATACATTTTTATTATATGTCTTTACCACTCTCTGGAGTAATATTAAGTCATACACAGAAGTATATTAACATTGGCATTTAGACAACAAGCTTATTTTTGGTCCTATGATTCATAAACACCTTTGATTTAGCAGTGCATGGTAATTCTCAATAAAGCATTAATTGTTTTGTGTTATGAAGCTGGCAAAGTATTAATGTAACTTACTGTACCCTGTGTAGATGAATACAATGCATCTCTAAAATAAAATGGTGAGAATGTCAAGGGCTGTTGTACCCTTGAGCAAGGTACTGTGTCTAGATTGCTCCAATAAAAACCCAGCTGTATAAATGGGTAATTGTATGTAAAAAATAATGTGATATATTGTAACAATTGTAAGTCACCCTGGACAAGGGTGCCTGATGAGAAACATAATCATAATTATATTGTGTGTCATATAATTTCCTACATTGATAATTATATTTTCTGAGGGTTTAAATGTAGTTATTGGTATTGTTAACTTCCAGAAACTCTGTACCTCCAAACTACTGATGGGTCCAGATTCCTGGGTATGTGCGGTAGTGTAGCAAGACTGACACCACTCCAGTACACACCAGTCAGTTTCCTAAGACAGGTGATTAACTTCCCCCATGCTGTCTACAGGCAAAAAACAGTGAATCATGAATACAGCTATGTAGTATGATTGATTCTTCCTCGAGCAATGTGGTAGTAATTATTAAACAAGTACTCACTTTCCCTTTTTCAGTAACCTGTAGTGATTGGCTGCCTGCAGTGCATTCCTGCAGGAAGCTGCATATTGAATGTAAGCCAGGAAGTGAAGGCAATTGGAATGGAGCAGTTCATGTCTCTGGCCATTCGTAAAATACATTCATATTGAATGGACTGATTCCTGCTGGAAGGACATCTTGTAAACATTAAACCATTTAATATCTAAGAGTCCTGTATATGTAGGCTATTCATTTTTCATCCTTCCTGTCAGTTGTACCAGTGTGTCTTTAACATGCAGAGAGGCTACAGGTTATGTGTATTGATGATGGCTTTTAATTCATCCAATTACTTCAATGTGTATGGGTTACTGCTGCCCTACCTACATAAGTAATTTCATAATTATGATTTGCATGTTTATTTATTATATTTCCAAATGCTTTCTGGTGTTACCCTGACCACTTTCACCTATTTGTGAAAGTGGTGAAAGGCAAGCTGTAACTGTTCACAAGTCACATGTCCAGGTCACATCTGCACCAATGCACAAAGGAGACTTTCATCATGTCAAAGTGAACCAATTCGCAGCATGTCATTGAAAGCATTTGGCACCAGTGCAGCTTTTGCTTCACTTTTTATGAATTTAGTTATAATAATATCTAATTGCATCCCGCAGTTGTGTATAAGGATGCTTCATTGCAGGACTTTCATAAAGGGACTCTTATCTGCAGTTGCCCTATGAGGCAATGCAAATTTGCTCTTTGCAGTGTGTAAGAGCTGTAGTGTATAAGTTGATTCTGAACATGGAAACCAAGTGGCAGAAAATGGTGGTCAGCCGGAATCAATCCGGTGATTCTCTTATTGTGTGATGATAGAAGTGTAATGTATGGGCCGGAATTAAACTTTGTATCTTGTCTTACATAAACCAGCTTGTTATTGCAGCAGTAAAAGGCTCTATCTGGCAAACTGGTTATCTGCTGCTTAATGTGTCCTTCCTTCCCTCGACTCTACCAGGCTCATCACAATACATTATGCGAATACAGGAACTGTGGCTTTTGCTTGCTTTGTATTGTTTCGCTGTGTCTTATTTCAGGTGCGTAGCAATATTACAATAAGGGTCAACTACCAGTGCTATACTGCATGATATATGATATTTGGACTGACTCTTATCACTAACCTGGCTAAGTGATGTGCAGTTGAGTTTGTGCCAGAATGCAAATGTTATAATAGTTGCAAATCGGAATAAACAATCAAGTGGTGGACACAACAGTTGGATGATGTCAGTGGCAAATTGTTGTTATTGACGCAACCTAAGGGTATTTGTATTAATGACAAAATACAAATCTGACAAAAGTGTAATTTGTTGTGAAATAGGAAAACAAGGACAGCTGCAGTTACTGCACCTCACAGAGCTTTGTAGCTTTATCTTCCAGAGCGAAAAAAAAGAAAAAAATAGACAATCGCATTCAAGGCAGATTAAAGCTGGCCTAAATAATTACTATTGCTCACTCACTCAGTCTCCTTTATGAATGGCTCTTATTGTTTTCATTGTTAGTGCCACATTAACACTTACAGTCAGATTTGTCTCTGTTTGTTCTGGTAAGTTATAAATAAGTCCCTCCCAATTTGGCTTAAAGTAGGCAGTGAACTCGTAGAAGCTGGCCTTCTCTTGTTTCCATTAAGCGTGTTATATCCCCCTGACCTATACAGGGTTTAGCAATAACCATGGACACCAGAGACCAGTGCCAACAATTTTCATTACTAATTGACTGGATTCTTAATAGTGCTAACTTCTACTAACGCAGTCCTTACTAATTAAACAGAACAGATCTATCATTCCTCCGTTTCCATCACATCTGCTGCCCCTATACTGTTTTATTACTATTGAATTGATTAATATGCTCTATGTGTCAGGAGCTGGTTGTAACAATGTTTGAGTGGTACACACAGAAATGTCAGGTAGGTCAGAGACCTCTGCAATATTGAATCAGGATTCCAGACCTGAACTTTGAATGGTCACAAAATCGAACGACTCAGTATTGCAAAGTATTCTGGCTTCATTCTTGAATTTCCTTTTTTTTACCCAACACCCAGGCTTGGCAGTAACATATTTTTGTTTCTGGGCAACATGTAAGTTGTAGGAAGATGTATATCATTTATAGCCCTTGTTTGTTTAAATTGTATGTAATGCTTTTTTCTCCGATGTAGGTTAAGACCGGATTAATAGGTCATAGCAATCCTGTGATATTGAGAACATCAATCCTCCTGAGGCCAAATACTATAGGAGATATTAGTCTATAGCAGAGCATTGTTTCTACGCATCTTATGTTTATTATGAAAAATTATTTCAACTTCATGTAGTCTTCATGAACTGCAAGGTCAATTCATGATTGTTCATGTAAATCAATCTGCTTTAATATATAAAATGAAGACAAGCAGAATAGTGCTGTAGTATTGGCATTTATGATATAGAAGGCATTTAACATTAATGTTCTATAGTATACATCTTACAGCAATGTACTTTTGATCCCAATCAAAGACCAAACTGCAGAAGGTCCTGATAAAACATAACAATTAACTTGTATTTCTCCTTTTTTTTATTTCGCAGGCAATGTGGTTCTGGAAAACCTGAAAGTTAAGGAAAATGCCTTGGTAAGTAACCTTTCTGTGAGCCATTGTAATGTAATGGCTACATTTATTTCTGTCAGTTTATCCCCAATAATACTCATCAAGGAACTGAAGAAAAACATTTCCTAGCATCGGGCATTAGTAACCTTTGCCTTGTGAGTAACAGCTGTTGCTAACATTGTCTTCAAAGCCACATTCCTGCCTAGCATACTGCTTCTTAATCCTGAAAGTGGATGTAATATGTGATTAAGCCTCTTGCACAAAAACTGATGACACAATGTCTCTGTGATGTGAGTCAAGTTTCAGTGCAATGATGGCGTGGAACCGGCATTTGGCAGGATTGTGATTTAAGATCTATTGTGTATTGAAATCACTTTGTGAGGGAAATGCCAATCCATTATTTAATGGCAGTTGTGAAGAGGCAGGAAATGAGGCATGACATTTTTAATGTTTTTTTTGTGTGTTTTTTGTGTTTTTTATATTGTGTGAAAAACAACACACGGAATTCATCAGCACTCTGACCCATGGGGTTGGGGTCCATAGCAAACTGGTTAAGCACTGCAATAGGTGATGACAATGCCAAACAAGTCTGTCTCTTGTCACTTTTTAGTTAAGCCTAGTTGTTCTGTAGCAAATTAAAAACAAATTATGATTATTTTGCAATGGAGTTGCTTGGAATTTGTTTCTGATAAGTTTAGATATAAATTATCTCATTCATTAATAGGCTAATACCATGCAGCAGGAAATGTGTAAATCTATAATTTTCTCTTCAGAATTATATAATCATTCAGATGTTTTATTTTTTTATGGATGGGAGGTGTTCTGATTTTTGAGTGTGATAAATTCGAAGTGATTTCCATTTGATCTGTTCTGTAAAGGGTGGAAAGTGGTGGAAATGACTTTTGACATTGACATTTGATTGAAGAAGTAGTACTTCTTTTATCAGAATATCTTTAATACTGGTGATGGCAAGAGTATTCACACAGTGATAACAGCAGTGAAAATTTCAGCAACATTTATTCCCAATGGTCAGATGAAAGGGTGGGTACTTTTTAAAGTGACCCCTACAAGCACTATTCTTCTTCAGGAGGGATGAGATTAAACGTTTTTTTATTTTTTTTTATTTGCTTCTTGTGCCGAAGAATTACAAAAAAAAATACAATGTTGCAGATACAAGAGAGATGCTGTTGTGGAAGTGAATCTAGACGGAATGACTCAGCATTTGATTTTTTACCCTTTTAGGCCAAGTGATCTATGGCATTGAGAGATGCATTATTGTCAATCAGTGTCAGTATAAAATTGAATACAAGGTACCCAGAGGCTCTGGAGGCAGATGATCTGTACAGTCACTTTTTTAAGATTGCTGTTGCTTTTGTGTTTTCAGCTACTCATTTTTAGAAAACTAATTTTGAGGATTAATTGTGCTCTACAACCTGCTTATCTCAAGGTGCTATAAATACCACAGAACATTTGTTATAGTGAGGGGTTTGGCATTGTACTGTATTGTAAAGTTGTAAACTAACCTGTAAAAGTTAGTATGAACACTATATAATAGCTTCTATTTTATTACCTGTGTGTTGTTTGAAGAATAGTTTTCATTGCTTTGATTTGTTCTTCTTGACACCGTTACTGTTTATTGCTTTTCCTGGCAGAGTGAACTCGATGCCCCCTTCCTTGTGAAGACCGGCCAGGTTGGTGAGTACCGCTGTCTGTTACATTGGACTTGTCTGAATCAATTGGAATAATATGATTGGCTGGACAAGCAGCAACAACCGCAACAACATAAAAGCACCATTTTATTTGTGTAGTGCCTTACGTGACAAAACAATTTATATCAAGAATGCTAATTCAATGTGTAGATTTCCAGTTACATTTATAATGCTTAGAAATGCTATCAAATGCTCTCAGATAAGTTAGCCAGTAAATGCCCCTGCTCAGAGTGCAGCTTTTACTGGGAGCATGTCAATTCGTCCCCGTGTCAATTCGCCCCAATAACAATTTGTCCCCATTGCTATACGTTCTCCACTTGAGCATTTGTAACCATGAGTGCCTTCACTTATTGTAGAGCCATAGAACACACATATGTGTATATATAATAGGCAGGCTATATATATATACACACATACATACAGTGAGGGAAAAAAGTATTTGATCCCCTGCTGATTTTGTACGTTTGCCCACTGACAAAGAAATGATCAGTCTATCATTTTAATGGTAGGTGTATTTTAACAGTGAGAGACAGAATAACAACTAAAAAATCCAGAAAAACGCATTTCAAAAAAGTTATAAATTGATTTGCATGTTAATGAGGGAAATAAGTATTTGATCCCCTATCAATCAGCAAGATTTCTGGCTCCCAGGTGTCTTTTATACAGGTAACGAGCTGAGATTAGGAGCACTCTCTTAAAGGGACTGCTCCTAATCTCAGCTCGTTACCTGTATAAAAGACACCTGTCCACAGAAGCAATCAATCAATCAGATTCCAAACTCTCCACCATGGCCAAGACCAAAGAGCTGTCCAAGGATGTCAGGGACAAGATTGTAGACCTACACAAGGCTGGAATGGGCTACAAGACCATCACCAAGCAGCTTGGTGAGAAGGGGACAACAGTTGGTGCGATGATTCGCAAATGGAAGAAACGCAAAATAACTGTCAGTCTCCCTTGGTCTGGGGCTCCATGCAAGATCTCACCTCGTGGAGTTTCAATGATCATGAGAATGGTGAGGAATCAGCCCAGAACTACACGGGAGGATCTTGTTAATGATCTCAAGGCAGCTGGGACCATAGTCATCGTCATGCTGGAATACCCATCCACGACCCATTATCAATGCCCTGGCTGAGGGAAGGAGGTTCTCACCCAAGATTTGACGGTACATGGCCCTGTCCATCGTCCCTTTGATGCGGTGCAGTTGTCCTGTCCCCTTAGCAGAAAAACACCCCCAAAGCATAATGTTTCCACCTCCATGTTTGACGGTGGGGATGGTGTTCTTGGGGTCATTCCTCTTCCTCCAAACACGGCGAGTTGAGTTGATGCCAAAGAGCTCGATTTTGGTCTCATCTGACCACAACACTTTCACCCAGTTCTCCTCTGAATCATTCAGATGTTCATTGGCAAACTTCAGACGGGCCTGTACATGTGCTTTCTTGAGCAGGGGGACCTTGCGGGCACTGCAGGATTTCAGTCCTTCACGGCGTAGTGTGTTACCAATTGTTTTCTTGGCGACTATGGTCCCAGCTGCTTTGAGATCATTAACAAGATCCTCCCGTGTAGTTCTGGGCTGATTCCTCACCGTTCTCATGATCATTGAAACTCCACGAGGTGAGATCTTGCATGGAGCCCCAGACCGAGGGAGACTGACAGTTATTTTGTGTTTCTTCCATTTGCGAATCATCGCAACAACTGTTGTGACCTTCTCACCAAGCTGCTTGGTGATGGTCTTGTAGCCCATTCCAGCCTTGTGTAGGTCTACAATCTTGTCCCTGACATCCTTGGACAGCTCTTTGGTCTTGGCCATGGTGGAGAGTTTGGAATATGATTGATTGATTGCTTCTGTGGACAGGTGTCTTTTATACAGGTAACGAGCTGAGATTAGGAGCACTCCCTTTAAGAGAGTGCTCCTAATCTCAGGTCGTTACCTGTATAAAAGACACCTGGGAGCCAGAAATCTTGCTGATTGATAGGGGATCAAATACTTATTTCCCTCATTAACTTGCAAATCAATTTATAACTTTTTTGAAATGCGTTTTTCTGGATTTTTTAGTTGTTATTCTGTCTCTCACTGTTAAAATACACCTACCATTAAAATGATAGACTGATCATTTCTTTGTCAGTGGACAAACGTACAAAATCAGCAAGGGATCAAATACTTTTTTCCCTCACTGTATATATAAATACACACAAGCAACTATTTTGTATTATTTATTATTACGTATGTTTTTAATTGATACATTAATTTGATACTATAACTCCAAAATTAAGTTTTATACAATCACGACAGCTGGCAGTAGTGGCTGCAGGCTACTTAAAAAAGGTTTCAGGTTAAAATTGTATATCGGTTGGTGCAGATGTTAAGGAACAGTAATGTGAACCGGGAGATCTGGGTTCGATTCCCATTGAATAGTTGTTATTTTCCTATGTGTAGATTATTTTTTTTAATTTCCAGGAGTTATCGTAGTAGATTGAACAATTAGAAGGCTTTTGAGTCAGTGCTTCCATATGGAGGGTCAGTCCTTCTGACAAATCTAATTTGTTATTTTTTCACTTAAGCAATAAATTCAGTGCATATGTGGATGCCTTACTATTATTATTATTGTTGTTATTGATTTCTTACATTAAGTTTGGCTGAATTCAAATAATCTTCCACTCTAACTAGATGTCAGTTACTGAATTTTGCTTGCTCTGTCTGATTTGCTACTAGTTCATGTTCCCTGAACCATGTTATTGAAATGCAATTCTAATTAGAATAATCTACTAATTGTTTGTTCTACTCTGATACCGTTTAACTCTAGGAAATGATAAAAAAATAATCTACACATAAGAAAATAACAAGTACTCAATGGAATTTTTTCTGTCGTTAATTCAATACCTGTTCTGTGAGTGTGCTCATTTTCTTTTCTGCAAAATTAATTCATTGTTTGAGCTATAAGGTCAGTAAACCGCCCCTCTGAATGACGTTATAGATATTAAAGATTATGTTGGATCTTAACCAACTGTCAGATCCCTGAGATTTAATATGTTGTAGAAACCAGATCCCCCTGTGCTTGTAAATGCACATTGAAGTAGTTGCAGAAATGTGTAGTAAATCCAGACGTTCAAATATAGTATCATTCCTTCTTTTGAAGTGTGTTCCAAACACAAGCCCTTGAGTTTAAACTCTTAGAGAAAACGCAGCTTGAAAATGACTTTTTGTTTTAAACTCATGAATGCTTTAATCTATCAATAATGTATCAGAATATTTCAGTGCATGTAAACACTTCTCGTGCTTTTCTTTCAAACTCATGCCGTACTTGTGCTTCTGTAATTGTTCTCTGTAGGGATCCGTGAACATGAAATTAAGGTTCTTCCCTGTGCTCTTCCTTCTCAATCGCAGGTCTTCTAAGTTATATATTTGTCTGAATGATGAAACCTCTTCCAATATCCATGAATATGAAGTGAACAGACAGAGTACATTCAGTTTTACTGTGGTAAATGAAATAGTGCATATTGTTGTTTCTCTTCTCTGAAGAAATAGCCACTATAACAACAACAAAAAAGAAAATTTTCAGTTTTCCATTGGTATTCTTCATTAAAATGGAAGATGTTTGTTTGACCCTTTTGTACCATGGACCCCCTTTTTTATTTTTATTAAAGGACAGGCTGAAGTTTAAACTCTTTTTAGGGAAGGTGCCCTTTCTAGGCACGCTTGTACATCTTGTTGACTGGATTAAAAATAACTGCTATTTGGAAGCCACTCGGTTTGAATCCTCAAAGCCTGCTATAGGAGCAGCCTGTCACTGCCCTGCCCTGCAAAACTACATATCAGATTCTGTGCTGTTGGCTTGTGTGATCGACTGTTCTATCCTCTATATGCTGTGCTATATGTTATAGTGTTTTTTATTTATATTATATTCCTCTTGTACTGTTGTTCTTGACTTTACAATGGCGCTGCATCCTATAGTAACCTTTTTTCATTCTCCAAGTCTTGGATGTCTTTTTGCATTGTGCATTCCTCAACAGTTGAGTACAGATGGAAAGTACCCTTTACCCTCCAGAGGACAATTCATGTCAGTAACATCCCAACACGTTTCATACAAAATAAAAAACGTTTAAAAGCAATACAAGAATAATAAATATATTAAAAACTTGGATGGATTGGTTGTATTTTTGGACAGATTGAGCTGGGATATGTTGACGGCCAATACATATCTAGAGAGATTTATTTTCTAGTTGACCCTATAACCATACAAATTAGGAGTTTTACTTATTTCTAATATGATTGTGAAAAGAAACCTATATAATTACACTTAAAAAAAAAAAAAAAAGTTTCATGCCTGGAAATACAGTATCTGCAATGTTGTGGTTCAGAAATTAGATTTACATGAGACAAAATCAGGAAACACTGCGTCTGTTCAGGAGATGAGTGGTGTGTGTGCGTGCAGTACATGCAGGACGTGATACGTGTACATGCCGGTCATTAAGGGAGAACACTGACCACGCCTTTCATCAAGAATTAGTTTCTGCTCGGTTACTGAATTGTCAGTCCTCACACAGTATCACAGCAGAGAGCTACTGTACTGTACACAGAGGAGACTGAATTCCTGCCTGTTTCAGAATGTTCTTACTTCATACAGGAGATGATGTAATTGCATGGAAAATGAAAAGAAACAAGCCCAATACAAAGTTTTTCTTTATTAATGTATATATTTTACACTTCATAATTGAGTGTTCCAATGAAATGATTGATTTGACCGATTTCCGTACAGTTATGACTGTTTTGTATACATATTGTGCTTGCTTTCCCTCAGTACATTACAATGAGAAGACTAGACTTATTATTTTGTGGCAGATGCCCATATCCAGGGGAGTTTTAGTCCGTTCTTATTTCATGAATAACACCATATTATGCAGTGTTATTTTAGCAATTGTATTATTAATTTCATTTTTGTTCTTGAATGCTGTCTTACACTATTTAAAGGTTGGACTTAGTGACCCTTGGGGAAACAAATCCTTTTTCTATTTACACATAATTTATTTTAAGTAATGTTCTTTGTTTAATCTGAAATCTGTGAACCTTTTTTGGTGCCAGTTTAAACCCATTGTGCAGTTTCTTGGGTACAATACAGAAACATTATTGTTTATATAACTATTGTAGTGGGCCCTTATGTATGGATTGTTGTGTACATAAAACACACATGGTTTTAAGATTGCTTACTTTAAAGACTGTTATGAAGTTCACTCTGTCCCAGGGTTAATCGACTATATCAAAAACCGGACTTATGATACCCTTTTGAATACTTGTACCCACTTCATAGAAGTGTAATTATGTAATGTAATTCTATTTTCTTGCATATTGACTTTCAAAAGATCAAGACTGTTTCAAAGGAGACATTAAAGACAAGATTTTGTGTTTAATGTTTTGATGCTGATTACAGTTAAAAGATTAGAGATTGCCTGTAATGAACATTGACTTTGTTTTAGCTGTTATCAAGAATGTTTTCACCTGAAGGTTTTCAGCCTTTTCACTTGACATTTTCAAGCTGTTTATATCTTAGAAGTCATACACTCATGCTGGCTTTGGGATTTCAACATGTGTACTGTGCATTTTACCAAAATAAATCCTGTTACTTCTAGATTATTTGGTTTTATTACCTCAGTGATTTGAAATGGCGAAAGAAAGTAACTTCATTTAGCATGTTCCTGTAGTAGTTACACATTTTCTTAATTTATTTTTAAACTATACATATGACATCATTTATTTCTTAAACTCCAGATGTTGTTTACTGCATCCCAGATATGTGCTGTAAAATATTGTATTGTAGAATTCCAGCAGTACATCAATAATTGGCTTATATAGGGCTTATGTGTGACAGTGATTATAATAATAAAGGTATGCTTTAAACTTCAAAGAAATGTGCCATTCGAGTTGGAAACACTTACAGAATTGGATTTACAAGAAAAAAAAGCCTATCTCTCTCAAAGATAGTCTTATTATCTGGTCTTTTTCTTAGACAGCTTGAATAAAGAGGTATTTGCTGTCAGCTCTCTTCCTTCAGCAAATGTAAGTTTGTACAAAGAAGCAAACAAACATGTGGTTTAATTATTGTTCACTTCACCATTCCTGGTACGGTGAAGTCTGCAAATGATAATACTTTTAGTAACTTAAATCTGTTTCCTTTGGTCAGTTCACTTAGCCTGCAGTACTTTATGTATGTTTTTTTCCAGTCTACAGTAGATAACATCAAGAAAATGTTATTAGCAATTAGCAGGGCATGGCAGACTTAAGTAGGTCAGTGGAGCAAATTCTAGTTTTTGGTGTGTTTAGTAAACCAATGGGCCACATGAGCATGCTTATATTTAAGCATTTTCACTGTATTTGACATGTCCAGAGTGTCCACACAACCTAGTATAGCTGCACCACATACTATAAAGGGCAAATAAAGGAGAATTTAAATGTAATGCAAATACTGCTCAGACTTGGGCACATCGGCTTGACTGGCCTGCGTCTTTTGGCCAGGGCCTGTTGAGAAGAAGCATTTCTTGGGCAGGGATGACAGAGAAGTGATCTTCGTTGGAGCTGTTGTACATAGTCTGAACGCGCTACCTGTATATTGTGCAACAACAAGCAAAAAAGCAATTTGAGAATCTTGAGCTTGCTCTGCAAGACAGTGTTAGAGCCTATAGATCTTTATCATCATGCGGTTTGATTTTGAAGGAAAAGACAGCCTGAAGCGCCTTAATTGCCTAATTGTATGACGTTCACAGCTGTTGACTTTAAGAGCCTGTGTGCTGCTGTTGGGAGAACGGCAATGTCATTGAAATCCAATAAAAGCAGGGGAAGGCCCATCCTTCAGGCAGCTTGGACAGGAAAGCGGCTAAAACAGGCCTCTTGCACCACTAAAAAAAAAATAAACCAGAAAAGCAAATTTGCTCAGTGCAAATGTTATAAATAGATAAAAACCCTTCAGCCAGTTTTCAGGGGAGTCTAGCGGAGGTGTTGCCGGGCAACCCCATTAATTGCAGTCTGAACCAGAACGAGTTCAGACTGAGGGCGGCACATTAAGATCTTGTCTGCTGCAATCCCTTCTGTTTACAAGGCCTTACAGATGAATTAACTGTCCTCCGTATCACTGTGTCATAAAGGATTGGTGGTATGAGATGTTGTATTGCATTTTACAGTGAAATAGTTGAGATGTGTTGCTCAGGGAATACATTTTGGGTATTGCCATAGCTACTGTACCATCCAATACTAAAGCCTGTATCAAGATGAAAAAAAAAAAAAAGAGCAGTCCACACCTAATCTAGTACGACACAAAAAGCATTGTGATCACAGGTGCATTTAAAAATAAAAGTCTAAACTAGATACAAAGTAATTTTAAATTGATTCACAGCAAGGTGCATTCTTATTGTTTGTCTGTGGCCCAAATGTTAGGTTAGACATGACGTGTAGGGATGACATTTAAAAGGGTGGCTGTATACCAGGTGTAAACTGTCACATTCCAGTCTGGTCCTTTTTCATACAGCTTTCTGACATTTTACCATATTATGTAATGGGTAACCTGAGGTGTATTTTCATTTAATATATAGAGGATTGCTTTCCTTTCCTGTCATTTTCTTAAAGCACTCTTCACACCTCTAAATTAAAAAAATTTCAGGTGTTTCTTTGGATCTATTATTATAAGGTGATATTTCCCCATGACACTTAATACTGGCCTGAAATGATAATTTGGAAGCAAGTGAGCCGTCTTCTCCTGTTGCAAACAAAGTAATTACAGCAAGTATAATGTGACTGTCAGGATGTTGTGTAATTTGGTCATGCATACATTTCTGTTTGGAAACTTTGGTACATGTGCTTCTGTGTAGTAAATAAGCATTTTTTTTTTAAATTGTTTAAGAACTAATGTATAGAAAATATAATGTATAATTGAAAGTATACATATTTTAATTGCACATAATGGAGAGAAGAAGAAAACATTGTATCTATGTGTTTTTCAGGGAAGCTGACCTTAAAGATTCCATGGAAGAACCTGTACAGTGAAGCTGTAGTTGCAACCTTGGATGGCCTCTATCTCCTTGTTGTCCCTGGAACAAGTAAGTGCTTTCTGAACACATGGTTTCAATTCTACTTTCCTCTGGAAAGGGTCATCATCTTGGTCTATTAGGGAGACAGGCAATGAAAGGGCTGAAACTTTACTGCTCCATTAGAAAAAAATGTTTGTAACATTTAATTTTGCTTTTGGGTACAGAAATGATAGAGGTAAACATTTTCATTTGTATTTCGTATTACTGAAATAAGATAAACTGTAAATTGTACCAAAAATGCATGAGGACAAAAATAAATAAATATTGTGGTCTCTGTCTGCCAACAATTTATTTTGGAGCTGAGATTTAGTTTGTTGTGCATCTTATAGACCCCAATACAGGGATTTTGTTATCTTAAAATGTATTTTTTTTATTACATGTTTTACTGCTGCTGGAACACAGTTCTACCAACATTTACAAAAATAAATGCAGACAAGATACAGTAATACTATTTGTGTGTTTCAGCTGTGTCTGGTTTATGTACATCCCCAGGTGATGGTAAGAATTGTGTGGTGAGGTGGTGGATCGATATCAGATCTAATCATGGTTACCTGGGTAATAACATCAAAATAAAACTAAAGGAAATACTGTGAAGAGTACAACTTTTATGTTCAAGATTTTAGTTTCCTTTAGGTTTATTTATCTTCTTGATTAAAAAAATTGTAGTTTGGTAGTTCCTGACTGTCTTTTCCAGTTCTTTGGGAGCTTGGAACACAAGATTGTGTCTCATCAGGAATGTAATTGTCTTAATAAAACTTAATAAAAAAAGATCCAAAGGCTCCACCTATAAATAGAGTTGAAATGTAACTTTAACTCTAGAAAGATTTATTGTACAGATAAATCAGAAGCTGATGCGGGTAAATGTTCATTTTCTATTGCCTGAAATAACTATTTGTGGCTCCAAAATAAAAGGGGGAAATAATTGGGTATACCATATTGATTTCTCAAGATAAACATGGCTTATGAGACATACTCTTACAACTTCTGTGTCTTCATATTCTGGTAAGGTTTCGTGAGTTCTAACACTGTAGATTATCTCTCGGCTACTAGTGACAGACGTCTCATTATTGAATTACTAAGTGTGTGGAAAGTATTTATGGTCTGAAGAGGTTTATTTCCAAAAACTCAAAGCAGAACTTGTGGGTTGTATTTATTTTATTTATCTAAACAGAGGAAATGAACATTGCAATCAACCCAAACAAAGTCTAGCCCAGTTAAAACTGTCCTTTTGACTGGTGAAGCTCTGTAGTTTCATGAACATTCATGCACTCAGGGTCCAGCTGGTTTGTGTTTTGTTTCTATTAAGATTCAGGAATATTTTTATGCAGTTCATCACAGTTCAGCTTCTTTGAATACAGCAGACAGGGAACAAAATCAGCATTTCAGACTTACAAACAGATGTGTTATCTGTGGCAATTCAATTGGAGGAAGAAATTCTGAGAGCAAAGAACTATGATAACTGAATGCTCCTGGCTGACCGCAAACATGTCTGCCACTTAGTTGTGTTAATTGACTGAAATCACAGTGGTCTGAAGCTGTGAACACTTGGTTTTCTTAAAGACCTTAGAAGTAGTCTGTATCACAATAGTGGGTGATTCCATTTCAACTCAGCCAGGGCTTCCTACCTCATTATTTTGTTTTAGCTTATTTGTTTGGATTTGTGTACTGGAAGATACAAGTCAGGTCAGGTATGAAATCAAGCCATATATTTCAAGATGAGTGGCTGCTGAGATACAAGCCCATTGCAGAGTGTGGAGAATAGTTAATTTGTGAGTGAGTTTAAGGACCTAGAATGATATTTAGCATGTCTGGAGCCCTAGTAGTGCCTTGATATTGAAAGCTTGAGATAGGTAGAGTTGGTTGAATTGACAGGGCAAGACCCCAGTGTAGTAGAAATTGTATTAAAATTGAAAGACAGATTTTCATTTTGATTAGGAATGGATTTTTTTTTTAAGTTCCCAGCAAAGACCTTTGAGAGTTCTCCTTTGTTTCTAAATATACAATTGGCACACGTGTGATAAAAACTGCTGATAATCTGCACAGTTGACTGCGGCTGCCAGTCTGACCACACACAGCAAGTGTACAAGAGCAGAACCTTGTTTACCCGGAAAAGTAAAGATGCAGTATAATTACAGACTACATTGAATAATTGCACCTGTTCATTGACCCTGACTTTCAAGCATCAATTTCTGAACATTTTGTTTCCAAAGTCTTTTAGTATCTGACATATGGTGATATTGTGATTTCTGCCACCATAAAACAGAGCATGCTGCAAAAACAAAGCAAAAAAAAACTTGAAAATTAAAATAAAAATGAGCAGATGGGTTTCTGTAGCTGAAAACTGAATTTAGTTGATCGTTCTTCATCCTTATGGTTTCATTTTCTTTCCAGTGTACTTGCTCTGGTTGGCTCCCATTCCCTTCTCTGCCCTTACCTACTCTCATTGTCTCCCGTTCACACATTTCCTGTGCAAGGTTGCCTTTCTGCGTGCTCAGCAGATACGTGACTTAATTGAAGCTGGAGAAGGGAGGATGTTTACTGCCTTTGAGAGCTCTGTGGCTCATAAAGAAAACCTTTGATATCCATGACCTACTGTGTTTAGCTGTAAACGTCTGCTTTTAACAGTAAGTAAGTGCTGCATGTGAGGCTTTATATATGTGCAGTCTGGTTGAAAATTAACATGGTCTCTTATTATACTGTGTGTAGAGATGTGGTGCAAATAAAATAAAACTAAGAATGATGAACACTGATTGGGGAAAGACCAGTGTGGATGGCATTAAAATATAAAAATATGGAAAATACCAAATTACAAAACAAAGCATTTGAATATGATTGAGGTTGATTTAATTAGTAAAGTCAAGGTAGGAATGGTCTTGCATTTGCATTTTTAATAAGGTTGCGTTGAAATAATTAATGTTATTGTCAAATAAGTATATAATCATATAATTAAACCATAGAAATTAATTAATGGTTAGTCATTTTGTATTAGCTAATATGGTATTTGTTCATACTGTACTTTTTAATATCTGGCCTGCAGAGACTTCCATTAAATCTTAATGTGTTCTATATTTAATCTCACTGAGTTGTAAACAGTGTTGGGGTCGTTACTGATGAAACGTAATGTGTTAGTCGTTATTTGTTTCTTGAGGAAAAAAGTAATAATATTAGTATTACATATTAGTTAATTCAAAATGTAGCGTGTTATATTACCCGCTACATTGCTTCCTTTTGCCTATTCTGGTAAAGCGTGTTTTAAATGTGTGCCAAACAAATAAACTTAAGCCGTGGGTTACCTTAGTTCTCGGGTCAGTAGTGTAGAAAACTGTGAATGAATCCGGCTGGATGATATTATTTTATTTTCACACGTTTTATTAATCGGCAAAGTCATTAAAGGCTCAGCAATAATAGAAAACGAATTAATATGCTGGTAGTATGCTATAAACTGCATAACAATTAAAACCAACTAAATACAAATCAAGTGGAAGCTCAATAGAGATTGCTGTGCACTCGACAAAAATCAAAAGTTTTATGGTCACAGTTGCCTGTATTAAACTACACGAACCTTGAACAAAATTTTTTGAATCCCGCCTTACTGTCTGTTAATGAATTAGACTTGGGCCCCCCCAAAAGGGGTCAAAACAACAGGTTGGGGCGGTCGAAACATTTATATATCGTTCTTACCTGTAATCGTAAATATTACAAGATATTTACCATATTCATGCCTGGAAGAATCTTGTAATACGATTTCAGACACCCCTGAAGTGGACCATACCATTTCTTAACCTTGACCTTAGTTGAACGTCTCATCTGCCTGCCTCGATCCCAACTTTGCAGTGGCCTTTTTTAATGAACCCCCCCCCCTACTACAACAGGTAAACCGGAACTATGTGAAGAAGCCGATTGGCCACATCCAAAGACTGACAAGTGTCTTCTGCAAGTGATTGGCTGCATAACAAATGATTGACACTTACTCCAGCGACCAATGCCAGCGTTTCGAATCGTGTGTGGGTGTAGTTTGCTGGAAAAGGAGTGGGGCTGTATTTGGAACCACATTCTACCCACACTATATGTAGTACATACCAACATATCAGTAATATTTAATGTTGGTATGTAGTATGTGTAGTATGGGTAGCATGTGGTTTCAAATATAACTTGGGATTCATAATAACACCCACCTTACAGTTCAGCTCTGTGCGCCTGATGACAGCAACACGTACACAAGCACGCATGTGCGCAAGGCATGGGGTTCTTTTCTCAATACCCGGAAACTATTCTTTTAATTACCAAACAGCCCAGTGGTGCCGCTGCATAAAAATGTTGTGCGGACTGTTTTTGTGTTTTAGATATGGCACACATGATTAAATAAGTCTTGTGGAATATATTGCTACTTGCTTCTGATTTAAACACCACGTAATTTAGATGAATGTAGTGAGAAACCTCTCATTTGCTTTATACGGAAAGTAACTGCAATGTTATTACATAAAGACAAGTCATTATTACAGTAGCGCGTTATGTTACTAATGTTTTACCCCCAAATCTTTTTGTAAATTAATGAGTGAGTAAATCAATGAGTAAATAATTAATATTAGTTTTTCTGGTGCCAGTAATATTGTAGTGTGGAAATTGAGACAATGCTGCTGCAGAGCGTACAGATGAGTGGGAGTGGGAGATGAATGAGATGAATGAGATGTAAACCCTGTCCGTGTCAGTGTGACCCTGCTCACTGCAGTGTGGCGTAATTCCCACATCCATGTTATTGAGTAGAACAGAGTGCAAGCCATGTGCTGGTGTCATTGACAACATAGCTCTTTAATGCAGGATCATCTTCACCTCCACCTCCCCTTTATAACGAAAGGGATCTGGTTGAAATAATTGCATTCAAATTCCACTTCTTCACCTCCTGGCACTCAGTAAGCATTGATGCATTTATTGCAAGGGCTAAGGTGTTGCCAAGTAAGAATAAAAGCATAATAAATACGTCTCCATTGTTGTGGCTGTGTCCTGCATCTCAATCAGAAACATTAGCAATTAGCAGGGCACATGCACAGCCTTCCTGCCTGGTGACTAATGCTTTCCCAACGAGTTTTATTTCCATGCTGATTAACTATTGCCGGAGTTATTGAGGTAGGCCACAGTGTTTGCAGTTTTTTTTTTTTTGCAGACCAATAGGGAAACCCACACACTTTAAACAACAGCACTGCAGCAGGTTTTCTGTCTCCATTGTTGAGGCTGTTATACATTTTAAATGTTTTCCAATACCAGATGAGAGTGTGTTCATTGTTTCTGAAAGAGAAAACAAACAAGTAATTTGATAGGCCTGCCGTTAAAAGGGCAGTCCCTCTGTTTGAGAGAAGGGTGGCTTTGGTTTTGTTCATAACAATATAATATGGGGAAACAAATTAATTGAAAAACACAAACTATACTAGACTGTAACTTTAAGATTCTACTGAAAATATTTTATTTATATATGCATTAAATATATGAAACTCACCACTCTATTCCTTATTTTATTAATATTAGGATTATGTGTTGTTTCTTTGCTCGATCATGTTCTGGAGCTCAGAACTGATAAAGTGTACTAATGGTGTCTCATTCAGTTGTTTCTAGTCTGAATGGAGATTCTGTGTGATATTCATGCTCAAAATGCCTTCCCATGAAGCAACTCTGTCTCTTGCTGTATGCACTATGGAGTCGGGGTTAAAATGGCGTAGCACTGCAGGGAATGATGTCGCATTGACTATTCATATAGGATGGTAGACATTTTTTGATTAACTTGATTATTATTCACAAAATCTGACGTGTTTCTGCATAAATCTTAAGGTCGATATCAAGCTTGCAAGACATCTGGTCTTTGTGACAGCGTGTGCAAAGCTTCAGCTTTTAAGTGTTGGTTCTATGGAGATTTGACAAAGAAGCCTTTATTTCCCATAAGTTGCCTGG
This sequence comes from Amia ocellicauda, assembly GCF_036373705.1. NCBI lineage: Eukaryota > Metazoa > Chordata > Actinopteri > Amiiformes > Amiidae > Amia > Amia ocellicauda. Next base: position 30,579,450 of record NC_089853.1, read on the forward strand.
GAGCACAGGTGTCCCTCGGTATTTTTGGCCCGAAACAGTGATACATAATTAATTTGAATGTGCTAATATTGTTAGCTGCTCAAATCTTGCTAATTGAATGCTATCTGAATTAGTCCCCCCTTAATTTGTATATTTCAAAGCGAGCTCCAGCCACTACAGTAGTCTGAGATTATCAAAGCTTGGTCTCAGACCATTAGCATTTATAGTGCCCTTTTCACAAACGCACAAACCGACTGAGGAATCCTGTTAAGTTGTCTTTGCTGTCAGATGTACTGAAGAACCAGGCTCAAGTACTCTACTTTTTAAAATGGCAGTTTCACATTAAAAGGATGGAACGTTCTAGAATAATCTATTCGTCAGGAGACAAAAAAAACACAATTTGATGAAATGTATCCCTTTAATTCATTACAGTAATTTTAATTTTCTGTCATTTATATGAACGATTACAACTTCTAATGACATCCATTTCCAAAAAGGAAGCTCAAACATGACCATTTGCTTCCTGCTTGCTCAGTAAAGTACTTTTTCTCTTGCTATCACTTGTTTTTAAAAAACAAATTTGTCATGCCTAATTTAAAATAGCTGACTTGACCAAAAAAAATGTGTTTTTCAAGACTAGTACAGGAAAGGATTACTGATTCTGTAGTTTCAAGGTTCCCTGTTCAAATACTGCTCCAGGATACATGTTTAGTTCTTCTGTGTGGTAAAAGGGAAGGGGTTGTATTTGTACGCAATATGTGACACTATTTTTACACTATTTTAGGCCTGCTGCAAAAATAAACGTTTCTTGTATGTCTATGTATATATGTGTATAGGTATAAAAGGTAGGTTGACTTGGCTCATTAATTCATTGTAGATGTGCTTCTACAATGTGTGTGGTAGATTTCAATTCAGTATTCAGTGGAAAGCAAGCAATATTTGTATGGTTATTTTTGTATTAATTTTCTTACAGCAATTAAATATGATGCAGCAAAGGAGGAGAAATACATGCAAGAGGCCAAGCAGAAGGAGTTGCTGCGGATTGAAGAAGCCTTGCGTATCGCAGCACAGAGAGGTATTCTTCCATGTTTAAAACAATGTTGGCAGGAAGGTGGTGGTCTGCAACATACTGATCTTTCTCTCTTTTAGCCAGTCCATCTCACATCTCAATTTTAATCTATGATCCTGGCTTGATTGGCTTCTGCTTTTATATTGTTATCTATAGTAAACACTTAATTGTTTGAAGTTGAAGATAAATCATCCTAGAACAAGTCAAGGAGGCATAACAAAAAAAAAAGGATACAAAATAGGTGCTGCTTTCCTTTGTGTGAGGTAAGGTGTCATCTGTAGAATATCCTAGAAACACAGACATGCCAAATTTAGTGGATGAATGACCAACTCAGAAAGCTTCTAGTAGGCCTCTGTTAGTACAGTCTGCCAGGGTTATTCTGTGTGTCCCTCCTCCTCAGACGTTCACTGTTACGTTCTGCTCAAATCTGATTTGCAGTTGATCTTCACCTTGGATATGGTTGTCACAATGGTAATGACTCTTCCTGGGCAGTAGATGAAGCCTTCTGTAACAGCACTAAACTAAATATGAGGTCACCACAACTCACTCACCAGCCAAATTGATTGAAACTAGCATGGCATTTTTTTCCACTCATATCACACCCATCTACTCCCGTTAGCCACGTACCAAATCCTTCTTCCGTCCTCACGTTCGTCATGCAGTGTCTGTGGATGAGGTTACACAAGATGGATATTTCAACAGCAGTGCTGCCATTTAGACACCGTTGTACTGATACAACAGGCAAGATTAGGAAAAGAAAAATGCAATGTGTCACTCATTAGAAACTGTGTGCTCTACTGCTTTCTCCAAGCAAGCAGTGATCTGGCAAAAATGCTGTCATGTTCTAATCCCAATGTTTGTACATGATTTAATTTGTTTCCCCATCTAATTATTTTGCTATTAAAATATCAGTGGAGTGGAGTAATCAGCCTTTGTTAACAAACACCCCCCAAAACGAAGTAAAAGTAAAAACACATGAGGGTGTAAGCATGCATGGTTTTGTATCTATAGCTCCTCATTAGTTTCTGCTGTCTCAAAAAAGTAATACTTTACAGTATATGAATTTTAAATGTGGTTAAATTACAGTTCCCTAGTTCTGTTTCCTAAACAGAAATATTTTTGATAGCTGTGCCTTAAGTGATCTAGCTTTTAACTGGTTTAAGATTTTTTGAAATAACAAGGTCTAAAAGTATATTCGGTGGTTACTCTGCAACCTTAATGTTTTTAAATTATCCTATAGAAGAGACAGGTATTAACAATACAGTCATAGTCCGACACAAAATCCTTGGCAGGGAGCTCTTCTGTATAAATAATAATAATAATAATAATACAAATGAACGTGGAGTACATTATTTATTACTTATACAGGGCTCCATAGAGTTTACACCAGACATTTTAAGCATTTCAAAAGTGCAAGTAATACAATCAATACAAAATACAATAAGCATACATCCTAAAACAATGAGGTAACAATGAGTACATGTTGTGCCTTATAGTTCATGTGCTCATGGTTATAATCTGTGCCTTATCAAAGTTAACTGTGATCAGGATTCCCTATGGTGCACTTGGTCTAAAAATGTCAGCTTTCAGTTAGATTTAGCTAACGATTATCATCACTTGTTACTCTAATTACATATAGTAATAACATGTTACTGTACTACTGCCTAAGTTTGGTTGCAACCACAAACACAGCTAAGGAACACAACAAATTAACAGATAAGCAAGCTGGATGTAGAATTTGCAACTCAATACCTGCCATTGCATGTGAATAATTACGATTCCTTTGCTTGTTTTTCTATAACAAGAACTAACAAATATTAATGATAATAGTGTGAGTGAGGCGGTCAGTTGAATGTGCTTCTATACTTCAGTCTAAAGCTGTCTTTGAAGTACTCATTTAAACATAAAGGCAAGGATTGTTATTCAGACCAAAGCCATCTGGACATGTTTACCATTACGATCAGCCAACGTGTGAAGAACAAAAAAGAAAGAAAATGACACCAGTTGTTCAACTTGCAAAAAACAGGGGTATTAATAGACTATAATTTATAATTGTACTGACAGCTTAAGCAGGTAATGAAACGATAAAGGTTGTTTGCTTTTCATCCATGTTATCAATTTACCAAACGTTTCCTAATGCAAATTAGTTATAATGATTTTAATTGTGCTTCTTGCTTTTGTCTTATGCACCGTAAGGCTCCAGCTTACAAATAAATATTGAATCCAAAATGTAGTTTGGCACATAATATTTTATCTTTGGTATCTTGTAACAAATCAATAGAGATTCACAGAAATCCTGATTTCTGAAAATCATTAGAGGACCCTCCTCCCACCCGCACTTGTTAATTGTTGTCCTATGGTTTTCATCAAATGTTAGGCTTATTGTCCACTGATTGGTACATGGAGTTCCCAATACTAATATCATTGTCCTGTTTGGTGGTTGTATACAAGTTTACCATACACTGGCCTACAGGAAACCATTGCTTTTGATTGTAGAAAAATAAGTCTATATAAACAAATGGCACGTCTGTTTATTCACGTAAACCATACAGCATGTCTTCCTGTGCTTTCATGAATTAACAGAGCATCAGACTGGAATTTCCCTTGTTGTTTTGATCCGACATGTAATTTAGAATTCATGGAAAGGATCTGACTGGTGTTTAGCCTGTTATAATAAATAACACAATCCTTTTGCAATTTAGAGGACAGAATGTTTGACGTGGCATTGTGAAAACACTGCAGGTGATTCATTTTTAAACATTGTTGCAATTCCAGTTGTTTGGCTTATTGTGAGGAATTAAACACTAACCAGTTATTATCAGTATGCTAGTTTCATCAGTATTTTCTTTAAATGTCCCTAGCTTATTGTTTCAGGTATTGTTACCTGCAGAATTGAGTGGAAAATATATATTTACAACAAGGATATTTGGGTCATAGGTCAATTTTCTGTGAAACATTTTATTATTCAGTCCGGTTAATGTTAATTATTCACATATGATGGCTGTCTGCATTACATGATATGGTTAAGGCAATCTTCCTCAATCTTTGGAATCTAAATTGGACTAGGAAAGAGACTGAAGCATGAATCCTCTGCACCCCAAACACACACATACCCAACGCATGCTGAAGCAGGCACACACATGCATATGCATACAAACACAGAGAAAGAAAGTAAGTTCATGGCTTGGGTTACATACACTAGAAGTCAAGTCAACTGAAGCTAGAATAATTGAGAAGGAAGTGTGGATCAATTGCTGTCTAAAGAGCTGTTGTTTGCAATTGTGTGTGTGTGTGTGTGTGTGTGTGTATGTATGTGTGTATGCATACATATATATATATATATATATATATATATATATATATATATATATATATATATATATATATATATATATATATATAAACAAAAGCTTCACGTGGGACAGAAAAATGTGTCCTTGAAAACCAGACTCCATGCTGTTTTCTAAAAATGATTTTTCCTCCATATCTGAAGTGGTTCCCAGCACACCAAAATTTTAATGTATACTCTCAAAGAAAGGAAAATAGATTTATTATAAGGTTAAAGAAACAACTACATTCAACACCTTCATTATATGTTCTGGGCATGTCATGGCATTTACATCCAATCACTTTGCAAAAGAAAGCTTAATTTACTGTTACTGTAATATATAATACACACACACACACACACACACGCATATATATATATATATATATATATATATATATATATATATATATATATATAATCATCATCATCATCATCATCATCATCATCATCATCATCAGCCTATATCGATCCACAGCTGGAGGAAGGCCTCCCCAAGTTGTTTCCACTTATTTTGGTCTATAGCTTCTCTTTTCCATAGGGAAATGATCCATTCAAGAAAACACAAGATTGAGCCCAGAGCTTAATTTATATTATTATGTATATCTTTATTTATATTTATTATATAGAATGCTCATTGTGTTAGAAACTCAAGATATAATTTTATATTAAAATGTAAGCAAGATAATTTATTGTTTAGAGTAAGCACATGTGTACAATAAGTATACAACTTTGACAACATTGAAAAGTGTTATGACATAAGTTCATCAAAGCTTTATAAATGATTGCAGTTTTGTGAATGCATGGAAAGTACTCTGAAACGGTTAATATATGAGTATGATGTTTTGCTATTTGCCTTTTGCAAACGTTGGATGAAGGCTCTCAGTCAGGGGACTTCTTATTCAATCTGGAGAACTATGTGTACAAGGAGCCAACGCCGGGTAGGTACAGAGGGTATCACTGCAGACTGGATTGTCTCTCAGCCAGTCCCTTTCATACTGAAAATACCACGGCACAGGAATGCTGGGAAACATAACTTTTTATTATTGTAATGGATTGGAAGCAGATCAATGACTGCATGCTGACATGCATTTAACCAAAAACTAATACTAATTAATTGCTTAAAGTCTGGTAGTATTTCCTTAGTTACAACTACATTGCAATGCCTACCCTTTTGTGACTAAGAAGACAAATGTGTACATATGCATTTCTTATTGCTTTTTAAAAACATACTGACTGTACAGTACAGCTAGGCATAACATATACTTCAGTGTTTAAATGCACATACAGTAGGTTAAGAAACATACCAGAAATGCAATATTGAGGAAACATGTGAATGAACTGGGTAATTTATGTTTTTCTTTATTTAAATGTTGCTTGTACAGTTTAGCTTTCAAAGCAGCAACATTATAATTAAACTGATTCCTGCTGTCGAAACACAGTAAAATGAGCAGTGACTCAATTAAAGACAGTTGCTGCACTTTCTAATCATTAAAGAACATTTCCTCTTTCAAATTAGCAGTTTAATTAAAAGTGCCTTTTTTCTATCTCATATTATGTTGAAGAAAAAAGTGGGAGTAATGCAGTTCTTCACCAAATTGCGGTGCAAGTCTATTTTTAATATCAGCCACCTGGTTTGCGCGCCTGTTACTTGCTGCTTTCCTTGATGAATATTACCATGGAATATTTGTTTTGTGGTTTAATTGTTTTGCAAAGCTCACCAGTACTAACACTTTGTTTTCTTTTTACTGCTTGCATTAAGTAATAAAAGGACGTAAGCATAAAAAGCATAAAAAAAACATTAAGAAATCTAAGCGGCATGAGCAAAAACAAGGTATGTATGTGCAGTGATATCGTGTAATTTGTGTTGTAGCATCTGCAGGGGAGACTTGTAGTGCACGCTAGGAAAGTGTACTGTAGCAAATTTGTATAGAATATCTGATCGAATAAAGCACATGGACTGAAAAGGAGAGTTTAAATGGTGGATTTGCTGCACAGCTCATTGTATTTGTTGTATGTCATTTAGTGTAGTCTTTGTTGCTTTGGTATGTTTTTCTGCATTTCACAAGACTATCGTTCCATTGCCTCTAATTCATTCTTTTAAGGAGAGGTTTTTAAAAGTGGCATAATCTTCGGGTGTGGATACTAATTTTGAAATTCAGTTTCTGGAGTGGCAGCTCCTTAATTATATATTTAAAGTTAAACTGCTGATTCATGTCACCAATAAAGGAGTTTCTCACTTTTCGTCTTTACCAGCCCCTAATGTTCATCCATGAACTTGTGCTAACATGTATGTTTTTCCTTTCAGATAAAAACAAAGACGAGAAGAAAGACACGTTCGCGGAAAAGCTAGCCACACAAGTCATCAAAAACCTGCAGGTCAAAATCACCAGCATTCACATCCGATACGAAGATGATGTATGTGCCTCTTGATCTTTCTCACCTAAAAGCCTCTTGAAATGTGATTGTTTGTGAACCTGTAACATGCCTTTCTTTTAATTGGAAACAAGTGTTATATAGTTGAACCCCTTCTTACTTTAATTTACAGAAATTCTACATTGTGCTACATAATGCTACATGATATCTTCCAAATCTAGAAGGGCTTCAGCAAAGGTCATAAAGAATGATATTGGGGGGTAGAACAGCAATTCTATAGTGTTATTTACTGATCTACTTTACATTGAGTGCAGTAGAATACCAGTCTGTCAGTTTAATGTTATGCACAATTTCCTTTACTAAACAGTTAGAATGGAAAGTGAAGCTGTAAGTGTCATCTGTACTGCTTCTCATCTGTCAGTTGTGGTAGTTGGCCACCTGCTTGTATGACACTGTTAGCCCTTATGATTTTGTTTTGTCTTATTTTTTGGATTTCCAGATTTCTGATCCACAGCGTCCCCTCTCTATGGGCGTCACCCTGGGAGAGCTCAGCTTGCAGGTGCAGTACCTCAGAGCACAGTATAGAGCACTGCAGTACATGTGGGAAGGGGCTGGAACTGTTTAGTGGGGGCAGATTGAAGCAGGAGAGGCTGATTGATTGATCGGTGTGGTTCTCGTGGCCTGTAATCACTTGCTCGGTTCCCTGTCCTCATTAGTTAGTTAAATAACTGCTGTTTATAACTGAGTCAGTGTTGCTTCTTGGAGAACATTTTATATTTAAACTCCTTATTTGCTGATAAGCTATATTTATTTGTGCTTAATGCCTTCAGTAAAGGTCCAAAATGTGCATATTTGTATTGATTTTGTTTGCAAATGATAGGTTTTACAAATAACAGATGTATTCATTCCTGATTGCATGTCCTCCCTTGAAACTGAACAGTGTTTTTGCTGAGCAGTGCCTGGCAGTACAAAACAAAACACCAAATACAACAAACAATGGACAAAAACTGAAAGGCATATCCCCCCCCACACACACGCACTGTTCTCTGAATTAATTTCTTTGTATAAAATTAAACATTAATCGTAGGTAAATATTATAATACGTAATTCCCATAAATTACACAAGTGCGAGAGTCCCATCCACTCAACAAACAGTACTTCCTCAGTATTGCGTACATCCCCATATGCAAAGCAGACTACAGGTAGCGATGATGTCAGCTACTATACAGGGCCTTGTTTGCGCAGCACATCCAAACCAGGATATCTGGCATTATAAAGCCTAGCCTTCCTCACTCATGTGTGAGGTGTGTGCTCAAGCAATGTTGTAGTTGACATGGCTAGCTGTTACCCATTTTAACTTAATCTTCATCTTAATCCTCAGTACCTGGTCGACTATAATGTTTCACTATGTGGAAGTTTATTACAGTAGCACTGTTTTAAGATAATTACAGGGTGTCTAGCTGCAGTCTGGATGCTACTTCCCTTTCATTTCCTCTTTGTGCTGAATAATATTTGTTGGTCACACTTTACAGCCCGCCCCCCATGCTACAGTTATCTTTGTTTAGAAACACTGTCTGTGGCAGTAATTGTCAGAGAGTAAAATTTTCATTGATACGAAGCAAGAAAATTATATCTCGGGCATTCTGTACCTTTCTGTAGAATAGGAAGGAGAGGTCATTTGCTGCATTCATTTTGGTTATAAATTTGTATGCAGTTTTCTGTTCAAACAGAGGAGAACACGGTGTCCTCTTTGAAGACCTGTCACCCAAGGAAGAGAGCTTTAATTAGTGTGCAGCACTCAGAGCTTACTTGGATCAAAGTGAACAGGAAATTGAATTAAGTAACAGTTTTGTGCATAAGCAAAAAGTGGCAGTCTTCAGTAAATGTGTTCTCCAAACCTTTTTCTCTTCGTTGAATGGTTAGCTTCACTAACATAATTCAGTGAGAAAAATTAGACGCTTCTTTAGAATTATGAAAACTACTAAAGCTTAAACATTTGAAAATAGTTTACATAAGCTATTTTTACTTTTTCCCCAATCACAAATTATATTCACTTATATAATCATAGATTTATAAATGTTGGATATTAAGCAAAGCGCCTTGGGACTGGATGTGACTGTGATAACAGTTTTCAATAAAATGCTAGCTAGCTGATTTTAAAAAACTTGATTGAAGTCTTTACTGATAACATATTTTCTTAGGAACATGCATTTGGTGCCTTTGAGCACGGGTTGATTTTTATAGCCAACAAATAGGATGTTAAAATTGTTAAATTCTCTCCTTTTTCACAGACAGCAGATGAAAACTGGAAGCCATGCATACTAAATGAAACAGTCAAAATCATCTATAAGGTAACAAACATCAGTAATCACAATAAAAATATCACACAATCAAGTGTAGTCTTGTCTAATCTAATCATCTTTTTCATTCAGATCAATTTGGGCATATTGTTTTATTTTTAATGAGATCCCTTTTTACCTGTACCTCTAGCTCTCTAGACAGTAATGTCAAGGAGTTTCACTCTAGGTTTTCACCCTTTTTCTTTTTGTTTTTATTATATATTTTTTTGTATGTCCCTTGATCTCTCTCTCAGCATGGTCTGTTCTGTCTGTGGACTTGTCAACCTGTCAGTCTGTCAGTCCATCTGGTTGACTTGTGCTTGTCACTCTGTCCAGATATCCAGCTAGTTGTCTATCCAGTTAACTCATTACAATAAAACGCATACAAAAATAATATTTCTAAAAGATTGCAAAACCATCCTGACTGGAGAAATATGCTGTGACTGACTTGTTTTCGGTGTTTATTCCAGCTTGTGCGTCTGGAGAGCCTGTGTGCATACTGGAATGTCAACAGTCCATTGTTCTACAAAGGCTCCTGGGAAAACATACTGGTAACCTCTGTTTTCTAATTATTTTTAAATAATTGTTATTCTTTTTAGTTTGTAGCTTTCCTTCAACTATAACCTACATTTATATGGTATACCTTGCTCACTTCAATACATTTTTATATCAGAGTCTACATTACTTTGTTATATTATCCGAAGGTGATATGCTGGCAAATCAAATGTTTGCTTAATGATTTACCGCCGGTTAATGTGATAAACTTGAACTCAGCTGGGGTCACCTGATTCAATTTTGTGCCAGGGTAGGATCACGACTTTTCCTAGAAGTACTCAACATAAGATAAAGTGTATTATGAAGACCAATAACTAATGGAAACAAAGAATGGAAAGAAAAGTATACTTTTGGCCTGGTGGTTTGTTCAAACAGTACTACATTTATTTTTGTATACATGTCTGCCACATCACCAGTACAATGCTGCTTGTAGTGCTAACTAGAAGGAATATGGATGCAATAAATAGCTTAAAAATAAGCTAGTTCACTGCTTTCAGACTGTTCTAGTAGGTGTTAAAAGGTTACTGTTAATACACTGAATATGTATCAGTAAAACATTTTCTCTGGGTTTAAAGTCAAGCATATCCAAACAGCCTTGATGCTTTTTCAGGGTTACATTTTCACTTTTTGATGAATGGTGTGTATATATATATATATATATATATATATATTATATATATATTTTTTTTTAAGTTTGTATGTAGTGTGCAGCATTTAGCTCCTGTTCCACAATCTCACTATTTTTAATATTCCTCTTTAGGAAACATCAGTGTTTATAGATTATACATTTATTGAGAATTACATATTTTATATCACTGACAGTGGTAACACATATTCAGTTGCAGCTTTCTACCAAGGCATGTCATTATGACTTTAATTTGAGTTGGTCTTTTGTGCAGTTAATCAAACTTGTGTCTTTACTTCTAAAACTTGTAATACTGCTGTGTGTACAATGTTCAACTTCCAGGGTTTCTTGTACTTTTTGGGGGGTTATTAAATGCATTTTCTCTCTCCTGATTTGATTGCATATCACATTTTGAATTATGAAAGATTTTTACATGATATTATACTGTTATCTATTTTTAAAATTATTTTTCTATTTATTTATTTATAATAGTAGTCATAGTAGTTTTTTGAATACTATGACCCTCTATGCAAATTCTAAAATATTTAACAGTTAAATACACCACCTATTTAAAGAAAAAACTATACATACGATGATACGTTATGCTCATTGACATTCATATGTATATCATCCATAATAGTTGAATCTGTGTCTCAATATCAGGCTTCTGATTCCAGGCCTGCTCCATTTTGTGCTTGGTGGTTTATCAGAGCTGTATTATCTCTGTGTCAAAGCTTCTCATGTAATATGTCAGGTCTCTATATTCCTGCACTAATGTACTGTAAGCTGGAGCGGAGGCTGTGATGGCAGAGCTCCTTGTTTTTCATTGTCTCCCACTCTTTGTTGCTAATCCTAGTGTCCTGTCCATCATATTGAACGAGGGCCCTAGGTAATAGCTGACCTCTCTCTTGAATCTTTCATTGTAGTCCTCCCTGTGCACATTAGACGGGGCAGCAATCTAAGCAAGTGAGCATGAATCAGCGTGAAAGCTGGTTGTGCGGCCTACCTGGTGCTCTTAGGCAGAAGCTGAGGAGATATTTAATTGCACTCAGCAAAATTTATCAATAGGCACTTAACGAAACACTGCATCGGCTGAATGGTCTTCAGTCCCTGCTCTATTGCACCAGTGGCAGTAGACATCGGAGCTCCCTGAGATAAAGCACAGGCTTGGCTCCACTACTGCATCCGTTCTGCTGGTAACAGACATAGCAGCTGGTCGCTACATTCAGCACATTAGTATTGTCTGATCTGATCATACTGTGACTTTTGATTAGAAGGATATAAGCTGTTTGTGGAGGGGTTACTGCAATAGGGTCTCTCTTTTGAGAACAGCTGAGGGTGTTTCAGGACAGCCGTATAGTAACAGAAGCACGTGACATGGCATTCACAACATAGTGGATTTCTACCACCTCATCCCACAAAGACACTAACCCTAAACACAAATGGAAACTGAGCTTGATGCTAAAAATACAGAAGTTTCTGTTTGCAGTTTGGCGGGTAAGTGAAATAATAATCACATGTAATTCAGCTTAAGAAGTATGATGTGTATTTTTTATTTAGGCTTTAAATATGGTGCTCTTCTTCTTATGCACACTCTGGCAAGCAGAAATGCATCCAATAGCCCTAAGAAAATCCTTCATCCAAATGAATCCCTGGAAAGCCAATGAGCTTCACTGTTTTGATCAGAGTTGGCATTTAAATGTACAACCATTTACATGAAAATGAAATGACTCATCTAGCTAAATATTAGTAGACAATTGCCTTAATAACAACAACAATACTGCTGGGAACACTTTTAAATGAAACAGGATGTCGAGGTAATCATGCTTGTGAAAAAGGCACAATTAGCTAATAGTTAACTGATGCCGAGGGATTTAATTGCAGTCTAAATGAATATTCAAGCCAAAACCATATTTTGAGGCATGCGAGTGACGAGGTGTTGCACAACAGGAAGCTAGTATGGGAAACCGTTCGTTCTTGGAATAGGGTGAACATTAGCATTATATATATATCTATATATATATATTTTTTTGGTCTGATTTTAATTAGCCTTTTCTTTCAGAAGCACACCTTTGTCACACGTAACTCATGATCATGTTAAGGAAAGATTATTAGCATAAGAACATAAGAAATTTTACAAACGAGAGGAGGCCATTCGACCCATTGTGCTCATTTGGTGTCCATTAATAACTAAGTGATCCAAGGATCCCATCCAGTCTATTTTTAAATGTTCCCAAATTTTCAGCATCTACCTCATCGCTGGGGAGTTTGTTCCAGATTGTGTCTCCTGTTTTCTATCTTGAATGCCTTGAAGCCCAATTTCCATTTGTGTCCCCGGGTGCGTGTGTCCCTGCTGATCTGGAAAAGCTCCTCTGGTTTGATGTGGTCGATGCCCTTCATGATTTTGAAGACTTGAATCAAGTCCCCACGTAGTCTCCTCTGTTCCAGGGTGAAAAGGTTCAGTTCCCTCAGTCTCTCAGTAGGACATTCCCTTCAGACCTGGAATAAGTCTGGTTGCTCTCCTCTGAACTGCCTCTAGAGCAGCGATATCTTTCTTGAAGTGTGGAGCCCAGAACTGTACACAGTATCCAGATGAGGTCTAACTAGTGCATTGTACAGTCTGAACATTACTGCCCTTGTTCTCAATTCTACACTTTTGACAATATACCCTGACATCCTGTTTTGCCTTTTTTATTGCTTCAACACATTGTTTGGCTGGAGAAAGTGAAGAGTCCACATAGACTCCTAGATCTTTCTCATGTGTTACTTCATGTAGTTCTATCCCTCCCATAGTGTAATTATAGTGGACATTTTTGTTACTTGTATGTGATACCTTGCACTTGTCCACATTGAATTTCATCTGCCAGGTGTTGGCCCACAACTGAGTATTATCTAAGTCCCTCTGAATAACCTGTGCTGCCGAGACTGTATCTGCTGAGCCACCTATTTTAGTATCATCTGCAAATTTGACAAGTTTGCTAACTATCCCAGAGTCCAGATCATTAATATAGATTAGAAAAAGCAAAGGCCCTAATACCGATCCCTGTGGACAGTAACTCCACTAACAACCTCACTCCAGTTAGAAGCAACTCCTCTAATTGACACCCTCCGTTTCCTATACATCAACCTGTTCATAATCCATCTTCTTACATTACACTGAATGCTGTTGTAATATTGAAAAAAGCTCATAGCATTAGTTTTAGATCCAAGAGCTATGTTTCTTTCTATTTCCCTCTTTGCTTTCCTGATTTTTTTCTTAAGATCTCTTTGCAGTTCAACATATTCTTTGTATTTAGTTTCATCTCTATCCCTTTTGTATGTACTATACAACATTTTCATTCTCTTGATATTTTTTTGCATACTTCTATTAAACCATTTTGGCCAATGTTTTTTGGTCCTTAATTTGCTAAGTTTTGGTATAAATTGCTCCTGAGCCTCAAGTAGTACATTCTTAAAATAAAACCATTATTTCTTGGCAGACGCCCTTATCCAGGGCGACTTACAAAATATAAGCGCAATACAAAGTGCAAGATTGTGATCACAGTTTGCCATTGGTTCTCTAACTGTGTCCCTCTGACTCTATCGTGGTCATTTGAAAAGATCAAGTCAATGCATGCGCCCTCTCTGTTTGGTTCCCTGACAAATTGAGTTAGAAAGCAGTCATTTACCATCTCAACCATTTCTATTTCTGCTTCTGTAGTCCCAACTGGGCACTCCCAGTCTAATTGAAATTGAAATCCCCCATTATAACAACCACATCCTTGCTACATGCAGTCCTGATTACACTGTACAGTGCAACATCTTGCTGAATATCTGAGTTGGGTGGTTTGTAACACACTCCTACCACTAATCCTCCGGATCTTTTATTCAAAAGTTTAACCAACAAATATTCTGTTTCATTACTAGCATCTAATTTGAGTTCTTCTGCCTCTTTTGGCATAATGCTACCCCACCACCTCTTCGATTTTGCCTGTCCCTCCTAAACTGTGTGTATCCTTCCAACTTGTATTCATCCCCATCATTTTCTGTAAGCCATGTTTCTGTCATTCTTACAACATCATAGTCACCCGCCAGCACTGTGGCTTCTAGGTCTAACATTTTGTTCCTTATACTCCTGGCATTGAGGGACAAACATTTCAGGACTTTCCTACTAGTAGTTTCCCTTGGTTTTCTTTCCTTAGTGGAACATGTCCCATTGTCAGAGCTCCCTGCACCCCTGGTCCCTAGTTTAAAAGATTCTCAATTACTCTGCACATACACTCTCCCAATGCATCCCAAAGCATGTACTGTTTACGTGAATTACCAGGTTACTAGTACCATTTACCATTTTGTCCTTCGGTTTAATTTCTGTGTTAATGTTGTTATTGGGAAATCTACCAACTATAAATATGGCATAAATCTATTACTAGGTTACCACCCAGTAGTTAATAAGTTACTGTAATTCTAAGTGGTTTATTCTACCCATATTAAAAACTTGTAGATTATGTACCAACCAACATCCTTTCAAGTACAGGTTTGGTAGATTTCATCAGCAGCTCATTCTTCATTCTCCATGTTGAATTATTCAGTTACATTTATGGGATGGTCAGGTCACGTTTGTGGCCACAGTGAATCTTTTTAATGAGCACTGTTATTAATTCGCTTTAATCTTGCTGTAATGATGAGGTAGGGCTCACGTTTAGGATGCAATTAAATATTGTCTTTGTGAATACCCAGACAGGTTAATTTTGTTTAATAAATGTATGATTGTTGATTGTCTCTCAAGTAAAACATTCTAAGTTACCTTTTAACAAAATAGTCTAACATGTTGTAAAATAACAAAATGACACTTGATTAATATGTACCAGATGTGAACAAATTTAAAAAACCTGTAATCTTGACAGTGTTTGTCTCTTTCTGCAATACATCAGTTCATATATTCATGATTGTGTCGTAATATTGTTGCATTTAGCAAGACTGCTTAATTGCACTGCTGGACAGTTAGATATATTTATTTTTTTAATGCTGATTAAACAAGTCTTGAGTAATGCCTACTTGTGTCTGAGAGCTATGACGCACCCATTGTATTTGTAGTATCTCATTAAAGATGACAAATGGTTTCAGAGTCATCTGCCTAAGGGCAGATAGCACTTTGTATGTAGCACAGTCCTGAATACTCTGATAAAGGAGAAATAAAAGCCAGAATTTGAAAGCTTGTAATGGGATTCCCTATACGGTACAGGGCCTTTATTACTGTTCTTCTGTGCTGCTACTGACATGAGTTGATGCAGTGTCATCGTTAGCCCAGAATAGCTGATTATTCAATGAGGTATTTTCTTTCTCTCACTGTACTATACAAGAAAGTTATTTCTTGGTGACAGTCAGTCAACAGTCACTCCCAGACAAGCTCATAGGCTATGAAAAGAGGTACATGCATATTGTTTATGTTATTGTATTGATAATTTGTATTGATAACATACAGGGAGAGGACATTTTGATTAAACAAAAAACAAAAAAACACTTCAGATTAAACATAATAAAACAATTTGTAATTCAATTGTGTTAATTGTTTATACCCAGTGGCATGGTTTCCCAACACGCAAACCACGCAATTGCGTGGGGCCCCAAGGGGCTAGGGGGCCCCCTGATGCCTAGTACCTGTGTTATATCACAGGTTGAATTGTAACTTGCAACAAATTACTTTTATTTAAATTATTTTTAATGTAGCAGTGCTGAAACCTCTCTGTTTGGTGCTGCGGTAAGGTCTCTGCACTGTGGCACAGGAGAACCGGGTTCAAATTCCACTGCTGCCGTTCTATGAGCAGCGCTGTGAGAATAAAGTTTCATTTTAATTTAGAATCCTCATAGCCTATTATACCAGAAAATACATTAGGACATTTTTTCATTTATTTTTTATCATTGTGGGCAATTTTTGTTTCAGTATTTAGTATTGTTATGCTAAGAAGTATGTTTGTATTCATAACTCTGAAGTCACACGAATCAGACGAAAGTCTGAGCATTGACTAAATGGTCAAATTCCTTGCAGAATGACAAAAGTCTGCGCAACATGAACGCACCCCATGTCAACAAGCCGACAGAGTGATGCCTGTAGTTCTACAGTTTCCATTGGAAGCCTGCAGTTACAACCATGTAGCCGGAGTTATCGATAAATAGGGGTGAGATTAAACAGTTTAAAAGACTACAACTGCCGTGGCTATAACTGTGGGATTTAATTAAAGGCTGTTTTGGAATCGTAGGACATTTAGAAGTATTTGATCTAAATCAAACGAGACAGTAAGTGATCAGGTTTTATTTATGTAGCTACTGAATTGAATATGTACTTTAAATGTTATTTATGATTTATTATAGCACTATTTGTTTTTATAAGTATAAGTATTTCCAGTATGATTTCCAAAAGAGAACTTGTTGATGACAGTCTTTTGTCTGTGACCTTATTGTTTGTGATTAAAAGCTTGTGTCATGACAGGTAGAGGTGGAGGGGCCCCTAAACTGAGCTTTGATTGGGGCCCCAAAATTGACAAACATGCCCCTGTTTATACCTATATGTATCCTGCTTTAATGTAGTATTCATCAATCTGTTGGTAACTGGCTTTGACAAATGATTAGCCAAGACAAGAGCTGTTCATGTAGTAGTCTGGTTATTAGATAATTAGATCCTTTCAAAAGGTTTTTTAACCAAGATTCTCCATTAAAAAAAAAATATGTTGCCTTTATTCAAGTTCCAGGGTTCCTCTCTAAACTACAATCCACAGACACATTCCTGTATTAGTGTTTTTTTTTTTTTTTTATCCATAAGGCTTTGGAATCATTCAAGCTGTTTTCCCTTCTCACACAGGACCCTGGTGTTTTAATTGCTCTCTTTGAACTCTTGTCTCTATCTCTCTACAGGCAAAGCTTAAAGCAGGAATCAGTACAACCAACACTGAGCTCCAAGACTACCAATACAGTACGTAAGCAAAACTAAAAAACACAATATAAGTTAGCATGGGAACAGAGAGCTTTTATCTCTTTTTTTCGGATTAGGATTCCCTTTGCTCTCCATAGCAACAGAACCAAGCCACAAGGGAAACCATGGAAATCCTCTCCTATATCTGAGCAGTCTTTTATCTCCAGACACCCACATTAGCATCTGATTAATTGATTGAATTTATGTATTGTTTTTTTGCCAGTCAAAATGCAGCTTGTCTTTCGATCTGCAATACCCATGTTTTACCCATGCATTACGCCTGCAATAGCCAATAACAATGGATTACACAAGTTGAGCACCCTGTTACACACTCTTGCAGGAAGATACTGTTATGCAATGTTAGTTGCCTCTAGTATAAAGTCTCTGTGTGCGAAAACACCACCACATTTGATTGGCTAGCTTAAAAATACAATTTCTGTAATGTCAAAGCTTTCTGACAATATTAAGACCAACTACTATGGCATCACACCAGTCTCATATTATTAATCATAAATATCATAATAAATAATACAAATATGATGCAATATGAGAAGCAAACAGGAGTTAATTACTGATGTGTGATTAGGTCGAACAATACCTACTGATATCAATGAGTTTCATCTCTGCACATCATAAGCTCATGAAAGGTACAGTGAAAATATACACTTAAATGGGATCCTGTAAGCTTTGATTCATAATATTGGGATTCAAAGTGGTGCATTAATTGGCACCTTTTGGAATGAATCCACAAGAAAGTCATCATATTTTCCTCAGATGTTTGGTGATGCGAGAGCACAACAGCATTAGAAGCACTGAATTGCAGGATTTAAGACCAACACTGTACATGCATCGTGAATAGGAGATCGAAAAAGGCACTACTAGTCAGTTGACATTGATTCATCGTAGAGAACAGTCACCATTTAAGAAAGCAGTCAAACTTTTTCATTGGCTTTGGTACTGTGGAAATTTCCAGCAATTGTAATTATTATTAATTTTCTTTTTTTCTCTCCCAAGTTTTCAAACCAATATTTGCTTCTGCAAAACTGTGCATTAACCCCTACGCTGAGATTGAACTAAAATCTCCAAAAGTCAGCTTGGATTTGACTGTGCAAAATATCGCCATTGAAATGACCAAGCCACAGGTAAGGAATAAAACTGTGGTGGTTTGTTATGAAATAATTTGTATACAATAATATGTTGGAGCCACACAGCTTTTTACAGTACTGGTTATTTGCTTTGAAGCCTTTTTTAACCAGTTCCCTCCTAAATGGGGGAATCACATTTCAAATGTTGTAAGCCATTCCCCTGTTTTAAATGTTTGTTTTTATGTCATATGCCCGTGTCTATATACAACACCAGGATTGAGAACCAGTGGTATGTAGGAACATCTGACCATCCAAGTAACCATATAGCCATTTTCAATAAAGCTCCCTCATACATTACAGCTGTATATTTAACATTCTGCATACACATACCTTATACAATTATGGGTGTTGACTATCTATTTGTTTGATTATTTTTTCAGTATCTCACTATGGTAGACCTTCTTGAATCCATAGACTGTATGGTTAAAAATGCCCCATACAGGAAATACAGACCAGAGCTACCTGTCCACAAGAATGCCAAACAATGGTGAGTGACTAGGAAAAAAGCTTTACCAATCCTAAGAATATGGCTTAAAGAGTTTATGATATTTAAATACTCAAAACCTTTCTAATAATCAATTTAATATGAAAGTTCCAAAGTTGGCTTATTATGAAATGTAAATATATATATTTACATCTTTCCATGTTTCTTTGTGTCATTTGCAGTTTCAGTAACACGTTTGCTAATTTTATAGTACTTAAGATATGGATGGTTTATACATACATATATATATATATTTAGCATGCTGTAACATTGAGTTGAATTTCCTTCTGTGTTACTCATGGTTTAATTTTGACTCTATTGTTTACAGGTGGAATTATTGTATTACCAGTGTGATGGAGGTTCACATCAGGAGACAAAATCAAATGTGGTCCTGGGCTTATATTAGAAAGCACAGACAGACCCTAAAGGCTTACAAAGCAGTTTACAAAACCAAACTAACACAGAGCAAACTAAGAGATGACATAGAAAAGCAAATTCAGGTGACTTCATCATCATCATCATATCTGTGACTTTCTTCAATGAAATAGCCCCCATCATGGCATTATTACGAGAATAGATTGCATATTTCCTTCCTGAAGTTAATGATTCTGACATGACTAGATCCTTTAAAAAAAACACATGGATCTTTATTGCTTTGGCAAAATTACACGTGATTATAAAAGTCTTTTATTTAACTTATGCTTGATTGCACATGGCATTATACTTGAGCTTCGTTGGTAATCTGTTTTGGTTCTGCTCGTTTCAGATGTGAAAAACTACTTTGTATACTGTTGATGTTTTTTCTTAAGTCATGTAATACTTATGACTTGAAATCAGGTTACCAAAGGAAAGATGCTAACTTAAATTTGAGGGATGTAAATTACTTCTGTAAATGAATCTGGATCTTCATTGTGTGTTCTTTATCCATAGGAGCTAGAGAAAATTCTTGATGTTTTCAATATAACCCTAGCTCGTCAACAGACACAAATGGAGGTTTGTATTATTAATATTATAAGTAGTAGTTTTTGTAGTAGGCTATTATATATATTTATTAAATTTGTGTTATTACCTGCTGAGTTAACTCAAGTTATTAAGAATGCATACTAAATTACATTCATAGAGCAGACCCCTCTTGGCCTTTACAAACATTTCCCATTCTATTGTGTTTTACTTGTTAAGTTGTAGTTTTTCTGGATTTTTTATTCCCGTAAAATGTTACAGTACTTATTTATACTATACCATTTCTAAACTATACCA
The DNA here is from genome assembly GCF_036373705.1 of Amia ocellicauda. Taxonomy (NCBI): domain Eukaryota; kingdom Metazoa; phylum Chordata; class Actinopteri; order Amiiformes; family Amiidae; genus Amia; species Amia ocellicauda. The sequence goes on from NC_089853.1 coordinate 30,599,553, forward strand.
GATCTGATGGGACTAAATCATTTATGTTTCATCTCTTCAGGTGGTGAGATCTGGCGAGAAGGTTGTGGGGAAGAAGCAGGGTGGAGAGAAGCAGAGTGGAGGAGGGTTCTTCAGTGGACTTTTTGGAAGAAAGAAAGGGGAGAAAAAAGTGGAGGAGGATTCAAAAGAGGCTGACAGTAAGCTACTAGACTGACCTTCTCAATTTAATACCAAAAAGTTGCCAAATAATACAGCAGATCTCTATCTAAGGTAGAATTTAGCCACTGCCCAAAGCAGTGCAATTCCAAAACATTATTTTGTTTTGCGCTAATAAACCTAATTTTGATTTGTGAAAATAAGACGAGACAAGATCAGCAGTTTGACTACATCTCAGAACTCACTGTCTGCATTTTTACCACCTGCCTATCTGTCAAATCGCTCCCAATCCCAGGCAAAGGCTGATATTCAGGAAATGCTTATAATTGGCTCAACTCAACTGAAATCTACAGAGAACAGCCTTGTAAAGGAGAAGCATGGAAGGTTAACAAGAATCAAGAGTTTTTAGAATGCGTTATCCATCCTCCCAAACTGAGCAGCTGTCTTGCAGTAGCCTTTCTAGATACATTAAGCATGTGTTATCATTGCTGTTGAAGAAGGTCTGTCTTCTGTTTCTTCTTTTCACCTCTCTAGGTATCGATGAGTTAATGACTCCTGAAGAAAAGGCCAAACTGTACACTGCCATCGGTTACAGCGGCAGTTCCCATAATCTCTCCTTACCCAAGGAGGTTGGTATTAATTTTTTTTTTTTTTTTTTGGAAGGGTTACAAATTACATTAACATCCTTACACCTTGGGAGAAAAAACTAAGCACATGGAAATAAAATGAAGACATTGATTCACTGAAGAATCCTGTTGGTCCTGTCACTCCTGTGTTTCAGTACATTGCAGTAGTGATAACATTCCAGCTGTTCAGCACATCCATCACAGTTCGGGAGGAGCCCAACGTGCCGGAGATACTGAAAGTGCAGATGATCGCCTTGAGCACCAGCATTTCACAGCGGCCGGCAGCACAGGCCTTAAAGTAAGAGCTGTCTTACTCACCATCAGCCCAACGGAAGTCATCTTTAAAAAGAAACCAAAACTAACACTGTGGCAGCTGAACTAGTTTTAGAAATAAACATATATTTGATGTTATGGTCTTTCTCAAGTAACGGCAAATTGGTGCATAGGCTCTCTTTTAATTTGTGTCTGTTATGATATTTAAGGTGCTTTTATGTAGTTCTTATTATACATTCTCATTATATACTCCTTTTCTTAAATCCTTGACCCACATCTATATTTTGTTTCTTATCAAAAGATATGATCTGAATTATCATACTTCCCGCTGTTTCTTCTGTGTCACTAACAATGAATTGTGCCCAACTTGCTGTTTAGAGTGGAAGCTAAACTGGAGCACTGGTACGTAACTGGGCTGAAGCAGCATGGCTCTGTCCCCTCTCTCATTGCCTCGATGGGCGACTCCAAATCCTCCCTGCTCACTGTGCTGTTCGAACTCAACCCAGAGGCCAGCAATGCTGACCAGGTGCTGATGGTGCAGTCCCAGCCGGTGGAGATCATCTACGATGCTGTAAATATACTCTCTCCTTTATAACCATCTTACCTGTGTTTGTCACCACAGCTACACAGCATTGATCTGTTCAGTTGAGGAGCAGTTAAAATGCATTTCTGTCATATTTTCTCAGATGACAGTCAATAGTCTGGCAGAGTTTTTCAAAACTGGCAAAGGGGTAGATCTAGAAGTGCTTACTTCTGCCACTTTGATGAAGTTGGAGGAGATCAAGGAGAAGACGGCTGCAGGTAAACCGTAAATCTGAATGATATTATCCTACATGGCTGTTATCAGTTTGCAGTTCAGCGTGATTTGAATTGCCCTTTGCAACGGTAGGCGTCATACCACTTGTTCAGTGTACTGCATAACAAATCACCTGTAAAATGAACAGAAATGAAAATTCTGTAATACATTTATCAAACACAATTGAGAACTTAAAAAAATAAATTAAGCTCATTCATTAGAATATGCTGTACATCTTAAAAAGCACAGAGTGTACTTACAGAATGTCAGACAGTCAGGTCAGGTGCTTGAGAAATGTGATGTTTTGATTAATGTTTAAAAACATAGCATGAAACTTGTGGAAATTTCATTTCCTAAATATTGTGGCTTGGATAGACTGATCAAAAACTGATTTGTTCTTTTATATAATTTCAAAGAAGAACAAGGCTCATTATATAAAACTCTGAAAAACAGCCCAAAATTAGGTGTTTTTACAAATAAACTGGATTGAATTAAAGCATTTATAGATATGTCATAATTATGTTTGTGCATTACTTTCAGGTCTCTCACATATCATCAAAACGCGTAAAGTGCTTGATCTCAGGATCAATTTAAAGCCCTCGTACCTTCTGGTGCCAAAATCGGGCTTCTATGATGGGAAATCAGACCTGGTAATCCTAGATTTTGGTAGTTTGCAGGTATGTGTAATAAAACTGTGTACTGTATTAAGTATAATTATACTATAAACTTAATCCATGAAGAGTTGGATATACCTGCCCTTCCTCTGGGAATTGTTTAATATCTGTATTATAATTTAATGGTAATGGAGTTTTAAATGTGTTCCCCTCACAGAGTTAAATTATTATATCTTTTGCAGCTGAACAGCATAGATCAAGGTGCCAACAAGCAGATCTCTGGAAGTTTCTCCTCCCTGGAAGAGATCATGGACAGGGCCTATGAAAGATACAGCCTAGAACTCAAAAGCGTACAAGTTCTCTTTAGCAAGTCTGGTATGTTAGGTTTCTACTCAATTCCATCAGATTCCTTCTTTCAAATGTGAATGCCTTTTGCATTAATTCAGTAATTATTTGTCATCATTCTGGGGAAACATGTTGTCCTTTAAAGGCTGTAGAAGATCTTATTCTGGTTGGTATTGACGGCCATGCTTTTTTCTATGTATTTTTCTACAGGAGAGAATTGGAAAGCTGCTCATTCCCAGAAATCCTCGAAGCAGCATATTCTGCGTCCCTTGGACATCAAGGTGCAACTAGCCAAGGCCATGGTGGAGAAAGATGTCAGAATGGCCAAGTATGCAGATCCCTCTCTTTTATTTAGACAGCGTGTTCATCCTGGAACATGCAGGAGGAATCTCCCAATACAGAGCAGAGCCTCTGTAACCATGAGGACATACAAACACTTAATAAGTTTGTCCTTTCTTTCATGAAAGAGGAAAAGCTGTTTGCTGCTTTGTGGAATGTTTTTCCTCTTCTTTTCTGCAGTGTGACTTTTATTTAATTGTTTCAGATTTAAGATTTCAGGAGAACTTCCCTTGCTGCACGTAAAGATGTCAGACCAGAAACTCCAGGATGTCATAGATCTTGTTAACAGCATCCCCCTGCCACAAATGGCCTCCACCCCCAGCACCCCCACAAAAAAGGTCAGTCTGGCCGCAGCGTGAGAGATTAAATCCCAGAGATTAAAAAGAGCAGGAAGGCAAATGATCAAAGAACGAATTAATGTGTCAAAATCTAAACAATGCATATTTATAATAATAAGAGTGATATTTAAGCCTGTAATGCTTCTGAAAATAAAATAAAAATATCTGTACAGCTCACTGCGCCAACAGCAGAGCTAGAACATTGTGAGGAGAAGGGATACAGCTTCCATTGAGCAGGCTGTAGGCTCACAGGCCAGTCACAAGGATTACTGTTGTGCTTTGGAAGCCCTGGCTCACTTTGAGCCTAATCAATTCCAGCAGCACTTGGTGAATAGTACATGGTTCTTGTGGTCATGCAGTCAGCTGGAGGAGCCAGCCTGGGCCTTTGAAGGAGTCTTATAGCAGCTGAGCCACTCGGGAACTCTACAGTGTACTATAGAAACAATAGCCTAAATGCAGCCAAATTATTGTGACACCTTGTGGGTTTGGACACAGTGTCCAAGCTCTCAAGGCAGGGCTTACTATACAATAGGCAGGGTTACAGTGCAGAACATGAATTTATTATATAAATACAATGCTTGTGTTCAAACCGACCAAATGAGACCGACCAAAACACAAACAAAATCCTGACTCTTATTGGAGCATTCCTTAACATATAAACGGGTCCCTCTCTACACATTCACTAAGCATAAACCAAAAGACACAGTACTCTGGCAGCCAAATAAAGTCTGTGAGCCAAGTCTAATGTCGATGTCCATAAATACTACCCGTTAATCTCTTTGTGCTCCTCTCTCGTTCTCACTCTCTCTCACAGACATACTGGCTCTCCTCCCTGCCTCTCCCCAAAAAGAAGCTGAACGCTTCCTATTGTGTCAAGGGGGGAAGCCAGTTATGGAGGGAATAGCAGGTCAGGTTTTCCCCCGTTAAATCACCTTCCCTGCGGTCCGGGGATGTACAGCGCATCTCGGGGCTGTCTCTTGTCATGCGGCCTTGCACAACATCATAAAATATATCTATTTCAATATAGATATTGATAGATATATCTTGTCCCCTTTTACTTTTAAATAAATATTTTTGTAACAATATGGTATAAAATTAAACCACAGCTTTCATTATTATTCCAGGCTTTCCATATATTCTGAGAATATTGCCTAATTGTGCCTGCCCTTGTACCTTTCCCCCGCCTCTCTGATGTGCAGCTTTTTTGTACTGAAAGACAATGAACACTGTATGAAGTAAAGTGATTCATACGTTGCGTCTATGAAGCGTTTCTTTCAGTTAATGTTCTATAACAATGGCCACAGAGAATCTAAAATAAAAAAAAGAAATTACTTGTAAGAAGAATGCTCTGTCAGTTAAGCTTTTCCTTTTGTTTTAGATACCAGCTATTCCATTAGTGGAAGCCAGACCTGGGGTACGTTTTGAACAGAGCCTAAGTCCTTCGGTCCTTTTGGATGTTCAAGATACAGGTTGGTGTTTCAATTCTTAACCCATTGTGCCGTGTAATGCTGATTGTGTGTGTATTAAGACTTGTCTGGTTACATTAGCCCGGACTATAACCCAACCTCTAAAAAGTAATGAAAGTAAAATTTTGAGTGAGTTTGAATTTTTCTGTTACCAGTGCGACCCAACTGATTAGCGATCGTTTTTTCAGCTGGTCTTCAATTTAAAAATATAACTTCTTCAATTTGCCTTTGCAAAATAAATTGCTGCTAGCACTCACTTCTGCTCCTCATTTTATTCTGTTATTTTATGTAGTATGCATCTCATAATTGTTTATTACCTTTTTATATAGTATTTACATCTGCATTTGTTTAAGAAGCTAAACATTCGGTAGATGTTATAGAAAGCCTCTGCTGTTCTTTTATGCAACATCGCCCCCTTTTGATGGAAACAAAGAAATGTATAAAAACTTTAAGAAGCCAAATGGAAACATGTCTCATAAGGCAATTATATTATTTTTCAGCAAAGAACTGAATTGAGTATTCAATGTGTCAACTTTGACAGATGCATTCTTTTATAAGAATTTATTAGAACGCCGTTATTCTTTTTCATTCTTTATGGTGGTATTCCATCAATGTATCGGCTGTTTTTGAATGGGATATTTATTGGGCTTTCCTCAGATTCTGAAGAGGATGGTGGTGAGCATCCAACCGGGGATGAGGCTCAAAGAGCTCCAGTAGAGGAACTAACAGACCTGCAGTTTAATTTTGAACTCAAGGAGGTACAGTTATTAAGATTTTCCACAGTGGACAAGATTTCTGTTGCATGTGATTTTTTTTTACCTCAAGATTCACAGCATTCACAGATTGTCCACATACTAAGAAATTACCCAGAAGTGGATCATTTTTAAAAGCCGGAGGTCATGGCAGATCCAAAAGGATTCAGATAAAGTTCCTAGAGAATGCTCTTTAACCTGTGTAGTAGCAGTCAGTGTAATTTTTGACCCTTTTTCTTTCATGTAGGTTTTGCTAGAGCTAACACGGCATGGAGACCAAGAGAACACTGTTCTGGCACTCAGTGTTTCACAGCTGGGAGCTGAAGGCAAAATCCGTGCCTATGATTTAACAGTCACTTCATATTTAAGAAAAATCAGTTTGGATTACTGTGAAATTACAGGTATGGAGGTTTTTTTTTTCCCCGTATTGAAAAACCTGGATCCAACTTAGATCTTTTGCCACTAGAGTTTGCTATAGTGTTTATAGTGTTTATTCCTCTAAAATGTGGTGTTGAAGACATCCCTATCCCTATGGCCCAGCATTTTGACAATCAGCACATTTATTTTGGCATGATGTTGAACAATGTTGTGGATCTTTGAATGCAGTGGTGACTAAAATAAACATGCAGGGATCCCCCCCATGATTTATTCATGGTAGGTCGTGATCTTAAAAGCATCATCTTTGTTAAGTATTTGTTTATAATCCTTTACTATATTTATTGCATTTATTCAGCTGTCATTTTTAAATTCATTTTCTGAGTTATTTTTAGTCTGTCAGAGATGTCTTTAACCCAGAGTGGCACATCCTGTGCTTCATTTCAGATGTCCAAAATCAGCCTCTTCATTTAATTAGCTCTTCAGACAAACCTGGCTCAGACCTTTTGAAAGTTGAATACATCAAAGTAAGTATTGCAGCTATCTTGGGTTTTCCCGCTGTTTCTGCTATATTTATCATTCATTGGGATTAAAAACAAAACAAACATAAATTCCATTGTTAATAACACACCGTCACTTCCACTGACCTTCTCTGTCAAAGTAACTTAAGAAGCAGTGCAAGCTGTAGAGTAGTTCCATATGCAAACATGAAGTACACAATCCTGCCTCTTGATATAAAAATAGATATGAGTATTTGTTTATGCATTATGCATTGTTCTTGCAGGCTGTCACCACTGGACCTAACTTTCAAACCACGTTCGATAACACCGAGCAAACATTAAAGGTGAGTAGTGTGTTGGTGTGTTTTTATTTGGTCGTCCAGGACAACCACTGATATGCTGTCAAAGTTGATAGAGGTATATTGTTTTTCCTTGCACCTCCACAAGCTGCTGTTTTAAGTGGCCGTTTGGGGGACAACTTCCGGAGTAAATAATGTGATTTTAAGATAAAGTAATTTCCGTAAACAGAATACAATCTTGTGCACTTACTCTTACTATTAATTAGCACTTAATAGGTGGAGAAATGACTTGATCTTACGTAACGCAGAAAGCCAGGACTCATATTTGCCTTTTTGCCTTTGAAGAAGGAATGTATAAAGCCCGTAACACCATTTAATCCAAACCCCTCACTAAGATGAACATCAGTAGTGAGCATATTTTTAATATAACCCTGAGTGTGTCTCATTAAATACAGATTGAACTATTAGTATGATTTTAATATGTATATAAAAAAAACATGCTTTAAGTTTAAATGTAAAAAAAACATCAACATTGATTATAGGTTTCATTGTAATTGGCAGTAGGTCAGAGCATGGGTAGGATAAGTCTTTGTACCCTACATTGAACTGATATAGAGGTATCATTTTGTGACATCCCATTGTACAATATTGAGCTAGTTTAGTCATTACAAATGTTCAATGATTCTTCTTCTATGAAACGTTCTGTTCATTAATCCTCAAAAAAGGAACACGTGACTTTTCAATGAATTCCTCTTTTTGATTGGACTGATCTTCCTGCAACAGTGTTCTAAAATTTGAATTTAAAAGGCTGAATCTGTTGCTCTGATCATTTGTTTTTCTATTCACTCTTTCTCTTCCCACGTAGGTGTGCCTGACAGAATGGTGTTTTCGGTTTCTTTACCCATGAATCCTGATCTATGTTGTTTTCTGGTTGCTGGAGTTAATTTAGCCATTTGTCATAGGTTTTGTGTTTCAGGTTACTCAAAACACACAATCACCAGGGCTGCGAAATCATAATTGAATGCAGTTTCTTTGTAATATACTGAAACTTGTTTTAAAATTAACAATACAAATAAAATAAATACAACATGGGTACTTTAAATAGTTTTCTAATATAATGTGACTACAGATCAGCAATTTTCTGAGTCTAGACATCTTACATGCACCATAGAAACTCTGGGCTAAGATAATGGATTTGACCTGTTCTCATGTATTTAAAACCGTTCATTATTTTTTAGGAAATCAAATAACATGTTGTATGATTCAAAGCTGTGACTAAGCCATACATAACTTATGTGCCAAGTTTTATCTCCTAAAGGTATATGACTAGACTGTAGGAAGTTACTGTAATTGTACTTGTTGGTGCTGCATTTAGTTGATCTAGTTTACCTTCAGTGGTGACACACAAACACACATGGAAGCTATCATGGACTTTAGGGAAAGTGTGTCACCAAATCAACATTATTTATTTATTTATTGTTTATTTATTATTTATGTCGATATCGGAAGCGGCGGGGCACTGGAGATGTATTGTAATCGCACAGAACTTGCAGCTGGACTTGTCCTTGTCGTATATGTATCACAGCCGTGCCCTTCCAAAAGCCAGCTGAGGGGTGGAATGCTGTTCTGTAACTTAAAGGAGTCAACAACTGACTTATAATCACCCACTACCATTGTGTTTCTTTTTTTAAATAGACTTGGGTAGTTTTATTAACCCTACTGCACAGATCAGTCATTTGATTATGTAAGTTATGTAATAGATATAAAAGGATGGATAGAAATGAAATTATGACTTGGGAAAAGAAACAAACAAGAAAGAAATAGTAATGGCTATTATTATTATTATTATTATTATTATTATTATTATTATTATTATTATTATTATTATTATTATTGGTTATTATTACAGCAGACGTATCTGTGCAGGAAAACCAATCTCTTTAATTTATTATTTTGTTTATGTAGCTGAAACAATGAATACAGTTATTTTATTGTACCACCATTCTTGAGAAATATGGAAAAAATATGTGATGGTATTTTGTCAAAAAACTGTGTGAAATTCCTCCTGGTAGGAGCATTGGATTACACATTACGCCCTTCTCTGCTCATGCTGAAACCCAGTTTCGAATACTGCTCCTTGTATAAGCATTGTTCTTCCCCCCCATTGTTTCCAGCAAATTCATTGTAAACTTCAATGTTCTTTTGATTGCAGACATTATACAGTTTTATCATATTATGTGACAGCAATCCAGACAAATCAATTTTAGTTCATCCTGGATGGTGCTGAGTGTCTTATGGGTACATTTTGAGGGATAATAAATGTACTTGACATTTATATTATTCTATTAATAGAAAGTCAACAGATGTGATCTCTAATGCTATACAGTGACAAGGATTTCTGTTTCCTATGTATGATACAAATGGAAATATCTCTTCACCTCACTTCCTACCATGCTTTTGAAAGCCTTTCTTTCTCCTGTGAAGATTACCTGAAAGCATCAGGTTAAGAAACCTTCTGTGGACCAGTTATTCAACACCGTCTAACAGACCAAGAGTATGGCATTGATCTGAAACTCAGCGGACTAGATAAATCACTTATTTATCCTTGTAATAAGTACATAATGTTGTAGTTTTTCAGATAATTGTATTAAAGTCATGGAAGTCAGAAACCAAAACTGTTTCAATCCATCTCTGCTTTTGAATGGGCGATTTGGCCTATGATGCATTTATGAAGTGAACAGAAATTCCTGACATAATTGAACAAATTCGTGAAGCATCTGAACAAGTGGGGATTCATCTCCAGGGCAGGCTCAGGTATAACCTAGGGTATCACAGGACCTTTGTGCTTAAATCCAGGTGGCATTCTCGTCTCTCGACTTCCTCCTGCATACCAAAGCTCTGCTGTCCACCATCAACTACCTCACTGCCACCATTCCACAAGACCTGCCTGGCTCAGGGGAGAAAGGGACCAAAAAGCAAACTGGGAAAGGGACTCCTGCAAAGAAAGGTGCAGCATGATAGTTAAATACAACTTCTGATATGTGTTTGCCATTGTTGGGAAATAATTTCAGAAACAGTATTCAGTATTTGTTATTCAGTATTCAGAAATGTCATGAATGGTACATTTTCTAGAAAATACTGTCATTCCAAGTAATGGGGTATATGTATTCCCTAAATGGCTTATAATGGGACATTTTGAAAAGTAGATTATTATCAGAAATTAAATGTTTCTCGACAGATTTCAAAGGAGCAAATGTATATGCAGGAAACCCTTCCCCCAAAAAATCTAATGTTTTGATTTTTATTCAGATTTAAGACAAGTTTGGAAAATAATCCTGAATCCTCTGCTTCCAACAATGTAATCTGTGGTAATTCCTCATCTAGATAGACAACATTCAGTGAGATGTTTCCAAAACATCCGGCACCACTCTTGAGATGAGATCAGTTTGCTCACCAAAACTGAAGATCAGGAGATAACAGGAGGATTGAGTTATCATGTCTAGTGTTGTACAGATCTGTGTTGGGTTTAATAGAAAGTAACACTGAATTGTCCTTGTTTTTTTTTCTCTGCAGTGTCAAAGGGGTCCAAGAACAAAGATGTCTACAATCTCAAGGTCTACGCAAAGCTGGGCTCCTTCCGGGTTGGGGTGTTTGACGAGAGTCGCAGTATTGCTGACATAAAAGTTCAGGGTAAGTAAAAATGGCAGAGATTGTTTCTGTTATTGTTATTAGGATGCTCTGGTCGAAATATGAGAATGTTTCCAATTTATTTAGAAGCACTAAACATCAGAAGAAGGCCAAACATCACAGGAAGTTGTCGTTCTGTGGTTAAGGAGTACAATATGTTATTTTCACAGGTATAGACGCATCGGTGTTTGTCCAGGCAAAAGAGACTCAAGTTTTTGCAAGACTCAGGGACATCGTTGTGACAGATGTAGACCCAAAAACCATTCACAAAAAGGTATGGCGGAGCTTTAACTTGTGTCATGTGTCACTAATCAATTTTTAATTAGAGAGGGTTGTGTGTATTGGTGCTGAAGTAATATGGAAATAGACATTCGGTTTATTAAATGTGAACATACATTTGGGATATTTCAGAACTTTCCTTTATTCATCAAACGCAGGACATTAATTCACTTAAATTTAAACTAAACTATTTGTCTAAGAGAACCTATGAATTTACAAATTTTGTAATATTAATGAATCAACTTAAGAAACATTAGCCAATTAAAAAGAACAAAGACGGTGTGTGTTTGGAAGACAATCATAACATCACCCTGTTTCATGTTGTGTCGCGCTTGATTCAGACATTGCTGCCATGTTTCAATGCTTCTTTCTGCAGACAATAAGTTTCTGATATAATGGCAAATTCAGAGCTTCTGAAATAGTCACATTCACGACTGCCTGTTTATGGTTTGCATATCTCCTAACTAGGGCCGGCCCTTGGCATAGGCAGACTATAGCGAGATAGATACACCATCAGCACTTGTTTAGAAATTAGTGTAAATATTCTTATTTCATATTTCTGAGGCTAAAGCTATGGTTTCCAAAACACAGTGATGAAACAAATCACTTAAAGGATGGTTTTAAATGGTCAATCTCCAGTGCTTTGCTCAATGTGTTTAATTGTCACAATGGATTTCTCAAAAGATCGGAAATTATGCTTTAAAAAGGGTTTTTAGGAAAATTTGTATAATTTCTCTCTGTCCTCTAATTTCAATGTGTCTAGGCGGTCTCCATTATGGGTGAGGAAGTGTTCAGTTTCCAAATGGCGCTGTACCCCAATGCTACAGAAGGCGATGGCTACTCTGACACCTCCAAGACTGATGGGAAAGTGACACTGAAGTTAGGCTGCATTCAGATTGTCTATCTGCACAAGTTTTCAATGTCCCTCTTGGTGAGTTTTGTTTTGATGTCATAGAATAAGCATACAACCAATAAGTTCCAAATTATTATTATTATTTATTACTTAGCAGATGGCTTTATCCAGGGTGATCAGTTTAGACAATAAGTATAACAAAAGTGCAGTGTATTCCAACAATACATTGCTGTTAGCTGTTCCCTTACTGCAACTGGACAGTTTACTTTCACGTGAAATAAGATGTGCAATTAATTATTTATACTGGCCATATGCATTTTGTGTTAGTATATTTAGATGCCGGCCTTTACATTATGCAGTGAAATGCTGATCCTTCATGTAACAGCTTAAGATTTCACCAATAGGCAAGATATTCTTTGTTGCTTAGGTCACTTGGAACAGCCTTTCTTCATGGGGAGAGAAGGTCCTTGCCCTTTTTTTATGCCATTAATATTTCATCTGCAAAACATCCCAAACTGGGAAGGTGTCTACAATAAACTGGTTCCTGGCAGCGACGGACATGCTTTATCCTAATTTAAAAAACACTATGGCGTTAGTATTTACCAATGGGTGCCTTAATAATATTTGTATATTAAGCTCATTTATCAGAATCTTATCAAAGAATAATCATCTACACCAAACTCATAGTGGATATGAGTTTGGGGTAAACCCTGCTAAATGTGCTGAGTCACTTCCTGTTTTCTTTTAATTTTCCTGCTATCTGTACGTCATCTTTTCCAGACTGCCTTCTCTGTCTTTATTTTTCCCCCACCTAAATCTTTCTTGTTCTTTTCAGGACTTTCTTAGCTACCAATACTCTTCGCCTCACCAGGTACAAGCTATGGCATGCTGAGCAAAACTTTGACCTTTGCCGCTTATCAAAAAACACACTGTTGCACTTTGAGTTTGTTGTATTTGGATGGACCTTCAACTAAAGTGAAATGGATTCATGTGGTTGGTGTTGGTGTGAAAACTGTAGATAGTTAAACCTTATGTACTATGTATTTCATAATTTTATATTCATAAACAGTCTGAACAATGTAAATTAGATGTTTTTTCATAACCATAGTACATAGCAGTAGTGGAATAATAATGTAGCTCTATAGTCTTTAAAAATAACATTATGAAGATGTTTGTTGTTTCCTTTTTCCTAATCAACCTTTTAATTACCCCCTCTGGGTAGTGGATGCTTAGGTGGAGGATCAGTGGGAGTCTCGCATTGTTGCTTCCATGAATATTCTTTGGAACTGAGAGCTATCTCTTCTTTCTCTGCAGATTTGAATGCTCAAATGGGGTTCCTATTTTAATATAATTGCTCACCTAATGAGTTTCAAAGATGCAGATGTACACTGCCTTAAAATTATTGAATGCCACTTACTTTATCACCCAGTGAATGGTAGTGTTTATTTTTTTTCTTTACAAATATTGTTCCAGTTTGTGTGTCTTTCTAAATATGAAAATCCTCCTTGGCACATATCTCTTTTGAGTCTGTTTTCAGACTTCACTTTTTACTTTAGTTTAGTTTAGTTTCTAGTGTGTAATAATCTAGTATGAATTTCTGGTATTCTTGGAAAATGTTTTATGTTATTAATAGATCTTAGATATCGTCTATTGGTTTAATATTTTATCATATTCATAATGGTATCCAGTGTTTTCCCCAGAAAAGTATATTGGCGCAGCAGTCTGATTTGTTGACGTGGGGGGTGTTGGTAGCAAACGAAAGAGCGAGGGGGTGGGGGGGCAGTGGGAAACAAGGGAGCTGGGGGGTCAGGACTTAATTCTGATATTTCCCTTGTATACACAAAGTACAGAAGTACTATACAATCATTTATAGGAAAAACTAAAAGATCTAATCGGGACACTTCTCCAGAAAGCATCATGTCTCAGGGGAATGTTGTGTTTAGATCTGGTTAAAATGAACAAGTATCAATCAGATGGTGTACACTTTAGCGTAAGTCCTGTTGATGTATTTCCTCATTGCATGCACCTATCGTATTTGCCTTTTGTGGCACAAACCTTACACTGGATACCACACAGAATTCTGCAATGTTGAGTTATCGCACGCGAGGAATGCTTTTTAATGCACAAAATGTAAACTCAAGTAGAATACTCATCCACATGTGCAAATCTCACTCTGCTAAGTCACCGCGATGCAACACATGCTTATGTGAATGCAAGTCATATGACAATGGTAGGACTACGCAGAATTAACTTCTGTTAATATATATATATATTTATTTATTTATTTTTTCTTTGTTACAAATGTCCTAAGAGACCCAAGCACTAGCATCTGCTGCTAACTTATGCATGGCTTTCTACTACTAACAAGCAGTAGGAAGCAAAAATGCCTAGTGGAAGTTTTTTTTTTTATTTCACTCTAACAGCACTTCTTCCCTCCATGGCTGATATCATAAATTTATCTCTTGGGAGATAAATGGATTGACATCATAATCATCTTCTTTTTCAGAAATTCATTGATAATTTCCAAACTGCAAAGGAGGCCCTCAGCGCAGCCACGGTTCAGGCAGCGGAGAAGGCAGCCTCCAGTGTGAGGGACCTGGCACAGAAGAGCTTCCGCCTCTCCATGGACATAAGGCTGAAGGCTCCCGTCATCATCATCCCCCAGTCCTCTGTGTCCCAGAATGCCTTGGTGGTGGACCTGGGTCTGATCACAGTGCAGAATCGGTTCTGTCTGCTCTCAGCTGAAAATCTCCCTCTGCCGCCTATCATTGACAAGATGGACGTGCAGCTAACACAGCTGAAGCTGTCCAGGTAAAAGACCCAGCAACCAACATTGCCTGCATAACATCTTTGTAGATATTTGCATATATGTAACTGCTTTTAATACATCATTACTGAAAGACTAATGTAGCAATATTGCTTAAAACAAAATGTGTGTGTATTTGTTTATACACTCCCTTCTCTCACTTTGATTAACACCACATACACAACACCTTGAAGGTGCAAAATATTTTTCTATTGTGTGTTAGCTGTATAAGTATTTATCCCACCGAGTCAATACTTGGTAGGACCATCTTCGGCAGCATTTACACCTGCAAGTCTTTTTGAGTGGGTCTCTACCAGCTTTGCATATCTGGTTCCTGTAATTTTTCCCCATTCTTCTTGGCAAAATTGCTCAATCTCTCCCAAGTTGAATGGACACCATTGGTTAGCAGCAACCTTTAAGTCTTGTCACAAATTCTCAGTTTGATTGAGGTCTGGGCTTTGACTGGGCCATTCTAGGACACCCAGCTTCTTGTTTTTAAACCACTACAGGGTAGCCATGGCTTGCTGAGGTGAACCTCTACCCCAACTCAAGGTCTCTTGCAGACTGAAGCAGGTTTTGCTCTATGATTTTCCTATATATGGTTCTATCCATCTTGTCCTCAATCCTGACCAGTTTCCCAGTCCCTGCCGATGAAACGCATTTAGGATTTTTCTTTTCATATTGTAACAACTTAAAAAAAATAGACTAATCTGAATATTGCACTTGTTTTTAGGCAGATTTGACCGAATAAATGTATTAGATGTTTTTGTAAAAGGCGGCACTGTGGAGTAGTGATTAGGGCTCTGGACTCATGACTGGAAGGGTTCAAATCCCGGGTGGGGCAGTGCTGTTGTACCCTTGAGCAAGGTACTTCACTTAGATTGCTCTAATAAAATGCCCAGCTGTATAAATGGGTACAAATGTAAGTCGCCCTGGATAAGAGCGTCAGCTAAATGACAATAATAATAATAATAATAATAATAAAAGATCAACTATGCCCGTGGTACTGGGTATTCTGGGTTGTAATCAAATCACTGAAAAAAATATAATTTTATATTAATTTATATTAACAGGACTGTGCTGACGGGAGGCTCTTCTCAGCCAGATATTGAGATTCTAAAGCCGATAAACTTACAGCTGGCTGTGAATCGCAATCTGGCCGCTTCCTGGTACACCAAGATACCAGGAGTGGAAATCAAGGGAGGCCTGAAGACCATGAATGTGAGTCCCCTGTAGACAAGTAATGCAGGGAGGTATGATTAAGCAGGGGTTTTCCAGTTAACTGCACAATCTAGGATATTCAGCTATAAAGAATTGTAAATTATACTTATTGATTATTGTATGTAAACTAAGCTCCAGTCCAGTGCAACAAATAACATTTTAAAATAAAGTATAAAGGACTTTTTCAGCAACATATATAGTACTTGCTAAAGGAAGGTGTTTTCTTTCCAATAACTCACAAAAACTGATTGCCTTCCATTATTTCTGGTATTATTCTATAAGGTGTAATGCACTTTACAATATCAGTGCTTCAAAAATTTAGATACAATCTCATGGTACTGAGGTGAAAAGAGTAGAATGCCATGGTTATGAATTGGGTTTCAGATTGTGATATTAGTTTCATTTCTTTTTACCATACCTTCTTCTACAGGTGACTTTGAGTGAGGAAGATCTTGGAGTTCTTATGAAAATCCTGGTCGAAAATATTGGTGAAGGTAGTAAGGAGCTGAGTGGAGACGATGTGAAAAAGGCAGATGCAAAAGGTGACATTGGAGTACAAGGCTGTGATGCATAGCAAACAAACATGCAGGAGTTTGTCTTAAAACTACTGTAGCTCTATACAACCACACAACTTACCCTGTATTAAAACATTTAAATGTATTGATTGAATGTAGTATGTTTAAAAGTTGCATTGTGTTGCCCTTTAGACTTTTCCAAGACTAACCAAGTCACGGTTCACAATGATTTGCATGACACTGTTAGACTGGTTTAGACGTATGATTGGTTTATAAGAAAAATAGCAAGTGTAGGGAAACCCAGGGAGAAGATCTGAGTGTTGAAACTAGATCTGGACATGGATGAGGACAGGGTAAGGGCCTCTCTAGAATCAACAAGCAGCTGCTTCCTCAGACACAAGGATTTACAGGTTTAAAATGGGACTACAGTAGCTGAAGAATAATACAGGGGATTAGGAGAACAGGTAATCCATGCTGAAGTTGTGAATGGCTCGATAAACCCCTGGCAAAGGGCGCCTGCTAAGAAATAAATTATAAAATAATAATAGACTTCCCACATTACTTTACTGGAAACAATGTGTGTTTTATTTTGACAGGTAAAGGGAAACCAGAGCTAACAAAAGCTGTGACAGCTTCCGCAGGCCAAGTTGGAGGTCAGCCAGCGGTGATCAGTGGAAGTGCTAACGAAAACACAATCAATGTGCTCCTCAACTTCGAAATCAAAGAGGTCTGGCCAATTAAAAAATGATTCCAAGAATATTAAAAGTTATGAACTGCGCGTAAAGCAGGTGTTGCATATACCCCTGCCAAAGTAGTTCAGAAGTGTTCTCTCCACTGTTATAAAAAAAATAGATTTACCGTGGTGTTTCAAGGGTTATGGTTTATCATGAATTCACTTACCTTGACTCTTCTGTGGTTTTACCATTGTATACTACAGTAGACCTCTAAAAGGACTGACGTTCTGCTATATCATACCAGCCATGAATGGAATTCAAATTCCTTGTCAACCACACTATGTTGTCTGTTGTTGCTGTTGCAGGTGCTAGTGAAACTTAAAAAGCCAATAAACCAGAAGCAGAGTCCTTTCCTTGTGCTGCATGTAGCTCAGGTTGGAATTGATACCAGAGTCAGAAGTTATGATATGTGTGCTACCACCTACCTCAAGAAGATCAGCATGAAGTGCCTTGAGTTTACAGGTCTGTATTGGTTAAGGCTACATTTTTCACATTACACGGTGAAAAATAATAAACTAATACGACACTGTAAAGTGTGTGTGTGTATATACACTCACCTAAAGGATTATTAGGAACACCTGTTCAATTTCTCATTAATGCAATTATCTAACCAACCAATCACATGGCAGTTGCTTCAATGCATTTAGGGGTGTGGTCCTGGTCAAGACAATCTCCTGAACTCCAAACTGAATGTCTGAATGGGAAAGAAAGGTGATTTAAGCAATTTTGAGCGTGGCATGGTTGTTGGTGCCAGACGGGCCGGTCTGAGTATTTCACAGTCTGCTCAGTTACTGGGATTTTCACGCACAACCATTTCTAGGGTTTACAAAGAATGGTGTGAAAAGGGAAAAACATCCAGTATGCGGCAGTCCTGTGGGCGAAAATGCCTTGTTGATGCTAGAGGTCAGAGGAGAATGGGCCGACTGATTCAAGCTGATAGAAGAGCAACTTTGACTGAAATAACCACTCGTTACAACCGAGGTATGCAGCAAAGCATTTGTGAAGCCACAACACGTACAACCTTGAGGCGGATGGGCTACAACAGCAGAAGACCCCACCGGGTACCACTCATCTCCACTACAAATAGGAAAAAGAGGCTACAATTTGCACAAGCTCACCAAAATTGGACAGTTGAAGACTGGAAAAATGTTGCCTGGTCTGATGAGTCTCGATTTCTGTTGAGACATTCAGATGGTAGAGTCAGAATTTGGCGTAAACAGAATGAGAACATGGATCCATCATGCCTTGTTACCACTGTGCAGGCTGGTGGTGGTGGTGTAATGGTGTGGGGGATGTTTTCTTGGCACACTTTAGGCCCCTTAGTGCCAATTGGGCATCGTTTAAATGCCACGGCCTACCTGAGCATTGTTTCTGACCATGTCCATCCCTTTATGACCACCATGTACCCATCCTCTGATGGCTACTTCCAGCAGGATAATGCACCATGTCACAAAGGTCGAATCATTTCAAATTGGTTTCTTGAACATGACAATGAGTTCACTGTACTAAACTGGCCCCCACAGTCACCAGATCTCAACCCAATAGAGCATCTTTGGGATGTGGTGGAACGGGAGCTTCGTGCCCTGGATGTGCATCCCACAAATCTCCATCAACTGCAAGATGCTATCCTATCAATATGGGCCAACATTTCTGAAGAATGCTTTCAGCACCTTGTTGAATCAATGCCACGTAGAATTAAGGCAGTTCTGAAGGCGAAAGGGGGTCAAACACAGTATTAGTATGGTGTTCCTAATAATCCTTTAGTTGAGTGTATATATGTGTGTGTGTGTGTGTGTGTGTGTGTGATATATTTGTATTGTTAATAGAGCTGGTTGTCAAGATACATACAGTTTTGAAGGAAGTAATATGGTTGATCAAATGCCCACTAGAAGATCAGATCACAAACACCTGTTTGTTAAACCATTCAACAATGTCATGTTACTTACATAATACTTTTATAATTTTATAATTCATAATTTGATAAGATTATAATGCAATTGTGTTTCTAAAGGTTTATGAATAAACTTGGGTACTATAACTACAACTGCTTCTACTGCTTCTCAAAATAACATGCTGATAGAATGAAATTGTCATTTACTGTAGACATTCGTAAATACCACAGATCAATGTTAACTTCTGCAAGTGAAAACTACAAGATAATTCTATAGAAATGTTTCAAGATTTTATATTTGTATATGTATTTTGATAGCTCTAGAGTTAAGCCACAGATATTTGAAATTACTGGTGCTTTAATTCATATATTGTATATTTTGTTTCTTTAGACTGTAACGGTGAACCTCTTCATATAATCAGCTCGTGTGATGACTCTGCTGCTGATTTTCTCAAAGTCCAATACTTCAAGGTAGCTGCCAGGTTAAAAACGCATGTGTACAGAGGAGGGGTCAAAGATATTAATAAATCATTTTTAATTCAGTCTTTTTCATGACTCCAAAAATAGATTTAAAAAACAGATTGTAAGATAAATGAGGGACTCCTTTTGCAGAATAGATAAGAAGCCACCTGTTGGGATTAGTCTCCCCAAGCTGAAGTAGAAAAGGTGGGCTAGCAGAGTTCTCTCATTGCCAGGCACCAAGCTTGTAAGCTGGTTCAACATAGGAATCCGCTCACACTTTCAAACCTAGAAACCCTTAACAGATAAAAGCTGGTTGCTTTTTGCAGCTGTCAGTAATACACATTTTGTCCCTTTGTTTTCTAGCATATGTCAGGCATAGCCAAGACTTCTGGAAGATAAGATTATCATAAATTGTTCGTGTACATTAGCCGTGCATGAATGATTAAAGAAAACTAAGCATTTTCCCCCAGTTTTCTGAACTTACGTTATATATTGTCATTCCACACTTATGCATTTGACAGCATAGGTTATTAAATTGTTGCGTTTTGGGAAATGGTGCACAGAATCCCAGTCCATTGCACACTTCTGAATGCAGATGCCTTCTAGGGCACAGTACACAGTGCATTTCAGCAGCTTTGGCTGCACCCCAATAAGACTTTTTGGCCTGAACTTGCCTAGCTGAGTGCCCTGGCCGTGTGGATGTGGCATCAGAGCCGACCCAGTATGTGAAATAGCTTGGAGAGTATGGAGGGATGTGAAGGGATGTATTGGGCCTGAGCGCTGTATTTATACTTGCTGTGGTCGGGATTATGTTAAGACAATTCCAAGACAATATCTTCTTACCATTCTTCAACAGGCTGACAGGAATGGGCCACATTTTCAATCTGTTTACAAGAACACAGAGCAGATGATCAATGTAAGTAAAGGTGTGCCTGCAATGTTCTGTGACATTTCATAATGAGTGTAACCTGTATAGCAGTCGTTCCCAAACCGGTCCTGGGGGAATCTCTACCCTGCTGGTTTTTGTCCAACCGAGCTCTCAATTACTTAATTGAACCTTAATTGAAGTAACAATCTGCTTAGATTTAACTTTTTAAATTGTGTAAGAAAATAGTTGTTTCTTCAATACGTTTTTTAATATAATTCTATACTTAAAACCCCTACTGTTTAAAATAATTAAAAGTCTCTGATTTAGGAAATTATTAGGCAGGTGTGAAAAAATGCTGTAAAGTAAGAATGTTTTCAAAAATAGACATGTTAATAGATTATATTTATCAATTAACTAAATGCACAGTGAGTGAACAGAAGAAAAATCTACATCAAATATTTGGTGTGACCACCCTTTGCCTTCAAAACAGCATCAATTCTTCTAGGTACACTTGCACACAGTTTTTGAAGTTTTTGAACTCGGCAGGTAGGTTGGCCCAAACATCTTGGAGAACTAACCACAGTTCTTCTGTGGATTTAGGCAGCCTCAGTTGCTTCTCTCTCTCTCCATGTAATCCCAGACAGACTGGATGATGTTGAGATCAGGGCTCAGTGGGGGCCATACCATCACTTCCAGGACTCCTTGTTCTTCTTTACGCTGAAGATAGTTCTTAATGACTGTCGCTGTATGTTTGGGGTCGTTGTCATGCTGCAGAATAAATTTTGGGCCAATCAGATGCCTCCCTGATGGTATTGCATGATGGATAAGTATTTGCCTATACTTCTCAGCATTGAGGAGACCATTAATTCTGACCAAATCCCCAACTCCATTTGCAGAAATGCAGCCCCAGACTTGCAAGGAATCTCCACCATGATTCACTGTGGCCTGCAGACACTCATTCATGTACAGCTCTCCAGCCCTTCGGCGAATAAACTGCCTTCTGCTACAGCCAAAAATATTCAAATTTTGACTAATCAGTCCAGAGCACCTGCTGCCATTTTTCTGCACCCCAGTTCCTGTGTTTTCATGCATAGTTGAGTCACTTGGCCTTGTTGCCACGTCTTCCATGAAGGCCACTTGTGATCAGACTTCTGCAGTATAACTACCTTGTGTCTTGTTGCTGTGCTCAGTCTTGCCATGGTGTATGACTTTTGACAGTAAACTGTCTTCAGCAACCTCACCTTGTGAGCTGAGTTTGGCTGTTCCTCACCCAGTTGTATTCCTCCTACACAGCTGTTTCTGTTTCAGTTAATGATTGTGTTTCAACCTACATATTGAATTGATGATCATTAGCACCTTTTGGTGTAATTATTTAATCATACACCCGACTATATGCCTACAAAATTCCTGACTTTGTGCAAGTGTACATAGAAGAAATTAAGTTGTTTTGAAGGCAAAGGGTGGTCACACCAAATATGGATTTGATTTCTGTTCACTAACTGTGCATTTAGTTAATAGATTATATTTATCAATTACCATGTCTATTTTTGAAAGCATTCTTACTTTACAGCATTATTTCACACCTGCCTAAAACTGTTGCACAGTACTGTATATAAAGCTATATCTTTTTCCACATTTCTAGTCAGAATTATAAAAATCCAGTAGAATGAGAGCACCTGAATAGAGCATTTCTCTATATCTATATTTTATACACACACATTCCATTTTCACCACAACAATGAATGTAATGTAAGTATACCAAGGGTGAATTATTCAGGGTCTGCCTTTCCCTGGATACTTAAGTGGGTGTTTGAAATTCTTTGCAGATGTATAATCTAATTAAACCACTGGTCCCACAATGAAATCCATGGTTGTGTCTGTTGTGCAGGTGACCTTTACATCTCTTGACCTGATGCTGCACACCGAGACGCTGCTCTCCACCATTAATTTTGTCTCCTCGGCCTTATCTTCAAGAAGCATCTCCTCCTCTGAGAAAGAGACTACTCTGAAGTTGGAAACAGAGGAAGAATGCCAAGTCTTGGAAGCCAAGACAAGTAACACAGACCTTAATCTCCCTATAACCCATGCTATACCTAGCTTCAGTCTTCATTCAAAATCTGTCAGCTGAGTTTTCTTGGATTACATTTTCTTCATTTTTTTTCTAAAAAGTCTTTCTAAAGCAAAGTAAAGCAAAGCATTGGCCACAATGTTCACTTCACCACAGTGTAGGGGGTGATATGAGGTAGGAGTTTATGTCCTGCAGTAAACTAAAATATATTTTAATTGACAGTTGATGATTGAGATTTGATGGATTTATTTTACCATTTAACACCAAAAGCACCAACATTTCGAATTACCTACAAGAGCCAAAAACGGTCATTTTAACTGGTAGCTCTTTAACACTAAAAGCGCCAAAATTTCAAGTTTGGCTATCTAATACAACCACCAAAACCAGTCAAATGGACCAATATATTAAATGTATTTTTTTTTAATAAAGCCATCTCGCTCATAAATCACCTGAAAAGTAGTTTACACTTAAACATAACAATGCATTGTACAACTGAAACAACCAAGCAGTAATAATTATACTAGTAGTACATAATTTAAGAAAAACATTTGAACATAAAATATAACATAATATATAACAAATATTATTGTATTAATTGTATTAAATGTAATCTAGGCCTACTTGAGTCAATGTTGTTGCTGGAATGAACACCTTCCCAAACAACATTTCTGTTGGGCTGAGCTGACGTGTTTGTATGATGAAATGCAGGAGAGACACGCAACTGCAGGTGGAAATATAATGTCACCTTACTGCTCAGAAGTCACTTTTTAGTATTTGATTTTGTTTCATTATGTTCAAAGCATGTATCACATCTAGAACCTGCTCTTGGTCAAATTGGCTACATCAGATACATACATATGTACTGGTGATTCTAGGTAAACCTGCTTATAATCTCATGTTTGCAGTTATGCATCTCAAATGCCCTTAGGATATCTAATACATATATTCAGGAAATGCCATGAACAGGCATGCAAATTGAATTCAGAAATGCAGAGTAATACAAATTAACAAATAATTGGCACTTCTAAAATACAAACCAGCCATTACTCTGTTAATTGATATGAATAAACTCTTCCAGCACAAACCCTGTCCTTTCCTAGAATATATATTTAGCAATCTGAAACACCTGTTTTCTTGCCATTTTGTGAAACCCTAAATACATGTCTTTTTAATTGTCCTTAAATGTTAGAGTCTAATGGACCATCTGTGGTCAGATATGATATGACATTCTTCCTTTATTTTTAGCATCCTCTGCTTTTATAGAATACAGTCTGGCATGAGATGAGATTATGTGTGTTCTCATTAGCAAGAAATATAGGTTAGATGTGTACTTGCTGTACATTTGAAGTTCAGAACAATAGCACAGAGTCATCAGTAGTGTAACACTGCCCCCCTGCCGACTGTCTGTGTATTTTCTTACAGTATCTCCCAGCTCTCCCTCTGAGGGGGATGTGATTGACCTCAAAGTTGCCATCGAGCTGGGAGCATTCAATGTGCTGGTGTGTGATGAACAGTGCAATATTGCAGACATTAAAATTCAAGGTAAGAAGTCGTCTTCCTGAAGGGCTTCATGTTATTGACTCAATTTAAAATCAAGCATATAGCTCTGGAGGGAAATGTTATTTTGATTTTTGTTGACTTTGCCGTCTTAAGCGTTTCTTATCAATACATGATAACGACAAGTGCTCTTTGTTTCACAGTATTAATATCCGCACAGCTTAGTGAATGTTCATAACAAACCCTAGTTCAGACATGTAATTCCCCCTGATGGGACATTAAAAGTTCACCTACTCAAAGGAGACACTACAGTATTAAAGAGAATAAGGATATCTGCTCGGAAACTTGATTTAGATGCACATTCCACTGCAAAAACACATTTTCCAGACAATTTATGGATGAAAATGATTGTGTGTCATGAACTGCAGTTCAGATATGATGTACAGAAAGACAGAGGATGCATGTCTCACTCTGTGAATCTATCCTGCAGGTATAGATGGATCGCTGTTGATGAAACAAACACAAACACATGTTTCTGCCCGACTCAGAGATATTATTGTCATTGATGTTGACTCAAAGACTATTCACAAAAAGGTATGTGTACACTGCTTCCTGTAAGCATTGTTACACAATATGTAATATTCAAGTACATTTCTGTTGAGGAATGCTGTGTGTTGCATGTTTACAATTTTTTTCTTATGATTATTTTATTAAACATCCTAATAGATTAAGGGGACATCACACATTGTGTGGATTATTTAAAGAGATGAGTGTTTTGTGCAAATTAAGTCTAAAAGTCAGGTAACCCAATTGTTTCAATCAAGTCACTATCTTATAATACAATTTCTTTCCATTGATCACATTAGGCCATCTCCATCATGGGAGACGAAGTGTTCAGCTTCTCCATGGCCCTGTATCCTAAAGCCACAGAAGGAGTTGGATACACAGACACCTCAAAGGTTGATGGGAAGGTTAAGCTAAGAGTGGGCTGCATTCAAGTAATCTATCTGCACAAGTTTGTCATGTCACTCCTGGTAAGCTTACAACACTTTTAGAAACATTACTTCCTTTCCGTTCTTACCTTGGTTCTTCAGGGCTCTATATAATGAATTTGGCAAATTTAGATTATGTATTAGCTAACACCTTATATTATAGTGTATATATGTCTTGATTTATATGTTGTAGAATTTTTCGAACAACTTCCAAATGGCAAAGGAGGCCCTTAGCGCAGCCACGGCTCAGGCAGCGGAGAAGGCAGCCTCCAGTGTGAGGGACCTGGCACAGAAGAGCTTCCGCCTCTCCATGGACATCAGGCTGAAAGCCCCCGTCATCGTCATCCCCCAGTCCTCTGTGTCCCATAATGCCCTGGAGGTGGACCTGGGTCTGATCACAGTGCAAAACCAGTTCCGTCTGCTCTCTGCTGAGCACTGCCCACTGCCAGCTGTCATTGACATCATGGACGTGCAGCTAACACAGCTGAAGCTGTCCAGGTTAATACATCTCTGTTGTAAACCACAAGTGATAGTGCATAACATGTGTGCATGTATGAGTTGTATCTGCTACTTAAGTAAGTAGTAAGTGTATACGTGTGTCCCTATAATTCAATAGATGTTTTTTTTAATATCCATATCTCAGTTGTATTGACAAATCAACCCATGTATTACAGTTTTACTTCAGGTATACTCACCTATATACCCATGTATCTGTTTAGCTGGCTATTTATCCTTTTCTTGGCTGTTGCTTTTGTTAGAACTTATCTGCAGGAAGGTTGTGCTCAGCCGAGTATTGAACTGCTGCAGCCAGTCAACTTCCTGCTGTCTGTCAAGAGAAACTTGGCCGCCACCTGGTACCATGAAATGGCAGCAGTTGAAGTCAATGGAGATGTGAAACCCATGAAGGTATTGGCCTCTTGCAGTAGTAGTAATAAAAGTAATAGTAATAATAAATGTGTAAATTGTAATGTTGAGAGCTTTACGTTCCTCAGCAGTTTTAAGCAATTAATTGCAAAAGTAGCAGCTGTCACTTTAATGTATTTGACAAGCAAATGGCTGTCTTAGTATGTTCTAGCTTATTTTAGGTAGTATATTAAAGTCAGTTGTACCTAATAGAGCTCTTTACTCATAGATTGTGACCTTCAAAATGCCCAAAACATAGGTCATCTTATATCTGTTGTGCGTATTGAATGAGTTTTTGTTACCTGTTTTTACAGTGGTATACAATCCTTTTTATCTTTCTTCAAAATTGTATAGTTTATCAGTTTTCAATACGTAAATATTTTCTTGGCTTTGATAATGTTCCTTGATATGAATGTAGAAAAACCCTCACGCTGAAGTTATTGATGTAAGTAGGGTAAAAGAGTTCCCAATGTCTCTTGTACTCTAGGTGGCTCTGAGCCAGGATGACTTGTCTGTTCTATTGAACATTTTGATGGAAAATATTGGAGAGGCTGCCAGTTTGCAGAGTGGGCCTCAGGTTTCTCCAGATACGATGCAAAAGCTGGAGACTTTACCAATTGGAGCAGACCTGTCCAAAGGTAGGGCAAACACTGTGAAGCGTCTTCTGTATTAACGCTGACAGAGCATGTAGTGGTGGATAGAACTGCAGCTGAAAAGACAGCACTGCTTTCATTGCCCTGAATATTGATGATGGCAGCAGCATAATAACCAGCATTCATTCTCAGTCGCTTTATCAAGCAGTCTTTGAAGTGCTAAAAGGTTACTTACAATGCATCTCCTGCTTCCATTGTCAGGACTGATGCGCTTTCACTTGCTTTTGTTTTAGCATGGAAAATAAGACAATATCACAGATTAGCAATGCACAATATCTGGCCATACAGTGTGGGATAGCGACTATACCTTTCTGAACAAAACAGCATTCAGTGCTGTATTCATGGAAGTGTTCTTTGACCAAACTGCTGAAAATATGGTTGCTTTGCCAACATAATTTTCGCACTGAAATAGGGGATTCTTTCAGTTTCTCAAAATTGAGCTTTAGAAGAATGCACCATTGCCAGCAATTCTGAAGTCTCGGCTAATTGCTAATATTGTGAGGGTTTTATTATTTTTATATTATATTATATTATATTATATTATATTATATTATATTATTATTATTATCTGCAGATATAGTACCTACCAGTTGCACTGACAAATACTGTACAAGGCTGATTCTCATCTGCAATACTGGTTTTATTCTAAAACTTAAGCCAGCTGACAGTAACCTGGTTGGTTATAGTGTTTCATGCATTCATCGTGCAAGGTGAGACAAAACAACAATACTCATAACCATGGCCTCTGGGAAAGGGCAGCCAGCTCGAATCTCCTCTGTTTTTTTTAAGGACGGTCTGAGTCATGTATTCCTTTTGTGTTGTTCCAGGATTGTTTGTGGACTGTTTTGTGAATGCGTGTCTCATCTTTCAGTAGGTGGGACTGAGAGGCTCAGAGAGGAGTCTAAAACGCAGGCTCCTAAGGAGCCACTGGAAACCCTGAAATTTAATTTCAACATCGAGTCCCTTGCTTTGGTACTTTACAACAACGACCCTGAACAGGTTTGTACTGTAGGAGGCACGTGGGTTAGCACATCAACAACACAATTAAATTTCCAGCATATGAAAACAAGCTTTTCCCTTGCATAGTATTGCGAAGGTTGCACAAGGGTAAAAGCTTTGTTTGGTGTTTGTAGAAGATGACCCCCAGATGACCTCTTATTAATATGCATTAAGGCTCTCACATTTCAAACTTGGTCAAAATACTGAAAAGCTCAGACTTCGAAGCCCTGCATGGCTCTGGTTTACTGCATTGATCATATTAACACATATTAACCAAGATATCTTCAAATATTTCGATATCTCAATCATTTTAAGATATCTTGAAATGCATTTAGAGATATCTCTAAATGATCATTTGTCTTGTCATAGTATAGTAGGGATACAAAAACTAGGTGGTGTGTATTTCTGACCTGTAATATCTGTCTAGGTGTATTTTTGACTCATGTGTTGTACCACTGTGGATGCTTTGATGCTTTCAGTCTAGAATTTGTTTTGTATATATTCTGCTCAGTTCTTAAGATGGTAATTAAATAACAGCCAGTTGGGGGATCTCTAATCATGAGCCTACAGAGCAAAGCTAGAATACATGACAAACACTGTTCTTCTGCTCTCTGTGGTGTTTGTTGCCAGTAGAATTGCTTTTTTTTTTTTTTTTTAATGACCGCAGTTAAACTAAGCTAACGTGGAACAATCATATTGTTTAATTGATGAGAATAAACGTGTGTCACAGGGAAGCCGGCAGTATGGTTTATTTTCTTTTCAAGCTTACAGACAGCAATGCCAATACCTTTTACTAAAGAATCATCCAATGGTAACATACATTCAGGCATTAAATTGCAAACTGCAAAAAGAGTATTGATTTTTAATGATGATCAATTACAATGTAATTATTCCATCTCTCGTGTCTTTATCTGAAGTTACACGTTCAAAAAATAGAATACAACCAGTGCCTAGAGTGACAATTTTACTGATATGTGTTACTGGTAAAAATAAGAATAAATACATGTATGATAATTAACCTTACAGTTGCACATCTGTTCACTTGACATATAGCAATTGGTAACAACTGTATTGACCATGACTAGAGACTACATATTAAACATGGAAAAAATACAGTTCTACCTTTATCCAATGTTGTAGGATTTATTTTATTTGTTCCTCTCCATAGAAAGCCCCAATTTGCCAACGCCATGACAGGCTGAGCCTAGGGGAATTCACCTTGCATTTAATGAAGGCATCAGGGAAAATGTTCAGCGACGGCACCTTGGAGGTCTCGACCATCCTCACCGCCTGTACCCTCGATGACATGAGGGCGGGAATGCAGAGGGTCACTTCAAGGTAACGGCCAACGCACTCTCAGTGTCTGAGTTGTACCAGAAGCCTTTTAAAGAAGAAGAAGCGTCTGATGGCAGTCTGAATCGTTGGAATCAATCAGTCGTGCCTATAAATGTGTCTCAGCTAGGCACTGATTTGAAATGTGAATTTATAATGTGAATCAGTATCCCAAGAATTGTAATCTCCCTTTGTTTGTATGCAAATTAACATTCATTACAAGTCTTTACTTAGAATGTATCAGGAATGCTTGCTGTGTTCGATAACGGTCTTGTGTATATAAGATGGAAGCAGAAGCTTTGCTAGCATTACCTGAAAAGGGGGTGCTCAACATATATATTTTTGAAGCATTGTCTATAAATATATATATTTTTTTTAACAAATAATGACCAATTAATAAACAATGAATTAATCTGGACAGATCACCTGAGAGATGGGTATAGTACTCTGCTGGTTTGTTTCAATGTCCCACAGGATGGTTGGCAAGAAGGAGGATAGCAAGGATGCCATGATCGACATGACTTTTACCCAGAGTGAGAGCGAGAGGTCGTTGGTGGCTGTTCTGCAGAAGCTGTCTCTCTGTGCCAGTGTGGAGTTCCTCATGGCCGTGGGGGATTTCTTCATCAATGCCATGCCCCAAACTCCACCCGCTTTACCTGAGAAATCCAGCCAGTTGCAGATTAAGCAACTCACCATACCCAAGGCCAGCTCAGAGCATGGTGTGTTACTCATCCGTGATACTCTTATTTTGAATACAAACGTAATGTATTTAACTTACTTTCTCCTATTTTGTTTGGGATAGGAATCTATATGGGTCAGGTTTTAAAGGCTGTATTCCAATTCCTGCTTTCTCCCAGCCCCAGCTCCGTCTCTCCCCACGATGAAGATCCGAGCAGTGGTTGTGGATCCTGAAGTGGTGTTTGTTGCCAATCTGATGAAGGCCGACGCTCCAGCACTTGTTGCCTCCTTCCAGTGTGACTTCACCCTGCAGTCTGAGGGGGCTGCACAGACGATGAAGGCCAATCTGAGGGAGCTCAAAGTGCTGGCTTGTCCTTTCATCCGCAACAATGAAGACAAGGCTGTCACAACCGTGAGAACATGGATAGTTATAGTTTTGCAGCATTGCCAGGCTTCGGCTATAAAATGACTGGTTAAACCATGTCACTAAATGTTCTTACATTTGAGTTTAATGAATTTAAATTAGTGTTTTCGATATTAAGGTGTAAACATTGTTTGTCTTTTCAGGTACTGCGTCCATGCTCAGTATCTTTGGAGATCAAAATGCACCCGACTGAACCGCTTGCTGGCTCCGTCACTGTGGAAGAAGTTATTGTAAAAGTCAGTGTAATTTGATGTTTGTCAATTTTTATATGGTTTTGAATGCTGATGTTTTACAGTGCTTTGTCAGCATAATTCATTACTTATTGATTTGGTTCTATTGATAAACAATCATTGCGCCATTTAAATGTTTCTGTTAGTACATTTCAAGATCTGAGTATATTAACAGGTATAGAGTGCAGAAATGTTTAAAAAATAGTTTTGGGTATGAATCATTCTTATGTTTACCTGTATGATGTCACAGGAAGATTTAGGGCAGAGATATCTCTGCACCGTTGCATGTTTGTATCCTCAGAGCTCTTATCCTCGTCTCCATTTTAGATCTCGCCCATGATTCTGAAAACTGTCATGACCATCACAGCGGCCATGACGCCTAAACCCAAGGAGGACAAGACCCAGGAGGAGACGAGAGATGTCGGCAAGCTCTGGGACGTTCAGAATATTCACAGCTGCAATTACTGGTTCCTGGGGGTCGAGGCGGCCAAAGAAGTTACAGAAAGTTTCATTGACACGGTGGGCAAAGGCAATGGGGAGAGCTTTGCTGTACATGTGAAGGTGGTGCAGGTGACCATGGAGTCTGGCCTGGGTCACCGCACAGTACCCCTGCTGCTGGTGGAGTCATCCCTCACAGGAAGGGCCAAGAACTGGTCGTCTTTTCTTAACGTCAACGCCGACATGGCTCTAGAGGTGAGATCTGACACAGAATTTCTTGGAATGGCTAGAATTTCAGTTCATGCTGGGGCTCCGCAGTGTGCCATTAGGATAAAGCACTCCACCCAAGTGTGTCCTATGGATTGGATGAGCTCGTCTCAAACCAAGGCCGGGGGTTCCCAGGGGCGCAGTGTACAAATGGCTGAGCAGTGCCAGGGGAGGGTGGGTGGAGGCCAGCTGAGGAAACTCTGTTCATCTCACATAAGCACCTCCTGTGTCTTCACGGGCTCCTGCAAGTTAAGGGTGTTAGACGTTCCATCTACATCAAATTTTCTGATTAGTGCGATGGATGGACTGTAAGAATTCCGGGTTTGCAGTGTGAAAAATAGCAGTTAGACAAATGTAATATTTGTTGATTTCAAATTGCATCCATTGGGTCCAAATTTGGAGATTCTATTTTAAAAATAAATAAATCGGTTTATTTGTAATAATAATTTGTAAATATTGAGATATTGTATTGTTTATAAATGTGAAACGCCTTGTTTTTAGGTAAATTACTTCAATGAAACCTGTGCTGTCTGGGAGCCACTCCTTGAGAGAGTTGAAGATGGTTCAAGGCGATGGAACTTGAAGCTGGAGGTATGCTCGTTTTTGCTACAATAATTAATATGTTGAATGTTTTAAGGCTTCTCATCAGTCTTTGCAAGTGACTGCGTGTCAGATCTGATTTGTTTTGTGTGTGTGATGTGTCTATTGTAAGGATACTGGTGCTTGTTATGTGTCTGTATTCATTGGTACTTGTTAATTACACTGATGAGTGTGCCTTTCCTTTAGATGAAGACTAACCCGGTTCAGGATAAAATTCCACTTCCGGGAGATAATTTTGTTGTCCTCCCTGAACCACAGACAGCAATCAATATCTGCTCAAAGGACACCATGAACATAACTATTTCCAAGAGCTGTCTCAATGTATTCACCAACTTAGCCAAGGTAACAATTCTCTTTGTCTCACAATCACAGTGTTTAAAAAGTCAACAAGCAGACTCTCAGTTTACATGACTATTGAGAGCAGAAGGTTAAGCTGTGTTTTCAGAACATCATTAGTGTAATATTGGTATGTCATACTGTGTCTTTCTGTGCCAGTGTTTCTGTGGAAATGCAGTAACCTTCTGTTAACCCTTTTTTATCCTCTGTGAAATGTAAACTGAACATTGTTTTCAAAAGCTAAATAAGGTTTTAATTCAATCAAGAGCACAGTACTCATGCCAAAATGTGCACATTAGATTAATGGCTTGGGTGATAATTTTCTCGTCTCTTGAAAGCTGAAAGTGAAAGTGCTTTAAAGTAGCTGATTCTCTTCTGATTTTCATGACATAATTCAAGATTTATTTGAAAATGATACCTTTAATACCCAGGTTTGTTGGGTGTGTATTCAAGAGGTATGTTTATTTTAAACAAAATGTAATTATATATATTATTTTTTATTCATGTATTCATACATTCAGTCATTTATTCATATATCACCTGTTAAGGCTTTCTCTGAGGGAACAGCCTCCACATTAGACCACTCTCTGAAAGAAAAGGCACCTTTCACGATCAAGAATGCTCTGGGGATCCCCCTGGTGGTCCAGCACAGCTCCAGCCTGCGTGTGCTGGACACGGTTACTCTGGGGAAGGTCCACGAGGTGCCGGTGGGACAGAGTGTGGAGCTCGAGTATTCGGCCTTTGAGTCCAGTAGCCGGGGAAAGCTGTCCGCCCTGCAGCGCCAGGAGAGCTGTCTGTTCAACCTGAGTGTCGGTGAGTGCAGGTGTATTTTGTAATTGCTACTGTTAGGCACTTCCCTGTGGGCTTCGCTGCCTCTGTGTTTTGTTTTTGGATAACTGTGACAGTAGAGTTTAAGTTTATATCTTGTACTTGTTATGTTTAATGTTTTAAGGCCCTCTGGGATTTCCACTTCAGTGATATAACTGTTACAGAACAAAGCACTAAAAATATATATATATAGTAAAACAATAAATCATTCTCTGGTCATTTCAAATAATATATTTATTTATTTTTCACATTTGAAATCATTCGTAGACTCCGTACTACTAAATTGTAGCTTTATACAGTACTAACACTGACTTTACAGCCATATGCCACATTCACTTCACTTTATTTATTGGCATGGTAACTAATGTAACAACTAATGGTAAATTAATTTCATTTTGAGGTTTTATTATGTAAAGATCTTCTCAACTTTTAAAGGTTTCAAAAGTCACTGACAGGGCTTTGTTTCCTTTTTCTGTATTATTTTTGTTTTGTAAAATTCATAGTTCCCTCTGGCTATAGTGAAATAGTCAATATTCCCGTTGACAAACCTGGAAGACGGCTGTACAATGTCCGTGGGCCTATGAATCAGGAAGCCGTTTCAGTGCTGACACAGATTGATGCCACTGAAGGAAATAAAGTCATTACTGTGCGCTCACCTCTACAAGTAAGAGTATACAGAGTTTGGTTTGGCATGTGCCACATTAAATGATCCTGTTTATACACTTATTATATTCACATCAATGCCTTGGCTGAGAAATGTAACCACATTACCAATTTTAAGTTCAAGATATGTTACATGGAGTGGGTTTGAAGATTAACTAACTTCAGCTATTTGATCTATAACCAAATTATATCTAGGTTTTTATTATATGTTTAAATTTAGTATCAACTTTACTTTATTGCTAGACGTGCACCTTTTTATTTCCACGGTACTGAATAGTAAATAAGGAGCAAACTTTGCTCTGGTGCAAAGTGCTTTGAAAACAACCATGCCATATCTAATATGACATTCATAACGTTTAACAGAAGACGTTGAACTATTATCAGTATTTAAGGATAAGGGGTAAGTCTGTCACCAACAATAATAAAGTTGTTGTTTTTTGTTGCTTCACTTTTTGCCAGGCCCATTATGCTCAATATTATTTTATGGTTTCAATGTTTTTACAATGCTTGTATTTGTTTTCCCCCTGTCATTTAGATAAAGAACCACTTTTCCGTCCCCTTTGCCATTGTCAAGTATTCAGCTCAGACAAAAGGCCTCGAGTTTGTTGGGGAAGCTGAGCCCGAGAAGGAATGCCACGTGCCCTTTGATTCATACAGGTGGGGCATAATATCCAGTTTAAGTAGGAAACCTTCAATAGTTTCCTGCGTGCATCTGACACAAGGCTGACAGGTTTAAATTTCAAGGGTGGAACTAAGTTCATTTCTATAGCCATTATTGTACTGCATGTGAGTACAACAAGGCATGACCTTATACATGCTTGTGTTCTTCTACAGAGTTCAAAAAGAAATTAAGACTTTTATTTTTATTTTAGTAGTGACTTCATTTTTAACAAATGTGTTAACATCTACAATGGGAAAAACTAATCTCAGTAGAATTTGTTTGCTTTGTTTTTTATTAGATTAGGCTCTTTTTATCTTAAGCTTCCCAGTCTTGACCCATGTCTTCAAGCCTCCAGGGTCCTCCAGTCGTTGTTCTGACTAAGCCCTTGTTGACTCAGAGACCTTAATCAAGCTAATCATTATGCAAAAAAACATAAACTTTGTCTACATATCCCCAGCTGTGTACAAATTTAAAAAGATCCATTGAAGACAATCAATAGTTCCCTTAATGGTTCTATTAACTAACTGAAAGTGAAAATGGGAGAGCAGTGAGGATCTGAGGAGTAGGGTAGAAGAGGGCTACCTCAGGTTGTGGGAGATCCTGTGGCCTGATGGTGTTTTTGCTTCGGGCTGTGTGTTTTCGGTGCAGGGGGCAACTGTTCCTCAGTCCTGCAGGGAGACTGAAGGGCCAGTATACGCAATCGACCGCCTGCATTGCCTGGAAAGAAGAGGTGCACCGCAGCTCAGAGGTCCACTCGGTGTTGCACTGCCCGGCCAGCGAGAGCAGCTTCCTGCCCCTAGTGGTCAACACGCTGGCAGTGCCCGACGATATCAGCTTCATCTCCAGCCATGGTGACGAGGACTGGGACCCCGCTTACATCATCCACCTGCACCCCTCTGTCACCGTCCGCAACCTGCTGCCCTACTCCATCCGCTACCTACTTGAGGTAACGTGCCTCCCCTCTGCTGTTGCATTGCGTCGAGTTGTCATGGTGTCTTATTGTCCAGAGTAGCTTACAAGTGCAAAGACTCCACCCCTCTAATGTTGCATGCCACTGTGTTGTTGTTTTTTCCCTGTGGTATCTTGTTATCCAAATTTGATTCAGATTGCCTTTTTTATCATTTTTCTGTAATGTGCTTTACAGAACCGCCTTATTCCACAGTACAGAAGAAGTTATGCCTGCTAGGATTTCTGAAAGGCAAATCGAATTGTATTAGGAAATACATTAATTGCTATTCATAGGTCTCTTAAGATTCTGTCAGGGTGCCTAAATTATTTTTATTCATAATGCAACATAAGCGGCTTAGGTTCATTCCTCTGCTGTGTACCTTAACCGTTTATGAACTGAAAGCCAAAGAGTCTTACTAGACTCAGTTTAAGTTGATAACTAAAATAAGTTTGGCATTAGGTTATTTCACACCACATTTAGGCTACGCTTTAGAAACTGAAGAGAGTGTGCATTTCTGCATTGATAATTTTTATGTACAGTGCTTTGTGTCTAGTGATACTATTGTGTGGATGTTTAACAATTGTTTGCACAAATGTATTAACGTATGTCCCAGCATGAGCATAGGCTTCGGTGGCAAAGGAGTTATCATTGTGGTGTAAGTTGTGCAATGGCTGAGGTCTAACTAATGTGTTTTGTTCGCAGGGCACTGCAGAGACTCACGAGCTGCCAGAAGGGAGCTCTTCTGATGTCCTAAATGCCAAGATCAATGGGGAGATCATGGAACTGGTCCTGGTAAAGTATCAGGGGCGCAACTGGAATGGCCACATCAGAATCCATCCGGGCATGTCAGAGTTCTTCCACGTGTGCTTCACCAGCGACTCAGTGGAGAAGCTAGTGGTGGACATCAGCCTGCATGTGGTCCGAGTGAGTGGCCGCCTGGTGCTCTCGGTCTTCAGCCCCTACTGGATTATCAACAAGACTTCCAGGGTTCTCCAGTACCGTGCTGAGGACATCCACATGAAGCACCCCTCAGACTTCAGAGATGTCATCCTCTTCTCCTTCAAAAAGAAAAACATTTTCAGTAAGAATAAGGTGTGTGTCCTCTACATTTAGCCTCTATCCAGGGTGTGTATACTGAACTGAGGTGGTCACTCACCCACTTTCTTATTATCCTTTACTTCTACTATTACATCCTAGGTGGTCTTGTATTGGCTGTGCCCTCTGAAGTTATTTTATGTCTTGCTCTCTATTACAGATTCAGCTCTGTGTCTCCACCAGTAGCTGGTCCAGCAGCTTTTCTCTGGACACTGTTGGAAATTACGGATGTGTCAAGTGCCCGGCTAACAACATGGAGTATCTGGTAGGCACATTTTTGTCCACAATGTTAGACCTTGATATTATTTCCTTTTATTAAGTATTTTTCTGAAGGATGTTTTCAATGGATTCAACCTGGGAGGCTCTTTAAATCATGGCTTTGTTTGCAGGTTGGAGTGAGCATCCAGATGAGTAGCTTTAATCTTACGCGGATAGTGACCATGAGCCCCTTTTACACACTGGTCAACAAATCATCTTTGGAACTTGAAGTGGGGGAAATGCAGTCCAATGATACTGTGATGAATGGGAAGTGGCACTACATCGGAGCCACAGAGGTAAGAAGAAGAAGACTAGGCAATGTAACGTACCAAACAATCAGATTTGATGGAACATGCCAAGTGGGGGGGACTGACTTTAGACTTTAAAAGACCATACCTGCTTTGTTTAGTTGACATTTTCATGCCGGGTTCTCTTTATTTTAGTGTCTTCCCCTGTGGCCTGAAACCACAACGGGCAAGCTGTGTGTCCGGGTTATTGGCTCAGAATCATCATCCAAATCCTTCTTCTTCGATAAGCAGGATAATGGCACCTTGCTCAGGATTGATATGGTAAGGGTTGTTTTCTGTGTAACCACATGGTATAGGTCTAGTTTGCTATTGAGTTACTTAGAGCTGGCATCCAGTTTTGGTACAGTTTTTAGACCTGGGAGTAAATCAAAACTTGCCTCCACTCGCCAAAACAGAACTACTGACCTGCAGTGTAGTGACTTTTTGTCAGATGCTACATTATTCTACTCATAAATGTAACCACTTTGATGAACATGTTTGTAGCTCACTATTAGTGGTTGGGTCAAAGTTTCATTTTTATCCGTCCCTGTGTCTCTTTGTATTGATTTACATGACCAGTTTAGTTATGTTTTATGGTGTCTTTAAATCCTTTACGTTTTGTTTTGACAGTGTGGAGGAGTAATTGTGGATGTAAATATCGCAGACCATTCCACCGTGATCAGTTTTGCTGACTACTATGAAGGAGCTGCCCCAGCACTCATTGTGAACCACACCCCATGGATCTCTATAACATACAAACAAAGGTATGGTATGCTTCATTGAGTATATATCAGGGTTTCTAGCTTGGTCAACACAAATTAAAGGAATAAATGTGGTGGAATTATTCCTCAACTCAGACCAGTAACTACTCTTAATGCAGATTTAAATGGCTGCCATAAAAACCTACAGGACAAGAGATTTTTCCTTTAAAAACCATTGGGGGATATCTCTGTGATAAGTGGAACCATCCATCAATTTGATGGAGTTTCCTACAATCCATACAGCCCATGTTATGTTGTTGTGTATTGCCAAAGTGGTCTTCTTGAGGAGCGAGAGCTGAAGCCAGGACAGTCCCAGCACTTCACCTGGGATAATCCAGCTGCTGTGAGGAAACTGAGCTGGAGCTGTCAACAGCAAACTGGTGAACTGGACCTGGTGAAGGTGGGCCTTAGCAACTTGTCAATTTTTTAATTTGTTTTAATTTCTTCTGTAATTGAATCAATCAGTTTGGAGAATTCCAACTTAACTACTTAATTGCAATACTTATTTCCTTATTTGAACTCTTAACTTAATAGGTGAAATGTGGAAATTAAGTTTGTGTTGAATTGAGGTGTCAACCAAATGTACAACTCCAAAGCTAGATCTCAGTGCTAAATGCTGCCTATTGTATCCCCAGGATGAGTGTGGCCAGTTTGCCTATGACGGCCTGTCTCAGATTCACTGGGTGTCTTTCCTGGATGGGCGTCAGCGAGTGCTGCTCTTCACCGAAGACCTGGCAGTCGTCACGAAGGCACGGCAGGCAGAGGAGATGGAGCAGTTCCAGCAGGAGATCTGTGTGTCCCTGCAGAACCTCGGACTGTCCCTCATCAATAATGAGACCCGACAGGAGATCTGCTATATTGGAATCACCAGGTATATTTGCAATCCTCAACAAAGCTTCTGAAATGTCCCCTTGTTTAGTAAAGAAATGTGTAGAAAGGATACTTTCCTGATGGACTTTGATGATGGTATTGTGGTTTTGCTTGTTTGTTTTTTATATGGAATTAGGACTACGATTTACCCAGGATAGGGTGAACTGTTGCAGCAATATATGCCACTGAACAAAACTGAGCATGTATACTTGCCTGGAATTTGAGTTGCTCTACATCCTTGAATAAACTGTTTAAACACTGACATCACAAGCTCTGTAGATCTTTTATGGAAATCATTGGCAATGTTCTGCTGCCTATTCATGATTTATCCAGGTCTTACTCCTTCTTGGAGCAGTCTTTGAATTATAAAAAATGGGTTGTTAAATTACTGTTTCCAGCTCTGGGGTTGTTTGGGAGATGAAGCCAAAGAACAGATGGAAATCCTTCAACCAAAAGAACATAAACCTCCTGGAGAAGGCTTACCAGAAGCACATTGCTGGAAAAACAGATCCAGGCTGGGTTATGATAGACAACCATTTAGAAGTAAGCCACCCGATTTGATTTCCCTTGTGTGCAATATTCAAAATTTAAAACGCAGATATTAAAAATTAGGCAGCACCTGTAAATGTAAGAAGTTCCAGTTGGTCAGAAGCTCAGCATGCAGGTATTTGCTTTTGAAGCATATGAACTGAATTGAAATAATAGAAATGTCTGAGGTTGGGACAGGAAATTTAAGCTGTACAATCAGAATCACAATTCCCATTGTGTTTGAAGGGAGCGAACTCTTCCGTTTGTATTTATTTCCTTCATGTTTCCGAGATCTGGATGTCTTTCAGGTGAATCCTAAACATTGTTATGTAATGCATTGAATTAAATAATTATGAACATCAAATAAACATACTCCCTTCAAAAACCTTAATTGTGTCTACACAATTCTGATTAGACATAATAGTCTGTATTTTCACTTGATTCATTCAGCACAAATTGTGTTACAACCTGTGGTGCAGAAAGAGACTATCTTTTCTTTTTCTGAAATATTATTTATTCACAATCTCTAAATGTACCAGGTGAACTTCACCAAGCTGCCGATGGTAATGCGCCTCCCGTACGCCTGCATCATCAGACGAAACTTTCTGTCTGGGATTCAGGTGGAGTTCAAACAGTCCCCACACCAGAGGAGTCTACGGGCTCAGCTGCACTGGCTTCAGGTAATGCAAAATTGATAGGGAGAGTTGAATTTAAGGCTTGATTCGCACAAAATTATCCTATTTTTTTGTCCTTTTCAAATTCACTCCAGTGCCAGCCATGCACAGTGTATGTTAAACGTAGCCCTGGGGGCAATTCAATCATTACATTTGCTTACTTATGTGACACATTCGAGGAGGTGACATGTGACAGCTCTGAAACGTAAACAAATAAAAAATCTATCCATTTATGAATTTATTTATGTTTAATATGTAAATGAAACCAGCCCTGTGGTACTGCAGTCTTGCTTCAGACTGCATTCTTTCCAAATATTGAAATTGTTTTGGAAAGAAAAAAGTACAAGGATATTATTGCTTTGAAGATCCTGTAGGAAGCAGAATTAGCATAGCTCAATCAGAACTGGCGGCAAGCAACGAGCACATGCAGCTGACTTGCAAACTTAAAGCTCACTGTCAGCTTTGTTTTAACAGGTGGATAACCAACTCCCGGGGGCTATATTTCCCATAGTGTTTCACCCTGTGCCGCCACCTAAGTCAATTGCCCTGGATTCAGGTAATAATTAATACAAATACATGAAACAAAACACTTATATTAACACTTCTATTAATAACTTCTATTAAGTTATGTATATTTCCTGAATATATAATCATCCTTTTTCCCTTTTATTTTTCCAGAACCAAAGCCTTTCATTGATGTTAGCATCATCACTAGGTTTAATGAGCACAGCCAAGTAATGCAGTTCAAGTAAGTGTTTGTATCTATTGTGCATTACATGTGTATTATTATTTTTCTATTATTTTTCAGTATCCTACCCCTACACTGACATGATTTTTGTTTTGCTCTGGTCTGTTCTGTACAGGTATTTTATGGCCCTTGTTCAAGAAATGGCTGTGAAAATTGATCAGGGATTTTTGGGAGCAGTGATCTCTGTTTTTACCCCCACGACAGACCTACAGGCTGACAAGCAAAAGGTACAGGACCAGCAACATCTATATCAGTGTTTAAGAGATTGTGAAGTTTGTAGTTTCTAAGGACAGCATTGAAATGCAAAATAGTATTGTTTGCATAGGTTAAAGATCATTTTTTTGTTAGCTGAAAACTTACCAGGAAAGATGTGCAAATCTTTATTTTAGTCCATATACTGTTTTGTGTCAGATCAAGGTCCAAATAAGACAGGACGATTATGAGTATTATCATTGTAAATATTGATCACTGCTGTGGGCATGTTTTAAAAAAGAATAGTTGTATCAAGCTGATCGTGTTCGGTTTGCAAATCAAAGAAAATTATCTTATCCTGCAAACAGCCGTTGAGCCTTGCTGTCCCATTCATCATTTTGTTTTAATTAAACTAGATCAACAGAGGATTACTAAGTGTTAACTTGTTTCATGCCCTGCAGAACAGAGGGTGAAATGTATCGAGCAGCTTGTTGACCAATTAAGTGTGCTTTTCGAACACCTGTTCTACTTTGTCATGGGAGTAGTTCTGGGCTGCAGTCAGCTTAGAAAGTTCCCTTCAGAACTCGAAAACACAGCAGCGCTCGGCTGATCATATTATTGACCTGACAGATGATCTATTCATTTAGCTGTGTAGATGTGCTTGTACGATGCCAATACAAAATATTTAGGGAAGCTTTACACAAATGCGTCTTTGACATGTTTTGTGTAATGCAAAGGCCAATTATTGTATGTAGTAGTTTCTTGCAGTCAGAGGGAAAATCTTCTCCACATTGTTGTGCTTTACAACATGTCCTGAAGAATGCACTCATTCAGAACACACTCATTCAGAATGCATTCACAAGTGTTGTTGTGCAGCAGAGGATATAGAACCACTTGAGGGATGCTGTATTAATGGAGAGACACGTGTTTGACATGTTCATGCTTGCAGACGAAGCTCATTGAGAAAGATCTCGAATCCCTGAAAGCGGAGCTAATGGAAACATCAATGACAGATACTTCAGGGCTCAGTTTCTTTGAGCATTTCCACATTTCACCTATTAAGGTAAGAGTTCATCTTGTGTCAATCTTGTGTTTACACACAGAGGAATGACAGTAATCATGAATTCTGTTGCCCACTTAACATTAAAGTAAAATGTGTTTTTATTGCTTATTAGAGTTTCTGACTCATGCTCGGTTCAAAAGTTTAAACAATCTTATTTAGTTTTCTTTGTCATGAATTAAAATATTGATAATTGTTATAAAACCTTGACTACATGGTGTTTTGTTTGATACACCCACCGGGAACTAAAATTACATAATTTGAAGGGGTCATATTTTGGGAATCCACAGAGGCGGAGTATGAGTCAAGAAAATTTTGAGAATCATCCAAGATGACCGCAGAGTTATGTTCGTTGACCTTGCAGGTCTGCAAACCAGTTTAATTTGTTAGTGTGTGTGTGACATAAGTGTCCTTTCCCACACTGGTGGTTTGAAACAAACGAGAAAATGAAAGGAAGAGTGAAGACCTTTTCACCTTTCCTGGCAGAACTTCCCTCTGACCCAGGCGCTCTATTGTTCGTTTCTCGCAGCTGCACTTGAGTCTGTCCCTGGGATCTGGTGGGGAGGACTCTGACAAACAGGACATGGTTGCTATCCAGTCTGTCAATCTGTTACTGAAGAGCATCGGGGCAACCCTGACAGATGTTGATGACCTCATCTTTAAGTGAGTTATTGTTTTGTTATGGCAACCACTCATCACAGCAGTGGAGGGATTGCACAGCTTTTAATGATTTAGTCCTTGGAATATGTAAAGCCACATACTAAATCCATGCCATTGTTCAAACCCAACTTTCATAATACGGGCATCAGAAAAAATAAAATAATTTAATTGATGTACTTGGCTAGTGTAGATATATCATTTATGACTGCACTAAGCATGGGTCAATTAACTGTTTCAGAATGCTGATTATAATCCTAATAGGTTGGTTAATCCATTCTCTCATTTTGTGCAGACTTGCCTGCTTTGAGGTGAAGTACCAGTTCTACAAAAAGGATAAGCTGATGTGGGCTGTGGTCAGACATTATAGTGAACAAGTGAGTAGCTGTCCTATGCATAGTGATGCCTCCAAGTGTTTCTGCATGTTAACAGTTTGAAACAATGCGGAAACATGTTTCAGAGAGATTTTGGATTCTTTTCTTTCAGATTCATCCTGTAGAAATACACCTTCCTTGTCTCATCTTGTATTATAGATTAATTTGTTCTGTACATACATTCACTGTTTTTGTTGCTGCCACAGTTTAAATTAGTATTCTGAATTAGTATGCAGAAACTGTGAGCAAGTAAAGTAGGTACTTGCAGGCTACTTGGAATAATATTTCTGTGGTCCTTTCAGTTCTTGAAGCAGATGTACGTCCTGGTTCTGGGTCTGGACGTCCTGGGGAACCCGTTTGGCCTGATCAGGGGCCTGTCAGAGGGAGTTGAGGCCTTCTTCTATGAGCCCTTCCAGGTGACCAGACTATACATTCACGAGCTCAGTTCTGAATTACCAAACCATCCATAATAGTGTCGGCTGTCACCACTCTTAGCAAGCTAAACACGTTGACATGGAAGGATAATGGAAGGACTCTGATAGCAAAATAAATATAAATAAGAAAGTAGCATTACTGGATCTGTAAATACAACAGGACCAAGGGGATGTGTGTGCATAGGGTGGGGGTTGGGTTACCTGTTACTAAAGCATGTGTGGTTTAAAAACAATTGAGAAAACAGCTGATTAAAATCAAGTGGTTAATTGCTGTTGCAGGGTGCTGTTCAAGGGCCAGAGGAGTTTGCCGAGGGGTTTGTCATTGGGGTGAGGAGTCTCCTTGGCCACACCGTAGGTAATGCAGAACCATTTAAATGTGTTATTAAATCCAGCAAATATCAAGTCGTTAATGCTTCCTAAGGATAAATAAGTCGCCCTGGACAAGGATGTCTGCTAAGAAAGAAATAATAATAATAATAATAATAATAATAATAATAATAATAATAAAGGTTGTGCTGAAAATGAACCATTGTTAAAAGACTTCATGCTGGCGGGATTATCAAAAATGTCATAGTCTTCATCTTTTTCTGCTTCTATATATAATATATATTTTTTACAGTATGAAAGATTTGTGAGCACATGACCGCTAACATCAGTTTGTCTGCTCCTGTTTGGCTTTAACATTCTGACAGTTGTGTGTATTTTTGACTATCTTGAATGATGTTCTTTCACTCTGTGGGTGTGCAGGTCTTGTTGCTGGTTTTGTCCCTAAATCAGAGACACATTTGAAATAGCTTGACTGCACTACACTTTCTCACATTTGCTCTATCCTTAATAACAGGGGGGGCAGCAGGCATGGTGTCCCGAATCACTGGGTCTGTGGGGAAAGGCCTGGCCGCCATCACCATGGATAAAGAGTACCAGCAGAAACGCAGGGAGGAAATGAACCGACCACCAAAGGACTTTGGAGAGAGCCTGGCCAAAGGAGGGAAAGGCTTCCTTAAGGTAAACAGCCTGAATGAATGTGTTATTTCTCCTGAGGTATTATAAACAGTGTATCTTTACAGGAAGAAAGACAATTGCAGATTTCTCATGAAAGTAAGCTAAAGTGAAGCACAGCTA
This sequence comes from Amia ocellicauda, assembly GCF_036373705.1. Classification (NCBI taxonomy): domain Eukaryota; kingdom Metazoa; phylum Chordata; class Actinopteri; order Amiiformes; family Amiidae; genus Amia; species Amia ocellicauda. The sequence continues at coordinate 30,643,305 of NC_089853.1, forward strand.
TACAAAATATATTTAGGTCCAAATTAAAAGGAGTATATGAAATACACTGGTTCCCTGGTTATACCCTTGTAAAATATATTTTTTGAGTCCAGAGCGTCCAAAACAGTATTTGGTAGTATAGGAATTAAAGCAGTTTTAATGAATTATTATTATTATTATTATTTTTTTTTTATTATTATTATTTATTTATTTTTTTTTTTTTCTTGGCAGACGCCCTTATCCAGGGCAACTTACAACATAAGTACAAAAATACAGTAAAAGGCACCAATCATTACAAGTTAAATCTAACTAAAACATAGCAATTCAAAATATAATACATTTTACAAATTCCAATTTACAATTTACAATTTACAATTTACACAGGCAAGTACAGTAAGTGAGGTCCTACATCCTGGACGGTAAAATGGATAGTGAATGTTAATATGACAGATTTTTAAGTGTCATGCATTGGAATTCCACATTGAGGGATTTGAATAGCTGTACTATGTACTGGCAAGTCTAAAAATGTCACATGAAAAGTGCTTGTTTGGTTTTGCAGTGACAGATGTAAGAACAGAGAAGCATAAAAACCTGATTAAGTAACAGACGCAATGAAATCTTACATGCAGATTGTATTTCATTTGTTTAATTTGTCTCTGCAACATGCAGCGCATCCTGCTCCCTGTAACGAAAGAGGTTTGTTTATTACCAATTAACACAGATGGATTCATGAATACAAACAATCTGCTGTGAGAGACCTTCGGTTTTTGATGTTATTTTTAGGGAATGCAAATGTCATTCAGCAACAGAACAATAAAAAATCATGTACATATAAATACTGTGATCTGCTGTTTGGTACAGAAACGCTTCAGATTTGCTCAGTTATTATGCATGGTTCTTACTTAGCAGTGGGTAGCATTAATCATGGCAAACCCAGTAATTGTACTTGCCTACCAGCTTTAAGTATTTTTATACAAGTGTTACAGTAATAAACTGATGAAATTTCTCTTTATTGGTGAATCTCTTTTTGTTGACCTCCATCCAAGATGCATCTATAAACAAATATTTTGTCATCCCTTTGTATATTAATACTTCAAATAAACCCAGCATCTATTAACACCTATTCATCTCCATACTGTGACCAGCAGAGCGACAGAATGACACATTATTTCTGTCAAATTACCACACCACAAAATGTATTTTCTAAACATCCTTTCTTGTTGCTCTGCTGTCATAATCAATTCAATAGCCTACTGTTACAGCTCTGTCCATATAATGTAATGTATTGTGAAGAACTTGTCAAATTTATATTTATATGTTTTTCAACATGCATACTCTGAGTAGATAACAAAAAATTAAAAAAATCTGTTTCCAGGCAACTTTAACACTTTTTTTTCCCCCAGTCCTTTGCATTGAAATGGTTCATTGTATTGTTACATAAAAATGAATGAATCTCCTTCCGCTATTGCTAAAAGCACCTGTTGCATTCATTGTACATCAGATTTGTCATTTACATTATAGAGATAGCTCAGAGGTCCAAGAACTAAAGACTCTTAATAGAAATACCTTATATTTCTTTATGCATTGCATTTATTCAGTCTACAAAAATAAAAGAAAACAAGTGAACATTTAATGGCAGATGTGTGTATGCTTGATTTTTGCTGCAGCCGTTAATACATATTGGCAATGCACTAAACAGAAACAAGAATGTGAGTAATAGGTGAATCAATTATTTAAAGGATTATAGCAATAGCAATCTCATTTTATGTTCCTGTGTTGGATTTTCCCAGTGCAGACTCCACCCGCCACAGCAAACCGCACATAACCAAGTGTGTCTGACACGCGGTGAGGCTCTTCTTATAGGCAGGTTGCAGCTGGAGTCTCCTGTCAATGATACCATGCTGTTAAAAACAAGAAGATAGTGATCAATTCAACCTTACCAGGCCTCTTACATTATTGCAGGGAAAAGTTAATCTATCCTTGATTAAATGGGCTCCCCTGACTGTGAAAACACTGCGTTTCTGCTTCACTGACAAATATTTTTCTAGAATATTCCTTTCATCTTCACTTAACATTTTCCATGGAGGCTCATTAGTCTACGTTTCCTCTCTTCCAGGGTGTCGTTGGTGGATTTACAGGAATTGTTACAAAGCCGGTTGAAGGTATAATTCTCAATTTGTTTACAGTCCATACTTGTAAGCATTCTAATAAGAATAAAATGTATTTGTTTTAGGTTTAGTTTTTTTTAATTTACACTTAAATCAAATGTATTATTTGATGTTTAAACAGTTGCTTGTCAGTTATTAATTTGTTTTAAATTAATAATTTGCGTAATAAACAGATGTCATGACAACTCTATTAAAGGGCAATAGCATGTTAAAAATACAGTTTTAGGGTTTTCATGTTTTCTCTATTATTGAAAGACGGAAAAACACACTTTTCACATAAGTCTGGAATAATGTTTGTTTCAGGCGCGAAGAAGGAAGGAGCAGCTGGGTTTTTTAAGGGAATCGGCAAAGGGCTGGTGGGGGTGGTGGCTCGGCCTACGGGTGGCATCGTGGACATGGCCAGCAGTACATTTCAGGGAATACAAAGGTAAAGGATCCTGACGCGGGCATTTTCACCTGAAAGCAGTGTCATTTCTGTCTTTACTGCAGACTGTTTGGTGTCAACGCAGCAAATCTCACTACTCTAAACTATAGGTGGTAAAATAAAATAAATACTTTTTTTGTTTTAGCTTATGCTGATTATAAACTAATTTATAGTCTAGTTTCATGTTTTGCCAACTGTCTAGTTGTGTAGCATTTGTTTCTTCATTTATTCAGTGATTGACATCTATATTTCTTGTCACAAACGGTTGCCGTGGATTTTCTAAAACCCTTTCTGTAAAAAAACAAAAAGAAACCCTTGTTGATTTGTAGATCAGAATCAGAACAGGGTCGTTACTAATGTGGTGAATGTGAAATTACTTTTGGGTCACAAAGGGAAGGGGGGCTTCGCCGGGAACAGGTATTTGAGCCGGTGAGGTAAGTGCTGCATCATGACATGGAAGATATGTAACCCATTTTACAGTGCATTATTTCAAGTAATCCGCTGTACTTTCCGTACAAACCAAATTAATGATTCAGTTAATTAAAAACATTTGCCTTTCCATCATTTAACACTGCAATGTACTCCCTTTCCCTGCTGGAGCATTTCTGAGCCAACGACCCAACCCTGAGGGCACAACAGATTGTGGGGAGGCCAGAGAGGAGCACTGAGAGGAAAAAATCATTGAATGACGATAAAATATCTATTCCAGGCTTATTTCTATGCATGTTTGTGCATTCTTTGCTGATTTTTTTAAATAATAATATTAAAATAATAATATTATAAAATATTAGGGACCTAAATGTCTGTTACTACCATAATTTGGTCATATATATATTTTTAAAGATCCTACAGCTGTCAGTCATGCCCTAAGCCACCTCCCCCAAGCTGTTTTCCTCTCTTGGTTTGGCTGACTGCACGTGATGCACTGCTCCGCCACAACAAAATGATATTGTGATGCCAAACAAATTATCTTCAACGTGATGTCATACAAGCGCTCTATTCTGCACCTGAAGAATATACATACTTGGAGAAAACACTTATTTCATAGGCGTGTGTGTGGGTGGGGATAAAACAGTTTTAATTTCTGAATTCACAAATTTGCAGTTTGAAACCTCCGTGCAACCATACAGACTCTCCAGTTTCTCCAGTTACTGTCCTCGCTTTGTCATGAGCTTTCCCTGCTTCTCTACTTAGTAAGTCATCGTCCTACACTCTCCCAATTCCCAGTTATGGTGTAGTGCCAAACTAAATCAACCTTATATGACCCTTTCTCCAACAATCATTATGCGCCATTCTTCATGTACATTTGGAATGTAATTATTAATAACCGGTTAAACTTATTATTCCATGCTTTCAAAATAGATGTAATGAAAGGTGAGATACAGTAGCTCATAATACAGACAATATAGCCTTTGATTAATTAAATGCTTATAACCACAGCTGTTTCTTGCATTACAGTGTTGGATTGCAGAGCAGTAAGTATTCCCACACGAATGTACTTCAAGGAAATCCACAAGTTCTTGAAGAAAACAAAACATTGTTTTCACATCAGGCCTTGCTTGTCCATGTATTACATATGAATTTAATGCTTGTGTAGAATGTGCTGTACTTGCATCTATATGACATTCTGAATTAGTGTACATTTTACTATGGAACAAATAAACCTTTACTTGGCCAGTGAAGACTTGGCCAGAGTGTGCATACAGATTTAACTTGTGAAGTAAAGGAGATTGCCTTGCTACGAAACATGTTAATGCTGGACTCAATGCTAAACAAAAAAAACTGCTGAGTTAAATGTGGTTGTGGTGAAAATTCCTAGTAGATCCTGAAAACATTATGGGGCAATGCCATGATCACGGTGACACAAGATGCTGCAGTGAAAGACTACAGTGAAGCTCCTATGAATGAGGAATTCAGTTACAGAAGCATTTCTGTTTGCGGGTGAATGGCTAGTATTCCTGAAGGAGTTCAGGTATGGAGAGCGCTGACATTTTGCTTTGGTCGACAGGGTGGCAGAGTCGACAGAGGAAGTGACCAAGTTGAGGCCCGTTCGACTCATCCGTGAGGATGGAATCATTCGCCCGTACAACCAAGGGGATGCACAGGGCTACGACTTATTCCAGGTACGTTATCACAGCATAGCACAATGAGACTTGCTCTATGTGTTTATCATCAAATGGTAGAGACTTTCTTGCTCCGTTTCTCATACGGCAAAGTGTTCTTATTCTGGACACTTTAGAAATGTGTTGATTTTGACGGACAATTTTGTTAGATGGCTTCCACACGTGCACCACACTCTTTGTTTACCACACTGTTGGCCTTTTCTCTTCCTTTTTCAGTTACTCTCACTTTATATCTGAATTTGAAAATGTTGCTTTCAGAATTTGTCAGATATTAATTCTACAAAGCATCTATGCTGTATCTGAAATGGTGTAGGCATCAGATGTATTTTTTTTTATTCTTTTGAGGGAGGAAAAGGTTAATCTTTAACTTTTACCCTCAACAATGTACACATGCAGGGGAACCTGTCAGAACTGGCAAGTGTGCATCATCAGGACATGGGCTTCAATTTCACGGCTGCTGTTTTGATTAAACTGAAGGCTTTTAAGGGTTTCAGGGACTGGAGATTAAGGAAATGGACAAGAGTATCTGAGTATTAAGTCCAGTAGGTACATTTTTATCGAATGGGCAGGTCTTAACTTATTCATAGAGTCCCATTTGCATTATTAGATTGTTAGTTGCATTCAAGACAATCTGTTGTTCTCACACAGGGAAAGGAGATGCATTATCTAGTGGAAGAAAAACTTAATTAAAAACAAATATTAAACTTAAGTGTTCTTTATTGCATTCAGTTGTGGAATGCAGGAATACAATCTTGGAAAATTGGCTGTGGAAAAAAATATATATATATATCCTGCTTGACACCAGTTTAAATAAACTTTTAAGAAAATAAATGGTAATGATAATACTTCTAAAGCCTAGTTAAAAAAATGCATCAATTCACCATCTAATAGCAAACAACAAACCTGTATATCATAGTAGTTAAATGTATGAGTAGAAGAAAGTACCATCTTACAGACAATGAAAAAAAACCAATGCCGAGTACAGTATGGTAGTTTTCTAGTAGTGGGTGGGTCAAAGTTTTGATTTAATCGCAGCCTAGGACTATTTAATAGATGGTCGTATTAATTTGCAAATGGTGAAAAAGTAAGGAATTATCACATTTTTACCTTCCAACTAAGATTCTCTTATTAAACGGTTGCATGTAACATTAAACAGAATAATGAGCAAACTTTAAAGCAGTGCGTTAATTATTTAAATTGGTTCAGTGAACAGCGGTTTGAATGTAATATCTGACAAGGTCTGAAGTTCCAGTGATTGAACATTTGCATTGTCTTTGCATTTGTTTTTAATTTAGGTTTTTCATCAGCCATAATAAAATGAGTGTAACTTGTTAATCTTTCAAACCTCTCTGGATGACTATATTTATTTCTGAAATCTAATTTCTGTCGTTTCTTCTTTCCTCACATGCAGCATGACATGGAATAGGATGTGATTTATTTTTTAATATATGATGATGATCATAAATATTAATTAATTTTGGTAATGCAATGCTGTAGAAATGTTTTAGCGCTTTTACCCCTGAGGATGGATGCAACAACAAAAGACTGCTTTATGCAAGTTGCTTGTAAAGTTATTTAGTCATTTATAATGTGGAATTATGTTGCCAAATGCCTTCATTTTAGCTTATTACTAAATGTCAGCTGACTGTTCTTGAAATGGAAGGAGATGTACTGTTTGTTTTATTTGTAACTGACTGGAATTTAGCTGAGTTGTGCTTTGTCAGAAAAAAACAATTGCTCTAATATTTTTATAATGAATAAATCAACCATGATATGGAGAAGTCCTATTTATTAAATATATGTCATTATGGGAACTATAAAGTTGTATAGATTCATGTATCTGGTTTTGACAATTCATCTGTGTTGCCGGGTATGGTTTCGTTCATACCCAATTAAAGTTAGAAGCCCCACCAATACAGATTAACAGTCTGTGGTTAATGAATTTAAGTCCTTGTTTCAAAACTAGTGTTGGCTTTGTAATAAAACATACCTGGGATTATTACTGCAGGCATCTGGCTCTTCTAAATTGTAGTTAAACCTTGGCTATCCTGCTGCAGTACTGCTGTTTATGAAAGCTTTCTTAAAGGGCTTTTTGACTATAATCAGTCAGTTCTGTAGTTGTGTTGTAAGCAGTAAAGCATGAAAACAGTAGATTCTCCTACACTCCATTCAAAAGGAAAAGTTCTGAACTGTTACTAAGATGTGATATACCACAGGCCTTTAAAAATATATATTTTAATTAATGTACAACATATTTTAAGTTGTTAGTGTACAACTTTGGCACAGGTATACAATATATTTACAAAGTGCTGTAAATAAAACATTAATACAGTGAATTAATACATCAGTGAATCAATCACGAATTCTGTCAAAAATATACTATTTTCCTTTACAGTTTGTAATCCAATCCTCGGAATACATATCATACACCTGACTTTCTAAGACTGGCTAAATGTATACATGTATATTATTGAATCAAAAGCTTAATTTAATATTATTTTCTTACTTTTTATTATTTCAAGTTTTAAGAGTAAGCACTAAGACTACCCTATTAGTTTTCCATATAGCTTTGATATTGTATCATTTTCATTTGAAACTTGTCTTAGAACGTTTTCTTAGTATATATTTGCAAAATCAGACAATATTCCTTAAAAACAATAAATGCAAGCTTCTTTTGACTGCCTTAAAGTGTCTGTGAAACAGGTTGTGGTATTTGAAACCTTGTAAGTGAAAATGTATTTTTGATGTTCTTTATAATGTGTATTTAATATCCGGTTTTAAGGTCATCTTGAGCAGATACAGAAAATAAATCTATCTCTGTGTATACATGATATTATGGTTTGTCATTTTGTTTGTTTTAGTGCAGTTTTTTTAAAGGAATACCAGGGAAATTCAAATACTTTCAGGGAATTATATTTGGCATATAATAAAAATATATACATGAAAAGTACTTATTTTTAAGTTAACTGAATTCCTTGGCGGGTTTATGATGTAAATGGTGATTTGAAAACAAGTAATGTTTCTCTGAAATATATAATTTGTATTTTGAATGCAGGTTTTAGCCGCACCGCTTCTAAAGTTTTTCTTTACAAAGAAAAACGGTTGTGTCTAGAGACATCAATGCCATGTTACATCTTTTCATTTCAACAGTATTATGCAGGGACATGCAAGAAAACATTTACAGCAAGGAATGATTAGTAATAACACAGTGTGTCCTGTGTTAACATTCCTTCATCCCATCCCAGCTCAGAAATAAGGATGCTAGCGAGCTTATAGCTGAAGGGCTTTTTATTTATTTACATTGTAAAACACCCTGTGCCCCTTGCAGAGATCAGAGATAAAGCAGTTGGATGGTGAGATATTCAGAGAGCACGTTGAATATCCAGGCAGTAAGAGAACAAACATTATTGTGACTAACAGGTAAGATCTTAAGATATACTTCTGAGAGAACAGTATGTGCAGGCCTTTTTATAATATATTGGGAACTGCTCTTTGATATATATGTGCTGGTGAATTAAAGTCTGGTAGCTAAATGTGAAATTGTCCAGCTCTTTCTTTCTTTCTTTGGTTGGAGTTCAACATTATACACTAGTAGAAGTGTACATGTTAAAGAGACGTAAGTGTTTGTGTTAGTATAGTAGTCTTATTCTAGGAGGAAAAACAATTCTTATGCTTTAGAATATTTATTGTTTTTAAATGTGTTTGTCACCGAGTAATTACGTGGGTCAAGCTTGCTTCTCAAAAGGTCATAAGGAACTGGGGTGAGGGAATTTAGACTGTCTCAGAAATATGATTTGTAAGCTTCATGTGATATTATGTTTGCTTGTGTCTGTGTAGAAGAGTGATGTGTGTGAAGGAGATAGAGTTTGTGGGTCACTTCAATAAAGAGTGGGAATGCTTGTATGAACATTTCAACCACCCGCCCTGTGTAGAAGGAGGTGACTTGAAAATATACTGCAAGGTAAGACCTTATTTATAGTTTTCCATATTGTTATGTACATTAATCGCGTAAGAAATTAAGAACAGTTAAAAATGAGATGGGGTCACTCTGCCCTTCTTGTTTGTAAGTAGCTATTCAATGCCAGAAATTCATCCAACTTTGTAAGAAATTGAGAGAGAGTCATTTAACAAATGTTTTTGCCTAATAAAGGAAGTGTCGCTTAAATCTTTCAGGGTGTTTATCTAAGAGTTAACAGAAGCAAATTAAATGTGGGGGGGTGTAAGGTGGGGACAGGTGTATCACGGACAATCTGGCCCACATGGCCACACCCCTGGATGTTTTTTTTTTTTTTTTTGTAAAAAAACAAACTGGTGAACATAGCTTTCATGAATGTGGCCCAAATTGTTAGACATCATGTGTGATGTGTTAACATCTTTGAATATTATAGGAACAGGGAATATTGATGATACAGAAGAAAGATGTCCAGAATCCAGTGAGAAGAGTGCAGCTCAGAGATCCTGTTCTTGCCCAGGTACATGGCTGCAAGGCCTTTCAGTCTGAAATATTCAACCGATTTGAAATCTCTTAGAAGGACTTGGACAAGAAAGCAAGAACGAAATGTGTTTGGAGGGAATATATCGGATAACTTCCCAGATGACTTTGAAAAGTTGTCCCTGATTTGTCCTTGATTTAAACTTCCTATGCCTGTTTCACAGAAATTGTGCAGTGCGATTGATGAAGCCCAGGTATCCAGGAAGCAGCATCAGATGGTGAAACAGAAATCACAGCGATTCCTCAAACAGGGATACCAGCAATGAAACACGGCTGCCTTTCATGCTACGTACCATACATTTGCACTACAGTAATCTGAAGGTTGACAATCCTGTGTATGGATGTACATGGAATAATACATTGAGGGGGAAAAATTTTTTATTCCACATGTGCGAGTGAGGCAAATTACATTAATAATAATAATACTATACCGGGAATTGATTATGCACTTTTTACCTTTTCTTTTGTTTGTGTTTCCTTGTCATTATGTAGTATTTCTGCTTGTGAATGTTGTAATAATGATACAGAAAAAACACAATGCGGCACTTCTAGTCTGTGCAGATAAACTATTGCTTTTTATTTCAGTTCATGGTGAAACCTGATTAATTCTCCCCATGCTGTTTAAATCCTGTGGATATCAGCTGACCCTATATTGATTTAATAAGGCCTAACTCTGCATACAGACAGTTTAGCTTTAGAAAAATGGTAGCGCATGCATCTCGTCTTTAGTAACTGAGATGAATTCTAATTGATGGCTAATCGATATCTCTTAATTAAATACATTGAATGTAATATCCTTTAATGCCGGGCTGGAAATAGACAGGCAAACAAGACATTAAAATGGTACTATCCAAACATGTCATCTTAAAAGTTCTCAGATTAATTTTAAAATTGTATCTCTGAACTGCAGATTTTAAAATCCCAAAAATAATTAAGCATATTGAGATGTTTTGGATTTTGTAATATGAATATTTATTCATATTAATGAATGTTTAGTGGTTAGAATTTAAAAAGGGCTGTTTGGCATGCAACGATTGTCTGCGATATATATATATATATATATATATATATATATATTGGAAATCGTTATTTTGCTAAATTATCGTTAACATTAAATGTTATTTTATGGATATGTTGATAAGAATTTTATACTGATCATAGATCAAATGAAGAGACCAAAGGAACTGGCATACTTTAGATCAATTGTATGAAAACAAATGGATATTAAAAACAGTGCTTTCTGATTCTGTAGATGTATGGGTAGCATTTACTGTATAGAATATTCTCAGTGTCAATGAGAACTGCATGCAATGAAGTCAGTCTGTTTCCCCCAGGAAGATTAATGATTAAAATTGAATGTCTAAACGCTAGCTAAAATTCTGCCTATGAAAGCTATATTAGATAGTCGTAATTTCTAACATGGATTTTTTTAGAAAGTATCTCTGTTACTAAGAACAACTTAATTTGGATTATATAGGCATATAAAAACATATATATTGTATTGTGTTTGTCTGTTTGAATGTGGGGATGCCAGATTTCCTTAATATGCATCACATGGTATATTGAAGAAAAAAAAAAGCACAAAAACAAGAAACATCTGTTAAATTCTCTGTCATCATGTATCCATTGATCCCAAAGATTATGATCTGAAATGTTTCAAATGTTGGGCTTGCATATGTATGTCACATTAAAAAGAAGAGGTGTAAGTAATTTGTGACTGCTGCTTCAATCTAAGAAATGTCCCACACACTCGGCCCGCTGATTAATGTAAATGTATAAAACAGTGCTCAGTCTTCTTCGTGCTTTGCAAGTCAATAAAATCCAACGATCCTCGGTGTATACATCGCTTTAAATAGGCCAATTTGACGTGCTACACATGCATCTTATAAGCCGACAAGTTTATTTTTACAAACTTCAATTTTTCAAGTCTCCTTAAGCGTCAAGTCGTCTCCTTGAGAAGGAGGACGGGAGGAGAGGGCTTTTCTAAAAGGGTTCTAGAAACCTGGGGGACAAAAGACTGCCTGCTGAGGGAGAGTCATCTTCTCGTCCTATAAATCCTCATATCGCCACTAGATGGCATGGTGTCACTGGCAGCACAAGTTCATCGTGCAGTGCATCAGGAAATACTCCTGAAGAATGGTTGAGAAATAGCGCCACAAAAAAAGAAAAAAGTAACAAATGGTGGAAGGGGCTCTGAGATGTAGTACAAAAATCCAGCAAACTGCAACTTGAATAGAATTGCATCTTAGTTCACCAGCTCCTGTACTCCCAGGGTGCTCACATAAGGTACTTCTGGGGATGAATGCGAGATGTAGAAAGAGCTGCTTCAGCAAAGCAAATGGCGGGGACAAAGAATATAAACATGCACCTTAAAAAGGAAGAAAGAAAGATTGGTGGGGGGACACAATCGAAAACAAACAAAAAAGCCAATATTACCTTCAGGAAGTTTTTGTGGTGCTGATAAGGTAGAAAAGACAGTACCAGCTGAATAATGATGCTAACCTCCTCCTGCCTCTGTTGGAGAATAATGGATGTTAAAACCAAACGAGACAGCACACTTCCAAACAGATGTGTTAGCTCGTTTGTAGTTATCCTTTTCTCCTAGGGTGAAATGAGGATGAAGATTGAATGTATGAAGAATTTTGGAGTAGCAAAGGGGATCCAGGGCCGCTCCACTGTCTGTATGTGTCTGTTTGCATCACAAAAGCTGAAAATTTAACCCTGACCATGAGAAGGCCTTTTTCCTTCTCTGCAGTTGTTAAACTTCCACTTGCCTGTCACTTCGTATATGTGAATGTGTATATATCTCAAGGTTGTCACAGGAGATTTGTTTTAAAACGATCCTAAAAGGTCACACCAGCATGTAAAGTTTGCTGTCAGAAACCTCTTAAGTTTTGCACATAGAATTTAACCAGGGTGATCTCACTGTATGGGGACGTTTATTTTTCTATATATGATAACATATTTTATTGTGTATGGTTGATCTATGTTATTTTGCTTGTTTTCAAACAAACCTTATGTTAAGTAGTATGTGTCTGTAGTCCATGACTCTTCTGCAATCCTGGTTTTATTTACACTATTTCGGACCCGGATGTATGCGTTTCCCTCACTGGAAGTCAAAATGGCGGGCTGGTTCCATAGGCAGTGTGAGCTTTCTTAAAGTGTGCCTGTCCTTCCCCACTTGAACTGATGTGCGTTACACCGATGGAACTGATACAAAGTGACATGCATCCCATCACGGGACGATTTCTGCAGCTCAGCCTTGCTTCCCTCACTGTACTGTTTTTGTTAGAGGGAATTCATGCGGATAATTTGCTAGGATGCAACAGAGAGCTGTCACAAGGACTTGGCTCGAGGGCTGTGGGAAAATAACAAAAGCATCTTCCATACTCAGCTCCAGCCGGCATGACGAACATTAAATATGAACGTCTTTTTTTCATAAGCGATGCATTAAGAATCCTCTTGGTTTTTGTTTTGTTTGGGTTTTGTGTGTGTGTGTGTGTGTGTGTGTGTGTGTCTCATTTGAGAGTAAAAATGAATTCAGATGGTAAAATCTTTTAAGGTCCTGTCTGCTTTGTTATGAAATACATTTTTGTTTAAAAAAAAAAAAGCATTGGTCTGCTTAGCCTCATGCCTCTTTACAAATGCAACAAAGAAAATTACATAAGGACTCTGCGCCATTTTTTCTAGTGCTTTCTAGAATTCTGTCCCAAGCCGCAATTCCGCATGAGCTCTGGTGCTTCTGTTTCTCCGAGCCACCGTACCTCTGCTGCCCGTAACTTTCGCTCCCAAGATGAATAAAACGAACATGACCAAATGTGCGTTTCCAATTGAATGTGCTTCGGTTTATTTGAGTAGATGCACTCAGAGATGAAAAGGATTAGGAGGGGGGTAGCATGCAGGATGCTCAGCCAGATGCCGTCTTCATCCTCTTCGCAGGTCTGCTCTGTGCATTTTGAGGATTTTCTCAATAACATCAGGAGAGAAGTCTGGGGTAACAGAGGTAGCAAAAGGCCTCAGTGTTAACCTTTAAATCCCAACGGTCATACTCAACAGACTCTCCAAAGCACTGATGTATAAATTTGCCCTTTAGATATGATTGAGACATTTTGTATTGTCCTCTGGGAAGCTATAATAAGACATTTAAGGAATGGGATGGTCCCCTCATCCCAAGTACTTTTGAGTCCGGATGGATTTATAAAGTTACACAAAAGCTGATTATTATTTTTTTTTATCTTTACTAAATTGATATTTTGTGAAAGGATAGCAGGATGACATTTTATTACCATCATCTTTTAAGAAATAAACAAAGAAATATATATCAAGAAAACCTTTGCACTGGCAATCCATTGCACAAATGCAAGACTTTGGCAATCCAAAAAACAAAGTAAATCCTTCATCTTGGTGTGATTGATCTGATTCCAAGAATAATAGCTACATATAACAATTGACCGTAAGGATGAATGTTTTTCATCATCTGTATGAATCTTTACACCTGGAGGACTTAACACCTGTTTCAATTGCAATTGGTCAAGATGCTCCTTATGTATTAAAATACCAAAGGGAATAAAAAAAAGGCTATTCAATTGAATACATCCTAAATGCTTTTGTTTGCATTCAGTTGACAAATCTACTATTTATTTGGTTCTTTGATTCCCTTAGTGATTCTGTGATGATCTCTTTCTGTGTTCCAGAATTGTGGGGCCAGTTAGTAGTGTTAAAATTCATTTTAGGAAAGGTGTAATGCTCAACTTATAAGTTAATACCTTTAATGCTGGGATCACTTAAAAAACAAAAAAAAAACAGTCCCATCTCTGAATGTGTGAACCCACAAGACATCCCTACACAGAACCTGTTTTTGGTTCACTTTTCTGTATGTTTTAAATCCCATCAGATTGTTCTTTAAATATGTAACCTGAGTCCTAGGCTCCATTTTACTGGTTGTATGAATACACTAATGTAACTATAAATGATATCCTCTGGAATTCAGTGGAAATGTAACTACAGAAGGTGAGTCGCTGGTCGTGTGGCCTGTAAATTGATCCCCCCCTTAACTTCATTATATTTTAAGCAGTCTAGTAGTCGTACCACAGGATCTCTGTAAGGTGGTGAGAGGTGAGTGACACTCTGAGGGGAATTTCATTGTGAATGTATCAGTAGCTTTTCAACGACTAATTAAAAGCAAAGGTGTACCAGAGAGAAATATATACCATTAGGTCCATATGTATTTGGTGACAATTGTCATCATTTTGCCACCACAATGTATTTGAAAGGAAAGAAGATGTTCTTTAAGTGTAGACTTTCATCTTTAATTTGAGGGTAGTTACATCCAAATTGGGTGAACGATGTAGGAATTACACCCATTTATATATCTGGTCCACTCAATTTTAGGGGCTCAAAAGTATTTGGACAAACTAACATAATCATGAATTAAAATGTGAGTTTCCATACTTGCTTGCAAATCCTTTGCAGTCAATGACTGCCTGAAGTCTGGAACCCATAGACATCACCAGATGCTGGGTTTCTTCCCTGGTGATGCTCTGCCAGGCCTGCACTGCAGCTGTCTTTAGTTCCTGCTTGTTCTTGGGGCGTTTTGCCTTCAGTTTTGCCTTAGAAATCAAAACAAACCAATTAGAGAGATAGCAAAAACATTAGGTGTGGCCAGATCAACTATTTGGTACATTCTTAAAAAGAAAGAACGCACTGGTGAGCTCAGGAACACCAAAAGGCCTGGAAGACCACGGACAACAACTGTGGTGGATGACAGAAGAATTCTTTCCCTGGTGAAGAAAAAACCCTTCACAACAGTTGGCCAGATCAAGAACACCCTCCAGGAGGTAGGTGTATCTGTGTCAATCAATCAAAAATTAAGAGAAGACGTCACCAGAGTAAATACAGAGGGTTTACCACAAGATGGAAACAGGAAACAGGAAGACCAGATTAGAGTTTGCCAAAAAAACATCTAAAGAACCCTGTACAGTTCTGGAACAACATCCTATGGACAGATGAGACAAAGATCAACTTGTACCAGAATGATGGGAAGAGAAGAGTATGGAGGAAGGAACTGCTCATGATCCAAAGCATACCACCCTTATCTGTGAAGCTTGTTATGGCATGGGCATGTATGGCTGCCAAGGGAACTGGTTCCCTTGTATTTATTGATGATGTGACTGCTGACAAAAGCAGCAGAATGAATTCTGAAGTGTTTAGGGCTATATTATCTGCTCAGATTTAGCCAAATGATTCAAAACTCACTGGACAGTGCTTCACAGTGCAGATGGACAATGACCCATACTGCGAAAGCAACCCAAGACTTTTTTAAAGCGAAGAAGTGGAATGTTCTGCAATGGCCAAGTCAATCACCTGACCTGAATCCAATTGAGCATGCATGCCCAAAGATTGCTCTAAAATTGGGGGGACCACATATATAAATGTGTGTAATTCCTACACCATTCACCCAATTTGGATATAACTACATTCAAATTACAGATGAAAGTCTACACTTAAAGCTCATCTTGATTGTTTCCTTTCAAAGCCATTGTGGTGGCGTACAGAGCCAAAATGATGACAATTCTGTCACTGTCCAAATATTTATGGACCTAACTGTGTGTGTGTGTATATATATATATATATATATATATATATATATATATATATATATATATATATATATATATATATATATATATATATTGAGGACTCCTACTTGTTTTACAAATTCTGCCTCTTCTTTTGAGTACAGTGTGCAAGTACTCAAAAGAAGAGACAGAATTTGTAAAACAAGGATGCGTCCTTAATAGAATTTGTGAAAAATAAAACCTGCCCTCAAAACTTTAAGTAATAATGAAAATCTACCAAATTGAATAGCAATGTTGGGAATCTCCCAAAAATAGTCTGAAAATCCCCTGGGACATCTGGCTAGGACAAAATGACATTGCGAGTTCTAACATCTGTGTAATAACCGCCCCAGCTGAAGTTTGAGCAGACACCATCAACACTCTCCAAGGAGCAGCCATTTTGGAACACACTATGTGCACAGATGTTGCATATTAAAAATGTTGAGGTTTCAAAGAAAATACATTTCCTCTGAAGGTTTCACCTGTGCTGTCATCCACTGAGGCAACTGAAGTGTGGAGAATGAATATTATCGAACCAAAAACAACACAAAAAATCAAGTCAAGGTACTATGTTTGACCCTGACTATGTTTTGACCCCAACTAGATGAGAATTTAGAGAACAAACAACTAGACCCATATTGCACAGTTTGTGAATGATGGTTCCACTATCCAGCACTGAAGGCATTTGTGATGTGATCAAAGAGGATACTATGATGGCTTTCCATTTTGATTTACCCTGTAGTGTAGTTTTGATATTTTTTGCAAATTGAGCCCAGTGTGTTTTTCGGGTGGTGCAGCTATTACTAAACCTGGGCGAGAAATGGTCTTCACAATAGTACTGATCCGTTGGGCTTCAGTACTTCCACAGTCCATTTGTATTTTCAAGAATTCCTCGAGAGACCTTTCAACAATATTGTTCAACAGTTGAATGTGATGGAACTCGTCGGCAGGAAGGAGTGTCTCATTCTCTGAACAAATCAAACCTAGAACGCATGATCGTCAGCTTCAAATTCCACACAGCCGCTCCCAACTCCCATGGGTGGTGCTGAGGCCTTCTGCAAGCTCTGTGGAACTTCATAGTCGTTGACAGTTATATTATGCTGCGGAAGACAATTGTGCAACATTTGATCTCAAAATGAGAATCCGTGATTAGTCTTCATATTTTATGACGGGCTGTTTGAAGTCAAGCTTAAACGCAAGCTTTGAGGGCTGCTTTAAAAGTCCTCTACAGTGCTGTCAATGTTTTTAACTGTAGGTTGCCAGCAAGATTAATAATAATAATAATAAACACTACATGTCTATCACACTGATTCTTTTAGATTTGATTCCAAGAGCACATTTCCTGGGTCCAGACTTCGGAAAGACTCTCCACAGCAGAACTCAGCCAATAAAAGCTCTCGTGTCACGGTGTGTAAAAACAGGAGTGATAAAAGGTCACAAATGTGCTGTACCTAATTTAATTATAAAGTTACATTTGAAAAGACATCTCTGTCGGACAGCTTCAAAGTAAAGTATCTCATTGCATTGGGCAATTAAGAGGAGTTAAGTATCCACAAGATGGAGATATTGACCAAAAAAAAAAAAAAAAAAAAAACATCCTGCTAGACTGTATGTGCAAGAATATGTGAAGAAAGAGGGGAAGAGAAATTGTTCTTTTGAAGTAACATCAAAAAGAGACTCCCTTCATAGGTACAAGTGAATCTGCTTGTTATGAAATGCTTACACTGCTTTTGTGCGCTTCTAACTGTGATGTTAAGATGGCAGTGTTACTTCTTCTGTGGCCCATTAACATCTTGCTTTGAAATTCTCGAAGGGAAACGTTTTTTCCCCAGGAGCTTGGTGTCGAACAAAGGCCAGTAAAGGGTCAGACCGCAGTGCCCGCTATCCCTTGCCATATAAAAGGTTTCAGGTGTGCTTTGACCCCTGATATGCCTGGCAGTAAATGCAGTTGTTTGGTCCTGCTGTGCTCACTCAGGTTCCTAATGGCAGCTTAAGCAGCAGGGTTGCCTTTGACTACAAATGTTTTTTTCTCCCTTGTTTTTTTTCTCAATTAAATGCCCTTTGCCTCTTTTATGATCTTTTGTGCACATAATATGGTTTTGCTTTGTGAAAATATTAAAATAGTAAAGCTGTACAAAGATTCTGCTTGTAAGGAGGTAAGGGTCTTCATAGTTAATTTTCTCAGTTACTGTACTGCATAGGGGTGGTCAAATACTAGACCTTGCAATATATTATACAGCAGGATTTTGGCCCAACCAGCTCTTTAATTTTGTGATTGCTTGGTAATTAAATCTATAATATAATTTTCTAGTTGATGATAAGACTTCAAGAGGATTAGACTGGAAGGTGCGGAATTTGACCACCTCCAAATAAGGCTTTCAATACAGAAGCAAAACAAATGCTGAGATGTCTTTGAGGGAGAGAGAACTAGACTAATGAATCCATTAAGTAATTCAAGTCTTTGTAATCTGCAGTGGCAATTCATCCACAAGGTTGGGATATATCAGTTTCTCATGAAAACAGGTGTGTATTTCATGCCTTTCTTTACATGTCTTGTTATTTGCATTCCCCTTTGTACATTCCAAATAATACAATTCTGGTCACAAATATATTTTATTCTACATTCTTCCATTTAAAATATTATTATTTTGAACGATTTTCCTTCAAAATCAGTCTTGTTTCTAATTACCATTTTAGCTGCAAAGTTATATTACTTTGACCAATATGTGTGTTTACTTGTAGGTACCTCCAAACCTATCTATTACCTCTGAAGGTGTGTAGAACAGAATATGCAGTATAAATATACCATAAGCAATTTTTCATCCCATGATGTCTAAGATCCAAGAAGGCTACCACACTCTTTTGCCATAACCCCAAAACTTCATCTTAAAAACAGATACCAACTGCGGCACTCATAAATTTAAATTATTTTTTATACTCATTTCAGCTGGGTGTTGACCAGAAATTTGATTTGGTTTGTATTTATTTTTCATAACACAAACACACACATATAGCCCTAGCTGAACACTGATTCTCTCAAAAATGAAAAATGTTTGTAGACTATCATACATTATGACCTTACCAATTAATCTGACAAATGTACACCACAGTGGCTAAGATAGATTTACTCTAGCCCTTGCATCCACAAATCCAATTGTGCATGCAGACTTCCATGCTTTTCAACAACATACCAAAAAATCTCACATCCTCTGTTCCTAGGGCATCAGTACCAGTGGCACTGTTTAAAATATATACAAATAGTCTTACTGAAATAGTTCAGGCTTGTATTTAATGTTTATCTGAATTTGTTGAGGACAGCATATGTGAATAACTGTATTCAGAGATAAATTACCATGCATGTTCTTAGTCCTTTCTTATATATATATTGCTGATATATTTTTTCTTTTTTCTTAAAGCTTCAAAAACTAGCAGTGATATGTACTTTTTCTTCGTCATCCACTTTACCCTGCTCACCCACATAGAAGAGGAATATATAAATATTTGATAAGAATATTTCAAATATATGTATAAAATATGCTACAATCTTTAAAATAAAACAGTGACAAAACAGTTATTTTTCAGTATAAAAAACAGAATTTACCATGTAAATGTACTGTGGAAAATGTTTATAATTATGAAAATGAAAACTCAATATTGTCTATTTTAGAATGTATAATCTAACATATTAAAATATCAAAAATATAAATATGCTATAATATATGTATAAATTCACCTGTAAGTCAAAATATTAGTTGAATTATAATTATACTCTGTTATATAACAAATATCAGTGTAGAAAAGTGTTTTAAAGTATGCCTATAAGTTCCTGGAAATTGATTAATATAATTAAAATATAGTTTTCATATATTTTGTGGTTATTATTTATTAAGGTGCTTGACTTGAAAGATTACTTTTAATCTTGAGTTTTGTTTCCCTAGTTTACCCTAAATAGGAATGCTGAGCATAAGGTTGAGTGATTGACAGGCCTCCAACAAGGTAGAATGGAGGCAGGACTTCCTGTCAAGAGTTCCTACGAGGCCAAACCAAGATGGAATGGAATTGGAGGGAAACAAAAGGAAACAAGTTTGATGGCTTTTTCTTCCCAGCAATATAAAGATGTCTGTCATGGTAAGACCTTTAATTGTCAATGCCACTGTCTATATCATACTTAACAAGTATTAATCAACTGTATTTTGTCTGAGTAATTAGGTATCTGTATCTGTATAATGTGTTTAGTTATAAGAAAGCTAGAACCTTAGAATCATGCATTGAAAAGCAGACATGAGCAGTAGTTAATTTGACCAATTTTAGTATCCCCTGCAGTGCAAATCAATAGGCCATAATGACGTTTCAAATATTTAGTTAAGCAGTAGAACAAACAGTACAGCTCAGACTCCAGAATCGGAGTGTTGCCCTAGTTCAATAAGTACAATATAAAGAGGACAAATATAGAGATGGACATCCTTCTTCACGTGCCTTAAAATACTTGAAACAAAACTGCTACAGGCAATAGCTCTGCCATTTTAATAGGTACACTGTTTAATGATTGATTAATGCAATGCATCTATACTTTTCCGTATGTTCGTGTGAAGTCCTGTATAAAGTCATACATCTTTTCTGACCTTTGTTGATGTTTGATAATAGGTTTTGTTTTATATCCTCCTGTATTTTACGTCAGTATTGAGTGAGTGAGAAGGTTTGGTTAAGAGCCTCCAGCATTCTTTCCCAAGACTAAGATCAATAATTCCCACCATACAATCTCCTATTGTCCATTTCCAACATGTGAATAGGATTGAGGCCTTTGTGACATATGGCTGCAAAATAAGGTCAATCACATTATAAAAGGAGCTCCATGTCCTTAGCTGAAGTGGAAAAGCAGAAAGGGTGGCGGTGTCTCTGAGGAAGTGACCAGTATGATATTCAAAATAATGAAGATACGTTTTAACAAACAGAAAGGGGTCTAAGTAGCTTTTAGGGATCTGCCTCAATAAGTCAAGGTCACAAAGCTGAGGTCAAAACAACAACAATCAATACTACTTGTATTATGGAGAACAGACAGGGTGTCCATGTGGGTAATTATTGGAGGTATGGGGCCAAAAATCAACAGTAACAGATTTAGCTCAGTGTATCATAGCCCTTAAAGGGGGATAGAAGCCAATTAGATATCATTCTATTTCCACCTGGTCCTCTTGTAATCTCCATTGGCATTCACAGGCTACCTTAGGTGCCCATGTAGTGTGACTCGTTGCCCCCAAGCATTGACCATCTGACCAAGCCAAAGGCTTGTAACAATAAGCTAATAATAGGAATATCTGAGTTTATTGGTCTTTTTTGTAATTAAAGCACACTGTGGGAAATTGGTAGTGAAAAGACATTCAGACAAAGCACAGAGACTGTACAGTGTCGCAAAAAATGCCTCTTTCCAAGTCCTCAATATAAAACAAGCTTGGTATGTTTGTAGGTTTTTCACCTTTATTAGTAATGGATGAGTGCCAGCTATGGCGTGATCAGACAAATTGCAGGCCACTTCCTGAAGACAAATGCAACCCGCCTGCCTGCAATTGCACCGGGGCTCTCCTCTAATTGATCTTAGAGACAAACTGCCAAACATTTTATTAGTGCTGTCTTGTCCAAACCTAATACAAGCATTAAAATATTCCCTGTTTTATCACCAGCTATAAGCCTGGCATCCATGCTGTTCTCCAGCTCTTTACAAAGCTGGGTTGACCTTGAATCCAACAGCTGTGAGGACGTTAATGACTTCAAAGCCCTCTCAGACTGATGAAGGCAGGGAAAGAACTTACCTTTCAAAGGTTAAAGTGTCTGGGAATCTAATGAGCAAGACAAGAATATTGTTTAGTATTTAATACATGACACCAGCACTTGTCCCTCGCCCGGCCTTTGCAAATCCAATTAATCCTCGGTGAATCCTTGCCATATATATATATATATATATATAATTTAAATATGTATTTTTTTCTGCCTCGAGAAAAGCTGCTAATTCGCTTTACATCACCAAAACCAAAAAACATGACCTGTGCTCTCTTTTTAAAAATAAATCTACAACTAATGCCATTCACTCAAAGCCACATTGCCAGTCAATTGAAATAACTAAGTATCTACATTAAAGAGCTTATATTCTATCTGTCTACATTTCAGACATTTGCATTGATTAGGTTGCCATAGCAAATTCTTTGAAGACTCAACCCCTTCCTGTTTAGAGGCTAAAATGCTGTCTTATATTATGACTTTTATTATTATTTTTAGTTGTTTCGAATAAATATCAAATACATAATTTTGAAATTGATAGTCATTTAGCTTTTCTACTAAAAGTAAAAAAACACCTGCAAAGGTAGTATTGCTTGACCCTCCCACCTCCCAGTAAAAAATGCAAACCAAGAAAAAAGAGCAGGCCCCCAGTCATTAAAAGCAGACCCAAGTTCACCCATTTTCTCATTAGTGATGCTTCTTGATGTGTAATCTTTGAGGCAGATACCGTATTTATCAATATGTGTTTTGGAAAACACAAAATATAGAAGCCAGTGAGAGAACAGGTTTTTTTTTTTTTTTTATGTATTTACTTTCAGGGCTTACCTTCTGGCGGGACTTGTACAGCTTTTATAGCTGAGCAAATTAACTGGTGAAGTAAATACATTGATTCACTCTTTTAATGCACAGTTCTTCAAAAGTGAACTTCAGTACAAACTGGATTATTCCAGACCTCCTCACGGTCCACTTTCAAAAGGAAATTGTTTTTTTATGGAAGTTATTTAGTTAGCATGGCAATTAACAGCCTGAGGAGGTGGATGCTTAAAACAGTGCTGAATCTGTGTGTCTTTCTTTTTATTTTGGGGTGGGGGGGGGAGTATAAAGAATCAAGTTTGTTTCAATAGAGAACTTATCGTGAACATCTTGAGAATTTCAATCAAAAGCGTATCCATTCATATATTGTCTCTTTCTATTCAGTGTGAATGACCTTACATGTTTTGCTTGCTTAGCTTTACTTCTTTCATTCTTTTTTCTTTCTTTCTTTCAAATATAGCCTACTGAGACATGCAGCACATCGAAGAATCAAATAGTCAGGTATTAAAACAGCCTTTAGATTCTGTCGGAGTATCTTCTCAGCTCTGGAAGTTCAGTATGTGCACAGGGTAAAAGCAGGTCAATTTCAGGAGGGGTATAAAGGATTCAGTGTATTAGTATGCAATAAGAACAAAATATAGTGCATGACACCCAAGTGTACTGACTTTTTTTTGTACTTTTTTGCTTGTATATTTACTTGTTTATGTATTTATTACCAGTGTTGCTCTCTGTGAATAAAACTGATGTCTTTGACATTATTCAGACAAACCAGAAAAAAAAGCCTAAAAAAAACAAAAACGAACTGCAGAACCTAAAAATACAACAACTTGAGAATTCATTAAATAAGTCAGACACTGCGGCGGCAAACAGATGTGCCCTATTTAAATTAATATCAACTTTAACTGTAGTTTGCCAAACTTGAAGTTGATTTAAGTGGGTGTCTATGAGAGGTACTTGTTAAACTACAAACTTTACATTACATTACCAAACCACAGCATTTTATTTTACCAGGTAGAATTTAAATGAGGAGGACATGTTGGTCTTTTGTTTTTGATGTATTATTGATTACTATTGATGATATGAATGGGCAAGGAGTATTGTCTGCTATATTTAAGATTCCCCTCTCATGTGTGTTTGGAAGGCTGAGCTGGACTTTGAAGATGCAGCTTATCTTCTCTGCTTTTAAACCATTCTCTAAGAACGGTAAGATGTTTCTTACCTCACTCTCTGAAGTACAATCATTCTGAACAAAGTGCTGTCAGGGCTGTAATGAACTGAAACTTCCTGCTGCTTTATGTTAATTTGCCGGCATTGCTGAGCTGCATTTTACGGTGGTAGCGGATAGAGATTTCGAATGCAGTCAATGGTGTTTTCAAAGGCCATAGTAAAAAGTAGTGGTACAGCCTTAGCTGTATTCAAGAGCTCTCAAAAGACCTTTATTTGCTAGCTTTGCCTGACAACAGTTTTGATCTGAGGGATCAATGTCAATCTGGTGGTTTACTTGCACTCACTGACAGTCTCTGTACGCAGACCCAAAAGATAAAGCCAGAGCCCATTTGAAAAACAACTGGGGAATATTGGTGAGTAATAATACAAGATTTCTTGCATTCTGTTCAAGACCAATTACCAATGTGCTGTGACCATAGGGAGCTAGTCCTTATGTCATATATTTGCAGGTATCCATGCTACTGGTCATGCAACATTGTTGCTGCTGGGCATACAGTGAGTGCTGTGCTGGAGGTGAGGCTGCAAAAGAGTTGCTTTAAAGTAATTTATTTCTAAATGATTACTATTAGTCTGAAAGTGACCTCTTTGCAAATCACCACTCTCCATCCCCCCAAACAGAAACCTAGCAGGTCCTGTTCATAAAAAGAAAGAAAGAAACACAATACCTCTTTAACATTACTTTTGACCTCAGACTGTTTTAGCTTTGTCGGGTGTATTCATAGCCAGACCCAAATGATTTCTGAATGATAAAAAAAACTACACATACAAATTTAGGAGTGAAGAACATGTTCTTTATCAGAATAAAGAGGTCAGAAGTCTGTCAGAGAGCTGCTGTTCTGTAGATAGGGGATGCACAAAGCCATCCCTTCCCAATTAACCACAGCTTTTTTTCTATCTTTCATTTCTTCAAATTTTCCTGTGGATGTAAGGAAGGAATTATAATGAAGCTAGTTCTACAGGATCCCAAATGTCCCATTGTTCCAATTGATTTGGGAGATTTGCCCCCACTGTATCCTACACTGCTGTTTCTGCTTTTGTCTCTTAACATTAGATTTAGATTTGTATGTTTCCCTAGTGAAAACTGGGGATATAATCAATGGATGTAGCATTTTAAAAAGAAACCATATGCAAAAATCACAGTATAAATCAGCAATCATGGATAACCTTGATTTTTTTTTTTTTTCTTTGAAACATCATCTCAAATGTTTCTTGATCCTTTACTGAATGAAGAGAAAACAATGTTTAATCCTGTATATTACATACTTCTGTATAGTAAATATGTTTTTCAGGCCACTGTATCCAAAATGGAAAAGTATTCTTGCGTAGTACAGATTCTCCTGTAGTGGGATACCCTTATGCCAGCACAATCTGGATTAAGGAGAGTCTGTCATGAGAGAGATCAGCAGATTAGTTTTATTCTGAGCTAAACCCAAGTCAAACCAAACACTGCCTTGTTTAATATGTGACAATGTAAAACAAATACAAAAAAAAAAATATATATATATATATATACAAATAAACAGCATAATAGTAGTGGAACACATTCACATTCACATTTCAGGATCTGAGGACACCCCCTCTTTCCCTTCATAAATATTATAGATCTTGATTTAGAGGTATTTTAAAATACTTGTCAAGGTTAATAGGGATTAAAACTGAAATACATCAAATAGTAAACCATCAAAAAATAAGACTTTAGTCCCACAGGTGATGGGTATCTTTTCAATTGTGAGGAGACTCCTTCTTTCAAAGTATCTTTGACACGGATCCTGATAGATTTTTGTTATTTATTTGGAATTGGTGAAGCAATCTTTCTCTCTTGCAAAGATATTACTGAGAAGCACAGCGTTACTGAGATAAAAAACCATACACATAAGCCCAAATTAAATTAAATATTCCCCAGACATGGGAAAATACAGCATGTATTTATATATTTAATGCATTAAAACTTTGCCAATCTGTGCTATTAATGTTAATGCTGCAATGGAAACCGTGTCACCCTTAAAAACTCGAGGATACAGCCATGTGTTACATTTATTATTTTACAGTCTTTTTTACAACAGCAACAAGAATTATAAAAATAATGCACACATTGGGAAGAAGGAAAAAAATACCACATCAAAGGCTGAAAGAAAAATAATCAAAACTTTTTTTTCCTTAAGGTCATGATAGCTAACTCGATAGTGCAATCAGACCCTCACCCCTCCCTACAATCAAAATGATTGTGACATTTGTAAGCCTCAGGCATTAACTTTATAGCTATTTCTTTTAGGACCAGGCGCTAACTGCATAACACATGTGGCCAGGTAGGTACTAATTCATGCCCAGGGACAGTCTTGAAAAATGACATGTATCATTTAAAACCGTTTTATGTGGGTGAGTGAAATGTTATTCATTTGTTAAAAGACATAAATTGAATAACTGCTTGACGTTAACGTTGTTGCATAGGCAGTGAATTTGGACAGGGGCCGGCTCTATCTCGCATGTTTTCTTTTGTAGTGATTGTTGCCTATCATTACCCCTTGAAGATAAATTGGCATAGTAAATTCACAAGCTGCAATTATTTTGTTATTCTGGTTTCCTGCAGCTCTGTTTACAGCATGTGCCCACTTTCCGTTACTCAGCTCTATGAATACCAAAATAAAATTCAAATGTAAGGATTTTATCTGCTTGAACAGTTGATGTTATATTAACATATGTATACAGAGACTCCTGAAGGGAAAATAAGGACCCGTTTAACTACTGTTTCTGGGAGATTCCCTTACAGAATTTGCTCATCATACCTTATGCATCAATTATGAGAAATAGAAATTACAATTTTGTGTAGTTCGAAACGTTAACATTGTGTAATGAAAATTATTTAATTTATTTTGTGTATGTAATTTGTATTTAATTGCAAAAAGAAAACAATACAGTGATATATATGTATACAGTTTGTGTATCTAATGTAAGTCTGTACTTTTGTACTGATATAGAAATTATAGAAAACGAAATAGGTGTTATTTAGAATATGTTTGTAATAGATATATTCAGAACTACTTGGAAATGCGAGGAGTAACAGGGAAGAGTAAAACACAACAAAGGTAACAAGTGTAAATCTCTAGAAAGCAGCTCTTTCATGTAAGAGAAAAAGACAGAATCAATTTCTTATACATATATATAAAGATAACACATTTATTGGTATATACACTATATATATCACATATTGAACACAGCCCTAAGCTCTTGTAAAAACATGTAAGTCTTTCACTGAGGTCTGTTTCAACCATAAACACACAGCTTTATAATGACCAATGTGCCACCAGCTAAGCCACCTACAACTAAACACGATGATAAATTCCTCATTGCATAGATGCTTTATCAAAGTAACTGCTCTTTAAACACTACTAAAAGTATTAGAAGGCCAGTCTGTAGAATGATTGTACAAACAACGCTCAAAATTGTTTTTAAACCGTGGCAGCCCACATGTCAGGAGAATATAAAGAAAAATGCTTTGCAAGAGAAAATGTTGCTCTTTCTGTGTTGGAGAAAAGCTGTGTTTTTATTTTTCTCCCTCTCTCTCTCCCCCCAGAAACCACATGATAAAAGGGTAGCTTTTGGCATAATCACTATCTACAGCTGGAAGAGAGAAAATAATCACCAGCAAGCGACATGCAAAAGCTGTTTTGTTGTTTTGTCTGTTTTGCTGCCGACAAGCGTAATTGGAGGTTGATTTGGCCAACACTCTTTATTATGAGCCGTTACCTGACAGGCCACCTTTAAAGCATTTGTCAGGTGTCAAGTATATAGAAATATGGTTATTCCAAAGCGGGAAGACAAAGCTCCCTTTTTTCCTTTAGAATCCAACCTCCACCAAATAATAAAAAGAGACCAATTCAGGAATCACTTGCATATTATTTTATTTAAAGATGTCAAACTTTGTCTTTTATGTAGCAAAGGGCCGTGACGTTTATCATCTTTAAATATGCCTCTGAAAGTCGTTTTTTTGTTGTTGTTGGTGGTGTTTTTTTGCTTGTTTTCCTCTTTTCACTCAGGCTTTCTGGTATTGTTCAGCCTGACATGAAACAAAGCCCTTCACGGAGATGCTATTTATTGACATTGTGAAATGCAGGCTTTCAAAACGCGCCTGCTTTCTCATCAAGCAGGAGACATGCTGCTGACGATTACACTTTGGAACGGAAATATACATTTGTATAGCTGAATCAATACAATTAAAGTGGGCTTTGTAAAGTTCTACTTGTACTTCAATGTGTGATCATCAGCAAACTTTAGATTCCCACCCCTTGTGCATTAATATTTTCATCCCTGTCAACTTGCTTGCAACAAACCTCAAGACCTACAGTGCATAAAACGAACCCTGTTTAAGATGTCAGCAGTATAAAGTGCTGTATGGATAATAATCTTCTCTATCGGGTTTGTTTACTGGTTTGTTTCCATATCACACAAGGTTGCAGTTATACTAAATGCTTTGACAGCAGATACCACCAGGGCAAATGGATTTCTTCATTTTTCCCAGTTCTTTTCTTTTTCCTTTTTTTTTTTTTAATCTACACTAATTGCTTAAATACCCATAGAAGCAATTGCAGTTCTGTGTTATGTTTGTCAATGTCATACAGGGAATAATTAGATCATCTGATAATTGGTTAGCATATAAAAGGAAGGGAAAGGTGGCAGGGAAGATGGATTTTAATAAATGTTGCTTTTGAATGCAAGCAGAGACTGGATTAAATGGGTTTGATTTCATAATGATTAAGCATATTATAATGAACAGGCTTTTGATTTTGAGAAAACATGTGTTTCTAGTCATCTATCTGCTGCTATGCCTTATCTCTGTCTGTTTCTGAAATCTGGATATGTTTTATGGAACAATGTCATGGACCCTGGCCTGAGATTTGCAGATTTCTTTACTTCATTACATGTATCTGCAATTGTATTACTATAGTGTTAAAAGCACAGCTTGTATTGGTTTTTCAAAGAAAGAAAATTATATATTGCCAAGTAAGTGCAGAGCAGTACTGAGTGAAAAATTGGGCTGATAAAAGTCCATGGTGCAGACTGTGGTGAAATTTTCCAAAGGATTATTTGCATATGGTTATGCTGCCAACACAAATTGCAAGATCATTACGCAGGTGGTTCCCTCTAAGGTTAACACATTTCTAGATACGTTATAAAGTTAAGGGAGAAAAAGGGTGCAAGTGAACATAGTTCAAACACTTCTTGTGTTTTCTAAATGCTGGTGTTACTGGGATGTTCCCCATCAATTGCTAACATGCTGATGTCTGGAATGCACAGGTTGATGGAAAAATGGGCAAACATTACACATAGCTCAGTATTGTACATGAAACCTAAGCAGACAACTTAATGCTCTCTCGGTACTTAAAATAATATTTGTGTCTGCAACTTGGTGATCATTTTCAGCACTTTTAAAGCATTTTGCCAAGCTTTCAGGGCCAATGAACAGCTGTGCTTTCCCGAGTTTGTTTTCCAAAGGTTCCTTGCACCGTAGCTGTTGCAGTTTTAAAGGTGGTTGTGGCTCGAAGCCCCCTGCACATGCCCCAGATTTGATCTTATTTTCTATGATTTACGATTTGTGTGTTTGCTGGCATTAGTTATAGCTTCCGTTGTGCCTAGTGCTTCAGCTGCAATAAAGCATTATTCTTATAATAAGAGCTGCCTTTTCCAAGAAGCAGCTGTTAACAGTGATTTCATCTAGAAGGCACAAGAAAGGGTCTTCTCAACTTTCTTTTGTAGAACTCTGGTGTTGGTAATTAGCAGCCGCATCTATAGCGAGATGTCAGCGCACATCAAAATGGTTTGTTAAAGAGGTCCACAGGAAAAGTGAGAGTGGATGGGGGTAGAGTAAGTATATGATGTTTAAGGACAATACCATTAATCTTCACAAGCCAGTAACTTCAACTGATACGTGAGTTACATTTTCACTTTAGACCCCCTTACTTTCGTCTCCTACAATCCGGTTTTAAAGAGTTGGAATTATTTAAATTTGTAATTCAACTTTTCCCACTTTTCACCCTCCATCGATCAATTATAAGACAATATTGATTTATTCCCAGGAAATCCATTAAAGGAACACAAGGTGGAAATCACTTATATGCAGTCTAATATGATAAATGCCTTTTAATCCCATGTTTCATTAAAATGCCATCTTGTACTATTATTAACTACTATATAAACAGTTAAATTAAATTGCGTCTGCTGCCACTGCATCAGCCTGTTTTTGGCCATTTCACTTAACAGGATTCAGAAACACTTCAATACACAGATATATGAAATCCATTTTAATTCATTTTGTAGTTCCACTGTAAAATAATAGTGTAGTTCAGCAATTCATTACTTTTCGTTATAAATAAATTATTTAACTGGAAGATTAACTGTGTATTGCTAGAGTGTTTGTGTATTTAGAGTCATTTGACAGTACAAAGTAGGTGATTTCTTTCTCCATGTTTACTATATTTGAATTTGTTTTATTTAATATCTGCTTATAGGTTCAAAATCATCCCAGAAACAAAAGCAAAAAGGACCTTGTTCAGGTCAAATGATCTACGAAGATCAGGACCTTATTTGCTGTTATAATTTTGATGGATTGGAATATTTCAAATGTTAATATGTTTGTGTTTGTGGTGGGGGGTTGGTCAGTCATACAAGAGATAACAGCATCTCAAAGATACTGCAATGTACATTTGGATGGAAGCATATAACACCTTTAATGGCCTGCTAAAGCCTTCTTTCACTGAATAACTTTCACAGCTTTAACTGTGCAGTGTGCTCCATAAGGTAAGACTGTGCTGGTTGCCCTGGGGGTGTGCAGTCCCAGGTCAGCAGATGGCCCTGTGATTATTATTTCCAGCCTGTCTTACCTGACCATTTCTTCACTCTGTGAACAGCTGTTTCGCTCGCTTCAGTGAGACACAACGTGAACGGCTATTTTTCTTCTGTTCTTTACTTTGTACATAATATAAATCTTTACTGTGACCCTGCTCTTGGCTCCATCCACCTGTGTCTTACCTCAGGCAAAATCTCCCGCTAGGGTTTTCTCTCGCCCCCCACCCGCTCCCCTCCGTTACCTTCCCTGTTTCATAAACTAAATCTAGGACTATTAACTAAACTTTGCAAAACTATGTTGTCATTATGATCATGAGCGTTACATTGCATGGCTATTTTACTGAAATGGCGTTGTCTTCAGGTGAACTGCATCGAAAATCTGATAACAAAGGCACCACATGATTTATTTATCACATGATCTGAAGCTCTTATTGGTGAACTTACCAATTCAGATAGGCCTGTACAGCTTATATAACATAGTCAATAAATTGCTTGAACATATTCTGGAAGGAACATTGACATTAGTTGGGTTTTTTAAAGCTGTCATATCAGGATACCAATCAGCAGTAGAGGAAGCATTGTAAGTGTAAATTGGCCTCACACAGTTAACACTGCGAGAGAGTGTGAACAAAATTGGATCCTAAAGATCTTAGCAACAAATCTGTATGTTCTTAAATAAATTTTGTCCCAAAATCATGAAAGCTGCTGAGATCCCCTCATGGCATAGACAATAATACATACATTCATCTTAGAACTGAAACTTTTTGACGTAAAGATTTATTGTCATTAAGCACAAAAATAAAGTTAACATGAAACCAATGCATATCTAGTTATACAATATTGTATATCAGGCTTTAATTTATGTCAGTCAACCACAAAACATATATTTCAAGAATATCTTGTGAGGGCACGTTTCATAAAATTATTATTATTACAATTATTTGTTTATACCTTATACATCTATGCCATATAAATATTTATATATAAAGGCAATAAACTATGCAAAGCTAAATTCCAACTTTTCAGACTAAGAATAGTTTGTTTCAAACTAGGCCAAACCTTTCATCTTGAATGCCATGTGGAGGACGTTATTGCGCGCTCTTTATCAGTCTAACAGCAAGGTCTCAATATTGGCTAATTTTAGCAAGGCACACCATGATGCCGTTGCATTTAGTATATGCAAACTGTATCTAATTTGGTTGGGTGCTAAGAGCAACTTTTTTTCCTGTGCTTTTTCCTTTATTCTATAAAAGAAGAAGACAAAAATGCACAATGTGTACTGGAAGCATATTACAATGATTTACTATCATATTAGACACTAAGTATAACGACGGACCTCTAATTTAAACATCGTCTGTAATGAATGAGGCTTGACTCTGGTGCTTGGAATAGTTCAGGGTTCTACTTTCTTCTTTCTTTCTTCTGCGGGTGTCAGTAGGAGTGTTTGGGGAGATGTTTCAAGATAAATTAGGCTTCTATTGGGTCTCATTCTAGCCGGTGTCCACACTATGAATTCAACCTATAATCTTCTGCAGCTGCTCCAGTAGCTTTCTTAATTCACTGGGCTACTTGTGTCTGGTTATTAATGATGGTGCTGAAGATCAGAAGCTCTTTAAATATCTGTACTCTGGTCCTGTGCTTTACTTTCCTCTATGTCCATTCTCTGTCTAAAATACCAATTCTAATGAATACATATATATTTAATTCACCCAGCTTTGACAAGTAAATAATTGATCCCTCGTATATATCATATTTAATTGTCAATAATAATCACAGCTGTACTGGTTGCACAATAAATCAACAGAACCAAAATGTAAAACAAAATTGACCTGCTGTAGTTCAGGAATCTATATAAACTAAGCTTGTTTGAGCTTAGCAATGTAAATCACATTAGTCCTGGTACAAGGCCAATTTGTTTTCCACGGTATGTATTTATAAGTGGATTGTGACACCTACCAGTTGTGCTTGTTTGCCTTGTTAGCTGGCAGCAGAAGCTTAGTTAACAAAATGTGAAATTATATTAAATGGGCCTCACAAGGCATTGATCAAAAAAGCATTAGGGGTTGATAAAGTAGCAACATTTTACTTTCAGAGGTAATGCCCTGCACTGCATAACATAGAAACTGATGGCATATCAATCAAAAGAATAATTATTACTGTGCCTGTACTGTATATACTGTAATTTATAAGTGTGTACTGTAAATTATAGTGTATTGGATAAACATGAAAGACAGGCTTGACAAACAGGAACATGTTGCCCAAAGAGAAAATTATTCAAATACTGCTAGAAGGCAAAGTGTGGGGGACAGCCTAGAGTGGAGGAAATGGACAAGAAAAAAAGTCCTGACAGAAGAACTTCCTGATGATGAAGACTGATTTAGGCCCAGATTGTATGAAAACATTCCATCCGCCCATTGTAAATTCACAGACTAGTGACGTCTTGGCAGCTTTTCGTCTGACACAATGTTTTCCCCCTTTACCGTGTACAACAAGCCAGCAAGTAATTTGTGAATAAGAGCATCAAACTGTGGACCTCGGCTGATCTGTATTTTATCTTTATCTTGTATGTTTATCTTTTCATTGCTGTTTTGGCAAACAGATTTTGGCAAAATAAGTCGCATGAGGTACATTACAGCACAATGCAATAGCTATAGAGCGAAGCATTAATAAATAGAACTATAGAAGTTATTTAAATTTAAAAAGCAAAAAAATATCTTAACCTCAACACTTATTTGAAACTGTGGTTTGCCAGTGTTTGGTACATTATACTGAGCTTCACTTGTTTTTCCTCTAGCTGAAACCATGGAAGCAGTCTTTTTTCTTCCTCCGTGCTTTTTCCTCTTCCTGTAATTATATTTCTGTGAAAAGGCTGATCTTTTACCATCCCTTTATAAAGCAGAAAAAAAATGAACAAAACTCAAGGATCAAAACCCTTAGACTTCTCTTGGCAGGGGAAACCAGTAAAACTTTCATCATGTTTCTATAGCAACCTATTCTGAACCACTCTACAGATATACAAGCTGGTTGGGATGGTACTGAAGATTGAATAACATAAGTAGTAGCAGTAATAATAAAAACAATAATACTAACAAGAATAAAAGTATGAGTGAATTCACATCAACCATTAGAGCACTGCAGCACCCTCCAGGGTGTCACACAACAGCCATCTACAAAGGAAGGTGGAGGATTGAGAAATTAATTTACCAGTTGAATTAGAGTGACTATTTCAGATGCTGCAGATGAAACTGAGTCAAAGCACTCGAGTTTGCACACCAATTCTTTGAAAGAGACCCATAGATGTTTGATTGACACCAGTACAGGCCTGAATAATGTCTAATCCAAAAGGTGATAACACTGGTTTTCTGCTCAGTGAAGGTTTTGAATATTGTGTCAGAATATTTTTGTATTTTAACCATTTATTCTTCTATAGTCAACCTCTTTCACTTTAATCTTTTTGCATTCTATTTCCCCTTTATTTCTCAAATGTTTAAATATAATCGATTACAGTGGATTGTGGTAAAATGAATTAATTAATTAATCCACTTGCCTGCAAATGTTTGTGTGCATGTGTGTGTGCGTGTGCATGTGTTTTTACATTTCTAATCATTGAAGCAGTCAGCTGACCCTATTAAAAAATTGTAAATATCGTAATAAAATGAGTCAAAAACAGATGGAAGTTGTATTTTATTTGGGTATGTCATATTAAATACCTTATACAGTAAAGTTTACATATTGGCAAGATACATATATATTAATTGGTAATCTGATATCAGGCACTATTTTCTAATAGTTCCAGTTGCTACTTAGATTAAAAATCTTATTACCTTGCAATTACTTTTTTTACAATATTAATGATTTTCTGAAAATAAGACAGATAAACTTGCTAAGAATTTTCTAATGTTTCATATTCTGCAAGATTTTGGAGAGAACTATGAGGACAAGAACAAAAACTTGTAAGATTTGATCAGTTTAGGGAAACCTAACCTCTTTTGGCTGGGACACGGATTGCTGATTAAAATAACGAGAAGGAGAATTGTGGATTTGAGGCTTTTGTGAGCTTTATTGATGCTTAAAAACAGGGGGGAAATGTTTGTCATTCTTATTGATCCAAAACTTCACATGAAACTGCAGAGATTAAAGAGAAGTAACTTTAAAAATGTATGACATGTACCAACTTTCCAACTAGCTCCAAGGCAGAAGACAAAAAATAGACAAAATGCTGTCACACCAAATTTCAGCAGTATTGGTGATGAATGCCAAAGTCCAAACAAGTAAAACAGTGCATTATATATATACAAACTTAAAGCCATGATGCATCCAAGTATTGATAACTCCTTTTACATTTTTTTTCTTCTGGAGTATACATTGGGTTGCTTTTTTCTTGGAAACTTTCTTGTGCTTTTGTTTTTTTTAATATAGATAATGACTTTCCAACCCTATGACTTTATTCTGACTTCAGTTCTGACTCACTTAATACTTTGAAGAACTCTAAACAACTTTTGGACCAAAACAGTTGACATAGTTAAATACATAGTAATGGCCTTAAGCCCTAGCCACTTTCCCTGTTTTATTTGGACGTATTTCATTTATTCTTCACAGTGCACATTGTTAGTTATTTGTGCTGTCTGTTGTCTTGTGTACTTATTTAATATGCACATTTTTACATTAAATCTTAGAATCCTTCCCAATATTTCTGTTCCAATGAGACTCTTCACTCTTGCAATGGTGTTAAATGCCATTAAATGCTCATCTTTGCTCTCTAACCTATTACTTATTCTTCCAAAGAACTCGATGTGGAAAAACAACAGACTATATCTTCTGTAAATGGACAGAAATATACAACACTCATATTTGTGGACCAAGTCAAATATAACTGCAGAGCCAAGATAAATTTTGACTAATTTGTAGGTGGAATAATGTAGACCAAGCAACATCAATTCCAATTACAACTGCAGGCGTGGAGGACATAAACGCGCTGATCAGTGAATTTCCTTTCCAGGACCCCAAATACTGCTGGACCTGCTTCCCTCCCTTCACTCTATGCAGAGAGCATTCTAGGAAATGCACAGAAATGAATTATGTAAATTTTGATGAGAAACTTGCAGGTTCACATTTCATTTAGCTCGCACGTGTCCTAAAGCAGTTTTAAAAAGATGTATTCCAGCCTGTGAGGAATGACTTATTCCTCAAAGCCGAAATATCATTCTCGGTGACGGGAAAACCCAAAAGACACCTTTCAGAATCGGCGCATGGCGGACAATTTATCTTAACATTCACGGAATTGATTTGCTAGACATTCACCTGCAGGACTATTTATCACTCTTCCCTCCTGCTGCAAATGCACAATGTTTACCAATTTAGCATTATTAAACTGAAACATTTTCTGTAGTTACATAAATAAATAAATAATTGAAATATAGGGATGGTTCCATTTCTGGTATGTATGTTTTGAACTTCTTTAAGCAGTCAAAACACATGCAGTGGAACTCTGGGTATTAGTCCGCCTCACTAAAACAAATCTGTGGAGACGAATTGAAATGACAAGGATAGTTAAAGTCCATTGCATAATATTGGGCGATTTATGAGCTGCCTTGATCAAAAAGTTCACAAAGGCTGAACTAAATGTATTTATTTTCTTCTTCAACTTAAAGGGTGCATAGGATTTTTACAGGAATACTGTATTTGTGAAATTAATTAATGTTTTCTGTATTTTGCCAATCTATCAATACTTTGATCATAATCTGTGCTTGTCTTTCTAATCTAATACAAGTGGAAGCAATTAGCGCTAATTCAATTTAAATCACTGCACTAGCACTCGTGTATGTGCATTATACATCTAACATTATGACTTTCATTAGGTTGCATTATGTACATTACTTGTTAATTGGAGTGAGACTGATTTTAGTGACAGTTTTTCTGTTTTAACAAGTAGGTGACATATGGTGATGAAGGTGGGCCTCATTTCTACCTGTTTATTAAAAACAATACATCTGTGCCCTCTTACTAATCCAGGACATCTGCCATGTGCTTTAAAGAGCCCTGGAAAGCTTGATTTCCTTTGTAAGCAAATCTCAAAACCATTTAAAGATATATGTAAATCATTTAAATAATGTAAAGGTATCTTATTTAAAAGTACATTTAGGGATCTTGAACTGATTTAGATATATCTTGAAATGATTTAAAGATTTTTCTAAATTATTAAAATATATCTCTAAAAAATGTAAATTACAGTTTGGCAAATCTGGTAAGCCAAATTAATATTTAGAGATCTGCAAATAATTTTGAGATATCTGCAAATCATTTAGAGATATATTTGAAAAACACCTTAATTAGATATCTGTAAATGGTTTAAAGATATCTTATTTTAAAGTATATTGAGATTTATTTTTATATCATTTGCAGATATCTCTAAATGATTTTAAGATATTTGCAAATTATTTAGAGATATATTTAAATCATGTACAGATATATCTAAAAAGCACCTAATTAGATATCTGTAAATGGTTTAAAGATATCTGAATTCAAGATATATTGAAATAATGTAGAGATATCTCAAAATATTTAAAGATATTTTGAAATGCATTTCCGGATATCTCTAAATGATAATTTGGCTTGCCATATGACCACTGGCTTAGATAAACACTAGCATCTATAAATATAGTTGTATTAATTGTCTTTGTCCTGTACTAAGCATTTTTCAGATCATTGAGATTCTTCAGCTTCCACTTCTTAACCTAATAAAACGCCCATCCAGTCAGGTCTGTCAAGTCTGGTTGTTAAACATGGGGGAAAACATACGTCATGGTGAGAAAATGTTTGCAGTAAGGACGGTGCAATGAAATGATCTCCTGCAAGGACTTCGAAGGATGGCACAAGATGACTAAACAATACATAGATACATTTTACTCTTTTATGTTCATTTCAGTTACAAATCCAAGTTTTAAAGATTTTTATGATTTAGATTTGTATTTTATGGATATTCTTAGGTTATCAATGCACCTCAGAGGCTCCCAAAATTATCGACATTCAGCTCTTCATTTTCTGAGATGGCAACTAACTAAACTCCAGTACCAGCACCCTTGAGGAATGGCATCACTTTCATTTGAGGTAATCTTCACTTTTACTGCCCCTGCTTTCCAGACTCATTAAAATGCCCATTACTTTCAGATTTCAGTTGTAGTTTCATGTAAAGAGGTTTTATACCTTTGTTGAGTATGGTGAAGACAATCCTATATTAAATATCAACCTTCATATTAAACATACAAGGAAGGTCATGCAACACATATGAAATATATGTTATATTAAATACACATTGTACTGTATCTCAATGTATATTCAAGTCTTAAAAAATATGTATTTTATCCACCCCTCCTATATGTCAATGCATTCAGTACCACAGAACGTTAAGACATGGACCTTCTCATTCCTGTGATATGAAGTGTCAACATAATTGAAGGAGACTTGAGAGAAAAATATGACCTCGCACTTGGTTTTAAGGGTAGAACACCAAGTTCAAACTGTTTAGCACATGCAGTTTGCACTTGTAACACATTACCTCATCCCACCTGGGGGCTAATAACATCTGTTATGTAACCAAGAAAACTGAAAGGAAAGTATATTTTTATTGCAGGTGTGTGTCCCAACTGTTGGTAAAAGGCATGTTGATCTGTACTGTGAATGCATGAGGGTATATTGAGGTGAAAGGGTTTGATCATTAAACGTATCAGGTCCCCACTGCTTCTGAAATGTGAAGTCCTTTTTAGCATTGTAGAAAATGCAGCCTTTTAAATCTCTAAAGGAAGCCAGTCAAATGTCAATTTCAATCATGTCGTCTTGTCACAAAGCCATTCCCAATAACTTACAAAATAGGTTTGAAAACTTCCTTTGCGGAACATGACAACTTTTCTTTTTAGCTTCCTAATTTAAAACTATTTTGAAAATGTGGGGTTATTCAAGTAAAGTTGTTTTTAGTTTTGTCTCCTTCATCGATGTGTTTCTAATTAATAATTTATTTGAACCAGATGTTCCAACACATAAAAACAAACCTGTCACAAATATGTGAATCATAAACTACATAAATAATATTCTTTTTGAGCTGTTTTCTATAAAGTGTGACATTTAATGTGCAGCAAATAAAATTTTATAAAAATACAATACAATAAAAGAAGCAAATATCTATATTTCTAGTGGTACTATAGATCCCTTGTAACACAGGAACATTTTAAGATTCATTTTAGTCTTAATACAACACGGCCTCAAACAGAGAAATTGCTGAAAATAAAAATGGAATCTCCAAAAATCAGCAGGAAATGGAGTGAATTTGGTGCACAAGAGAACAGAACCAATACTTAGCTATAACTATGAGAAAGTTAACAGCATCTTAGTAATAGTAGCATGGTTTAATTTTGAAAGTTCTCATTTATTTTTCTTTTAAACCCATTTTAATTTTTAGCCCTCAATATACTCAGTTGTCAAAAAAATGACCACACTGCTTACACTTTTGACTTCAGAAAATTGATGTAACAGTGCCTTTCTTGTGTGTGTGTGTACAAATAATTAAGTACAGGCCCCGGTTTCCCATTCATAACCATGTGCTCTGTTTGATCAAATGGTCGCAAATGACCCCACATGAGAAAACATCTTTACAAATAGAAAAGGATGGATTCAATTTTCTGTTTTTAATCTATTTAAACCTAATTAATTTAGTGCCATGCTATATTGGAGGTAATTGTACACATACTGTACTGCTGAACTGAAGGATAGCCTGGGGGAACCTTCCTTCCTATCCCCCCACCCCCCAACTTTCTTTTATTTCAACGAGGTAATCTTTGTATTTCATCTAGTGTGAAGGGAATGTAGCTTTGTGTCCTTGCCCCTGCCCTTGCTTATACGTAAAATCAGCAATTAGTGTGCACAATAGTACAAGTATTACCAGAACTAATGCCATTAATCAGGTTGGTCATAGAATTCCGCTGCATTTCAAGGAAAAAATCTTATCTGGTTGTTTTTCTTTTTCGGTATCTTTTTTTTTGTTTTGTATTGAATGTTTCAGGCCATGACAATACAGCTCTTCAACCGAGACCAAGCCCTCATCCAGTAACAAATATCTGCTTTCAAAACACGAGGTAGCAACCAACTGGTCACAAAGCAGGAGACCTCGCCCTTTGGCCAATCACATGCTGAGATGAAGCCACTGGCATGAGGACAGACACTCATGCCATGAGTTCTAACCAAAGCCCTGTTCACGGTCTGTCATGCTAGCCTGCGGTGTGTGCTTGGCAAAGACTGCCGTGCCTTGCCAAGGAAGATTTATACCTGGTGCTTGACCTACTTGAGTTAGCATCTATATTAGCGGAAGGGAGGATTTGATTGTGGGATAGAGAAAGGTCACCGAAAGCCTGGGTACTCCACTGATGCATCAAGATGATGGAGCTGGCTAATTTAACAAGCAACAGTTGCTCATGCCATAGCCGCAGATGGTGCATCCCATTTCAAAAACATTTTTAAATAAATCCTTTGGTGGAGAAAAAATATATTAATAATCCTTAGAAAGAGACTGAGATTCTTTTTTATCCAGGTAACATTCCTTATGTAAAATC
This sequence comes from Amia ocellicauda, assembly GCF_036373705.1. Lineage (NCBI taxonomy): Eukaryota > Metazoa > Chordata > Actinopteri > Amiiformes > Amiidae > Amia > Amia ocellicauda. The sequence goes on from NC_089853.1 coordinate 30,683,356, forward strand.
AAACAAGAAAACATAAACAGAGATATCATCCCACGCAAGATCTGGGGGGGTCTTAGCCTATATAGACACATACCATGCATGTATGTATATCACAGTATGTGTGAGTTTGTCTAGAGGCCAATTTTTATGAATCTTTTCTGAAGTATGTGATGAAACTGAAGTCAAATCTCGCAGTGACCATCAGTGAAGAGTGAAAGAGTGAATTTTTCAAATTAGGATACAGTTATCAAATGTATGATCCCAGAAATCAAAAATCAGAAGGCAGTGTTTATGGTATGTTTATTCTAATGACATACAGCCAATACACTTGATTTTAAACATAGCCTTTTTTAAATGGATAACTGCCGATCAGAGTACTCCAACATCAATTTGCTAATCCAAAGCGCCAGTTTAATCGGGTGCATTTAAAACCATATGTGTTTGCCTAAAGGTTAGGGTTTTAGCACAGGGATGGCAGCTGCAAAGTACACACAGGTGAGCTGAGTAGCAACATCATTTTCATATGTGCAATAATAATAAATCAAAGCACTTTGTCAATTTAATGTAATGTTTTGCATATATTTTTCTGGCCAAGCTATGCCCCCCAATCCCCCAGCCCCATTCCAAAAACACAATACATGACAAGAATAAGCTTAAAACACTGAGATGGATTTGAATCTTTACAGTAGAGAAATACAGTAGTGTTACATAACAGCTGTAATATTAAAGTAATAAAATGCAATATTTTTCACTGGTAGTGGTAGCACAAGACACAAATTATTCATTTAATTAGTCATTAGCACATTTAAAAAATATATCCATGGGAACTCAAAGTGATACAAAATACATTTCAAAGTGATCAATTATACTTACATGTGTACAAAAGATGAAAAAAGTAAATGATACAAGTGTCAAATAAATACAGTAAATGCATATCAGGGTATTCAGGGTAAATACCTTATTCCAAGTATAATCCCATAACCTTTCTAAGCTCTATATACAGATCAGATGGTGTAAATATGTTGTGCATCTTGTCACTACCAACAGAACAACCAACAGAACAACAACCATGCTGCGCGCATGGAGTAATTCACATTACAAAAAATAACCTTCCTGAGGAGAAGGGGGGAAAGGAAAATATAATGTATTCACTGTATCTGTTGTCACACTCCACAGTTCTTTATTACCATGTGAATACAATTAAATCATCCTCACTGAAGGAATGAGTCTTGGAGAAAAAAATAAAGTAACCTCTGGTTATAATGAATTCCTGTGAGAATGAAGTATACATCAGAATAAAGCTTTATCACAAATTAGGTGTTTGTTGCCTCCTAGCACCTACCTTTGTAGAACATATCCACAGATGCAACCCAGTGACTATATGGTAACTTTTTTTTTAAAGGAACAATGTAAAAATGTTCACAATAAAGACCCTTGCTTTACCCCTCGGCTGATATTAAGGCTGCTGAATTTATTTCTACTTAATTGCCTTCCCTTCATTGTATAAAAGATGTGGTATAGTTGATTTCCAACTGAAAACTCTATTTGCATTCATGAATAATTTACCTTCTCTACGTCAGGTTGGATTCAAAACAGATTCTGTACTTCCAAATGTCATTATTTTAATATGATGCTAATGTCACTGAAAGTTCAAGCTGCCTTCTATGTCTCCCTCCTCACCACATAATGATATGTGTCTATATGATCTTTAAATGGACCCAAGCTAGGCCTTACTGGATTCTCTGGAAATAAAAGTACCACACAGACCTTTCAGTGCACTTTTGAAGAACTTAGTCTCCAGATTATTCTCTTTATTTTCCATACAAAAAAATATGTTTTATTTAGTTTTACTTTGTTTGTTTATTTATTTATTTAATTCATTTTGAAGAAATGTAACCCATTTTCAGTGTATATATGATTATTTTAGTTTAGAAGTATAAAATGGAAACATGTAACCCCACAGGATCATCATATTACAATGCTGAATTTTACATTTAGAAAAATCTATTTATCTGGAATAAGAAGTTATCTGAATAATTAATATTTTTATCCATGTGATGTTTGCAGTTGGTGTACTCCCAGTAATATATTTTCAATGTTTTGCCACAAAAAGGAGAAAAAATTCACTCCAATACAAAGACCTTTAACAATTTGTATCACTGCTTTTAATACCATATCACCAGGAGAAAAAACAATACTGCTTATTAAGCCATTTTCTAATTTCAGGCCATCCCCAATTGACATTTGATTATAGTGTTAATGTGATCAATTAAATACATCTAAAAAAACTCCTTGAGAATTTTCCATGGATTTCATTTTCATTCCTACAGTCATTATTAACACCAAAAATATAAAAGTGGTTTTAAGAATAACCAAATCTTTAAAATGAGTGATGGAAAGGGAAGAAGACTTAATGTAGAGATTGTATGATTTAGGAGTTACAGATACTGTGAGTCTTTACATCAGAAATGTAAGTATAAATATGTATTTTCTTTTTACAAACTGCACACATTTGTGACATTAGATCTAATACAGACTTCTAAAATTAATTGTAAAGTATTGTAGGTTTAATTGGCTATCCCAATTGGATATTCATCCATAGTGAAAGAAAAAAAAAGGAAAAACAACAGTGAAGACTGGTGTATACCCCTCTCAATAAAAAGATCAAACACTTCTCAAAACATGTGTTCAGCCCAAGTGAAAAGTCGAGGCAATTCCTCATCGAAGTATTAAATCACATCAAATTGCGTTTTATAACGAGGTACAATTGTTCAGATTTCTTTTCCATTGCTCAAGGCGGGCAACAGTGTTATAAATTACATTAGACAAAGCTCAACTTGACCTCCAAGTGGATGTGCATTAAGTTTTTCTGATTCTGAATATTAACAGCATTGCTTGTGGCCTTAAGCTTTTTTCCCCATCTCCCAAGTGCAAGTGCCGAACAATACTGAATACTCTCTCATGGGCTGATTCAAAATTACAAATGAATTCCTTTTCTTTTCCTTCCCCCTTTCAACAGTCTTCAGCATCGCCTCTTTTGGGCAGATATCTTTATATTCCATTTTCTTTTCTTTTTTCCGTCCCTTATCTTGTCTAACCAAAATAAACCGTTAACAGAATCACTGCCGTCATGCACATAAACAAATGGCACATTTTATATTCAGTAAAGGGATAAATAATTATAACTTCAGGGAGGACATGTGATAGAATACTCTTAACAACAGTATCCCATGACATGGGAACAACAAAATGTGAGGCATAAACTTTAATAGGAGGAACACTGCTAATAATAAATTCTCACCAGCGTGACTTAAATCAAAGATGAAAAATGCACACAAATGTTGTTAAAATCCTTCATGATTTCTTTAATGTTAAACTCATCTGTGCATGTGGATTGTATATTTTATATATACTGAGTATAAACATGTTTTCCGTGTACTTTCTAGATTTATTCCTGGCAGCTTAATTATCCTGCACACATACAGTCAGCACCTTTTCAATTCAGATACAAGTTAAAATCTCCATAACTGTTATGCTTCACTTGTCTGAAAAGGTGAGCTTCGTGGGGCCTTTTCCTCCCTGGCTGCTGCTGCGCTGCCACAGGCAGACCCCTGAGTGCCTGAGCGGGACGGTCCAAATGAGCAACAAACATATTATAGACAGAAAATGATAGCAAATGGAAGATTGTTTTTTTTTCTTTTCACTCTTGAAAACCCATGGGAGTGATGTCACCGTAGCAACCTCACTATACAAAATGAGTCCAGTCTCTTCCCTGTAAACTCCGCAGTAACCTTGGCAATTGATAACTTTTTAAAACTTCATCTGGGTCTTAGCAGCTTTCTAGCATAAAGTCACATCCCAGATTTCAAACACCAGCACAGGTATAGCTTCGAGCATCCAAACCACACTAGGCCTACAAACAGTTCCTGATCGAGCTGGAGTTTTACAACTGAAGCCAGTGATGTCATCATTGCACACTATATACAGACTATGGACTACACAGAAAGAGCCCTGTTACACCAGCAGCTTGTGTGTACAGATACACGGATGTACATATCTATAAAGACATACAGTCTGAAATTGGAGTACACTATAAGTAAAGACCGAAGCAGTAAACTGCAAGAGCATGAATTGCTTTCTGTGACTTTGCATTACTCTTCAGTTTTGTGCCTTAGTGACCGACATTCATACTAAAATATAGGATGCTGAGTTACGAGGGTTGTAACCAGTACCTTTCAGCATTCTGAGTGCCATTTATAAAACAGCTGGAGAGGCACTGAGTTACCTGCTGTCAGACTAAGTTTGGTTTAATGCCAGTGGCAGCCAATGTCAGGAGTGCGATACTATCATTCCTGTTGGATTTTCCATTTGACTGAAAAGATTATTGGGAGAAAACTATATTTTAGATGCTTGTTTCAGTCACAGGCACCATGCAGCATGATCATCATTACAATCTTCATATTTTTATTCTTACTAACTACTAATTATTATTATAAGTCATTTAAACAGATGCCTTTGCTTAAGTTTACTTTATCCGTGGTTTTCAAACAATAAAAACAATGTATGATGCCCCTGAAGGTGGTAAGACATTGTGCAGTCCTGATTCTCACAGGCAGCCCATTCCACCACTGCTGGGGAGAGCAGTGTTTGAGGTTTGAATTTGGAGGCTGGTTTCATCATCGCAATGACAGAACGTGTGCAGATCTCCTCTTATCTGACCTCCTCCAACCCAGAGGTTAGTGTTCTGTGCTCCCTGGGCTGCTCAGCCCCCTCGCCCGTGGAAGTATGACAGCTGTAACCCCATCAGAGAACCCGGCGAGCCGGACTGTCACACTGGGGAACACATTACCTCCCTCTCAAGAGGAAGAGCTACAGCATAGCAATGAAGTGCACATGCTACGCTCCATTACAGCTCATAATTACAGGAGAGTCCGTTGGAACAAATAATAAAAGAAGCACCTGAAATCTTAAAATCTTTGCTTCGAGCAAAGGTTTGCCATTAAGTGGTATGCACCTTATGTAGCTTTCTTGCATATTAACATAAAAAAAAAAATCCAGCTCAGTCCTAAATATTGGCAGGTGGAAAATAAATAAATTGAAGAGTAGCATGACATCTATGCTGCACTCTTTTCATTTTCTTTCTTAGGAGGCAACTTCTTTCATATAACATTATACATCTCAAGCAAGTCTTACTTTGTAGTTTTCTTTTCATTATCGGAATATCTTACTGCTAGCAGTGGGATACTGTATTACTGATTCCTCTTAGAACAGGAAAAACTAGCCTTTGTACAGACAAAGACAGGAGCTTTAACATCCTGTTTTTCCTTCTTTTTTATGAATTTACAGACTATTAGAAATGTCGAATTTAATTTTGTCCTCTTTTTTTGTATTAAGGGGCTTTTACACTTGTTCAACCAGATGTTTTCAATTACTGCATTTACTTTCCAGATGCCAGCTGTGCATGTGCAGGTAGATCACTTTCTTCTAATTTAGTATTCTCCTCTTGAGAAGGCAAATTTGTATTTTGTGTTAATCTCACTTGGATACAAACGTAACAGCTGGAGTTTTGGGATTGGAGTTTTGTGCTATTGGCTTTGATCAACAAGAAACTTTTTATTCTGGAGTATGCCTGTGTGTCACTGTGCAGATCTTGGATAGGAATTCCTTCAAGAAAAGACACCCTTGAACCCAAGATATGCAGTGATACATGCTTTGCCATGTTAAATTGATATCCTATATTCATTCAAATTCAAAACATTTATAGTTATAAAAAGTATCAGCACTTGCACATTCTGTTTTATAGCTAAGTGTCAGTTCAGAGATCAAATCGCTTTTGACAGATGTTTACATTTCTGTATCATGGTTCTGCCTTGCCAGTAAAAATATAAATGATGTCTGCCTCTTGGATATTAAGGACACACGTTGAAAGAAAAAGAAAAATCAATGGATGTGCCTTTGATAAAAATGCTGTTGACTTCTCAGAGCAGAGGTCACCTATAAAGACTTGCTCTAAATAATGGATCTGTTAATTAAATAAAAGCAAACACAGATATGCACTACGTTTCCCTCAGCTTATATAATGTGCAAGGCATTGAATCCCAGAGATCCATCATGCTCATGTGAAGCTCCATTGCGCTGAAAACCCTCCAAGTTTAGTTAAATAATTTAGAAACCCTTCTTAATGAATAATTGAAATAAAAGTATGTTCCCACAGACAGGCATGGGGGCTATCGTACTAGCTTATCATTCCAAGAGCTGAAGATGGGCTTAATTTCTCAGTAGGTCTGCTGTATAGGTATCTCCAGTGAAGGTTCTGAATGGTTAGCTCTCTTGACAAAGAGCAGAGAGGAAGAATGGAAAGGCTTAACTGTGCACTCACCTCACTCAGAAGTAGAGACATTGGCTCAAAAGTCATGTTTCTTTGGCGGTTTGTGTGTGTTTGTAGATACTGGGAACAGAATTAATCACTATTCCATGAAAGCTGTCCAGCAGGGGGAAAGGGTGACATGATTCTGCAATATGGCATTTGTGAAAAATTTACATCTGGATGAATCATTAATGCTTTCAGAAAATGTAACTATGAAAATCTGTTGGAGAAACCTGAAAACATAAAATATCCACAGCTCTTTCTTTTATTTGTTTGTTTGTTTGTTTGTTTTTTCTTCTTTTTAAACTTGGAACATAAAGAAAATGCATGATGCACAGTTACACGGTTTAGCTGCACACGTGTGCGTGAAATCTGAGGTTGTAGAGTTCGCTTGATGTTCAATGGGAGCTCAGTTACAAAATGCCCAAGTTGTTGAAATCGATGGTAATGGACATGAATTGAAAATTAAGCCTGGTAAATAATGTGTGAAACTTCAGATTGAACCAAAGCATCTTAAGATTCACCATATTTGCTTGGAATGGTACCATGCAACCTTAACTACAGCCTATTGTAAGCTTATTTGTTTATTTAGGTATTTGCTTTCATTCTGAAGGTGTCTACATTGAGCCTCCTGTAGTTTCAGACACATTTGGTTACCCAAAGTGTCATTTTTCACCCACAGAATTATATTACTTTACGCAGCCATAATTCAGACTGTAATTGTGTTTTCGTTAAGTACATTGAACAGACTGCCTCTTTCTGGAGCTCAAGGGTAGCTGGGAGGCAAAAGGGGAGTGGGTGCTGAGACTGTGGAAAGTGAAGACAATCGAGCAAACAGACTTAGGAGAGACCAGGGGGCTTGATGCAGTATTTATGCCTCTTCTGGCCATGCTTACTACTGCTACCACCTTTGTGTGTGATGTATATTAATGTATGCTTAATGCACAGCCATCATTTAAATTAATATTTTAAGCATCAAAGAAATTACAGAGGAAAAATAAATAAATATAGTGAAATATAAAAAATGAATCTATAACATGTGAAATGTCTGTTGCTGTCTGTAGAAATGCACTGTTGGCTTTTTTTTCATTGTTTCTTCTTAAAATTCTAAAATATGTTACCCACCAGTGTTATTTGCAGTATTACTCCCCTTCAATATTTAAAATACTGTGGGCATTACAATACCTGTAAAGAATATATATGTTGCATTTTTCCTGGTGCATTTCTCTACTGAAAACGCTAGAAATATAAACACAATTAAATGTTGAAAGTGACATCACAGCTTTTATCATTTATTATTTGGCTTGGGTAAGAAAAGAAACAGATGAGAGAAAAAATTATCAATAGCTGCTCAGCTTTTCAAAGCCGTTTGGCAACAAATGCCAAGAAAATATACAATTGGCTAAAAGGCTTAATTGCCTGTTCCTGACATTGTTTCAGCAGCCATCCCCACCACATGCCTAACCGTGTTTGAATAGACTGCTCAAATATTTTTACAGGGGAGTATGTGCATCATACGCCCTCCTTTCATTAGAAGGCTAGATCTCTCAACACATGTGATATAAATCGTCCTGACTGCATTAAACCTCATTAGAATCATCTCGTTTTTAATGAGCGTCACTGCAACAAACTCAGACCAAAAGCGTGCTATAATACATCATTATTTCCCTGCCAGTTCAAGATTCTTCATTTGTGTTTGCAACATGTTTTCATATATATATATATATATATATATATATATATATATATATATATATATATATTATATTTCCTCATGGTAGACTACACATTTATTAATCTGAGAATGGCAGGGCCATTAAGTGCAGGGGCAGCAGTACTGGAAATAGGAAACTGAAGTAATACCTCTTCTCCTTTAACAAAATAATGCTTACACTCACTTTGGAGAACCTCTTATTGGGATTTACAACTGCCTGGAGAGTATGCGTCGAGGGTGGGAAGCTTTGACTGCTGCTCCAGAAGGCAAAGGCCATTTACACAAGGCTTCATAACTTGAGGAATACCACAGGGGCTCAGTGGGCCAACGCTGAATTAAAAATCTTAAACCCATAGGCTGCTTAAAATTAGCCATCTTTTAACAAGCACCCATGGCAAACTTCCTTAAGATTTATTACAAGAGTCCAGTCTAACTCATCAGCTACACGAACAGTTTTATAGGTCAAAACCTGTGATTATCACCATTATTTTCCGTCAGTCAGAGGATTTGGCCGTTAGGTGCTTATTGACACCTCTTCCTTTTGGATACAAATACAAGGTCAAGTTAAGGTCTCTGACTGTGGCCCTGGCTGATTATTGGGTTTGTTAGGAACTGTTGGGTAACTGGGAGAGGACCAAGATGTTATTTTGAAATGCTGGTATTCTTCAGTTATGAGAGTACTAAAAATGTGAAAGGCATTTGGCTCTTGATTTACCTGACTAAAAAGGATTGAGGATGTAATTGTAAGTCACTGGATAGTGGTATGGCCACAACAATGAACCATCTGTGTTTTTGTGTGTCTTTCATTTACAAGGACTTGGGTACCAGGTGTATATTGCTATAATTGTCCACAGTAGCTGCAAAACAGTTTTTGAGAACAGTGCTCTTAACAGAAGCTCCAAATAGTGCTAACACACCTTCAAAACTTAGTCACTGTACATGTTCTTGTGTATTTACTGAACACAAAAACTGTTGAGTTAATATTCAATGTTATTCTGTTAGATTACTTTCCCGCTCTCATCACACCAGGACCTGCACATTTCAGATAATAAGACGTGCTTTACCCCCCCCAAAATCTTTTTGTACCCTAGCAAGTCACAGTTGATTCCTAATGCCATTGGCTGTGTCTCTACTGTTTGTCAATTTGGAGCCATCTCACCATCAGCACCACTATTGTATATTCTTTTTTAAAGTAATGCCAACAAAAAAAGACAGCTGTGAAGCTAAGGTGTTAAGTTTAAAATTCCCTGTGAGTATGTGTTTTGTGGAGAGAATATATGGTAAACATAGTGTGGACATTGTAGGAGTCTGTATTTCATGGATAAAACTAAATCTACAGCAAGATTAGGATTAATTTGTGGCTTTTCTTTTTCTTTTTTCTTTTTGCTACCATTTCAGAGAGAGCCCAAGCGTTTGATGGGCATGGAGACTGAATTACCCTCATCTTCCCTAGAGTGGGGCTCCTCGGGGGCAGGAGTGAGGCTCATTAAGCAGGCAGGATGGTCCAGCTCCCAGCTGTAGCTCCAGCACCACGACTGCTTCACAGCCGACTCCACACTAGCTCTCTGGAAATCCTGCTACATTATCTTTTTTTTTCAGTGCACACAACTTTATTTAGCAGGAATCTAAAAATCTACAATTAAGTCCCCAGTCCCTTATTTTTTCCTTTCTTCTCCTTTGGCCACATTAAATCACTGGAGTTGTGTCATGCACCTTGTAATGTCATTGCTGCCATAAAAAAATAATAATAAAAAAAAATATATATATATATATATATAAAAGACCTACCTTTTGTATTCAGAAAAAATATATAGGAAAAAAATCCCTGCTGTAATTTATCGTTTGCTGTGATTCCACAGGACCAAAGCTTCGGGCTCATGATGAATTGTTATCTATCGGCCTTCAGCACTCACAACTGTGCCCATCCTGCGCTTCCAATGCAACCTGCCCCACTGATTTGGGTTTAATTCATTTTTAACTCTTATATGCTAATGAAATACCTATTTCACATTACACCATAGCTAAACCAATCAGTGTCCCTAACCCTCTCACTTTTAATCTGTAAACCTCAAGAAGCTGCTTCTCGGTCAACTCCATAATCAGTCTGATAAGGCAGGTGTTCCATTTATGTGATGTTTCTATTTTTAATGTATTTACTTATGTATTTTAAATATATTTATAATATATACAATTATTATTATTATGTTGGTTATTTATGTTTTATCACAGGTTTGGTTAGGGTTCAGAGCCAATGGACTGTGAAACCTGCAGTCTTATGAAACACTTCCTTATCGTGTTTTGGTTTCTTTAATGCTACCAACACATCTATAAAATATGCACAGTATGTTTATTAAAAGACCTAATCGGAATACCTTGCCAGATTAAATGTTGTAGTACTTGAATAGGCAGTGGCCTCTCTGTGTTTGGAGAAGCTAAACAACAAACACACACACATCTTCTGCTCTTCAGGGTTAATTAAGCTGTAGGTTGCAGACGTCAACGTGCCCCACGGATCTCTTCACACAGTACTGCTTGCGTAGACGAGGAGCCAAGTGAGGAGAGTGATTTAGTCTGAATGGTCATGGCAGGAAAGAATGGTCAATGCAGGTAACCACTTATTGAAGCCTGTAGGACAAAGGAAAAGAGAGCTGTGATATTAGCTGCAGGGGGAGGCACTCAAAGAGCTCTACCAACAAACAAAATAGCATGCACAAAAACAAAGTGACACAATTCAATTTAACTGGTCGCAAAAAGCAATCTTGGTGAAAGTAAGTTTGGAGATTTCAAAGATGCAATTTTTGTGTTTGCTACGTTAAAACAAATCATTATAAATACCTTAATGGGTTTATTTGATTTGTTCTTTGTGTTTGTCCTGACAATTGTAATAATTGTATATATGTGTGTGTGTGTGTGTGTATGTATATATATTGTATAATTAATACATTTATAAAATATAAATGCCCTGAGAAAACAAAACACTAAGTTATTGCAATCTAGCTTTTTCTAAATTAATTTGTAAAAAAAAAAAAAAAAAATCTCTTCACCCCGTTTATCAACCTTAGCCATCAAAGGCCTTCTGCGATGGAGCTGCTTAATCACCGCTCCTGCTGCGAGAGACAGGTTGGGTTCACTCACAGTGCGTTTCACAGGAGCTCCAGCTAAAGCAGCCTGAATCCACTAACCCAGCACAGGATGTCTGGGGCTCTGTAGTTATATCCCTGTTGCTGTCTCCCATACAGTTTTACAGCTGAGATACTCTATACACATTCTTAGTTGGGTTAGCACCAATACCAGCAGTTATAGAAAAATAATTAAAATAATATGCATTCCATTGGTGTTATATATCAAATATATATAAAAACGACTAAATATATTACACAAAAAGGTTTATGACAGTAGTGTTCTGCACAAAATGTAAAGACAAAGGGGGTAAACCAAGGTGAAGGCACTGATGAATGTTATATAAAGGGCATTACAGACTTTTTCATACCTGTCACAGACAAAATATAAATGTATTCTTTGATAAAGTCAGGGTAGGACATGACATGTACTTTCTTTGATTATTCAGGTGAATGATAAATGGAAAATGCCTTGCTTTTAGCTGTCCCGAAGAAGAATTAAGCATAGCCGAATATTATTTTATTTTCCTTTAGAGTCAACACCATTCATTTTACTGATTTGATTTCCTTTGAAATGATGAAGACGGAATATCTGAGGGCCAGTTGTAAATGGTTCAACTCAAGTGGTTTGGGCGCCAAAATAATCATCCATTAAAGTTACTGAGCAATAACACACCACTTTACTGTAGACAAAATAATTAAATGAAAGACAAAAGTCAAGTTCCAAACGTATATGTATGATCAAAAATGGAGTGATAGGCCACATATTGTGCTGCAGTGACTGCTTAAATAACGAACCACACCTATTATTCTCATCTATTCAGTGCATACATCTGGAGAAGCTTTTTTTTAGATATAAGTAATAACATAAGCACTTTCAAGATATCAGCTTGCATTCATGTAGAGGGAATGCCCCCGTCTGACTTCACACGCAGCTGCTGAAGAAATGCCACTATCCAAAACAGGATGGACATAGTGTTTCTCCAGAAGCTTGGTGACTCACGGACAGACACCGCTCCCCAATAAGCCCACCTGCTGTATGAAATCTTAAAACAGCATTAAACTTACATGTTTATAAAGTCATTAGACAGAGATGATTAGAGCCATTGTACTTACAACAGAAACAAAACATGACCTTGTAGGCACTTGTAGGTGATGTCCTGATTAAGTCTGATTCAGGAACATTCACTGATGCTATTGGTGCGGCCATCTGTAAAACAAAGACAACAACCAAGCACAACTGAAGAACATGCCAATTGGACTTGCGAACTCAATGGAGACCAGCGCAGATTACATCGAATTACATGAATATATATGTTTAAAACCTGAACAATGGTGACAGGTATTGTTCTCCTTATTATTGATCACCATCTTCTCTAAGAAACTGATGGGGAGAGTTATTTATCTTTATCTCCAGACCATTTCTCCAATTAATCCACTCCCATGATTGTATAATTACTGCAAATCTGCCCACAACTGTTTTGTCGCCGCACTATATTTTAATTTTATGCCCTGGTGAGCCACCCACAGTTTCTGAGACTAGTGGTATCAATTATATTACAATTATTTTCTGAAGGGCTTTTCAAGGACTGTTTACATACTTGTAGATAGGCTGATCAGCTATCAGTATTTTCTACAAGTACTGCTAATTAAAAACTCTAATTAAAAAAACATACTTTAAAAAAAATTCTAATTAAAAACCTAAAATTGAATGTTTCATATGAAACCATTCAGTTATTTTCAGAATAGATTAGTATTTTAATGTGGGATGTTGAAAAAAATCAATATTGTCCTTTTTCAGAACATTGCTTCTCAGTGCTGAGACAACATAGGTTTCTGATATCAAGTAGAAGATGATCAAGCATTTATAACTGAACCTTATTTTTAAAGAACTGCCAAAGAATTTTGTGAGGAATTTCTGAAGGAAGCAAGGGCCGATTGTAGGATATGAGAAGCATAATGTTTTCTTCTGTCTGTGCACAGAATCAGTCAAGGGAAAGAAATTGCCATGTAGCTCTGTGATCTGTTAGTTTAGTTGTTTCAGACTACAGATTGAAAGAAAACCTCAGTATAAACATATATTTATTATAGATGCAAAGTCGAATAGACATTGCAGAAATAAAAGCAAATCTAAGTAAAATCTTTTTACTTTATTTCGTGGACAGCTTTGTATTCCTACAATTAATCCTGCAATAACAATCTGTAAGTCTCTTTCTATTGCATTTCCTGCAATCTGCAAAGAGACCCCTCCAATGAAATCTGGGTTCCATTTCACTGGTGTTCTCGCTCTTTTTTTTATCATATCATATGAAGAAATTCATTTAATGGCCACATTTTTCGCTCCAATCATTATTCAGCCTCATAACATTGTGTCTTGTCCTTATTGAACTCCAAAGCCCTCTCAAGAAGGAAAACTTTTCCGTATTCCAACAAAAGGTAAGCCAGAGAAGCCGAGATCTGATTAATATGGAATATGTGCTTGTTGCAGAGTAAAGGCATAGAATAATAACAAATCTGCTGTGATTGGAATCTGGTTTACCATGGTGATGTACAGTACAACCATTGTTTGTGCACAGTAAGTACACTGGAAATGAACAGGCAGTCATCCTGACATCCATGTTATCTTCAATAATGGTTTAAAAACATCTGACAGGTGAACTCAGGATGATAATGGTTTAACAGTTTGTTATTCTTTCCTGAACACAAGCAAACTCATGGTATGGTGTGATGTGCAATGGCATACGTAAAGACATAATCATTTCCATTTCATAGCACATCTTAGAGGTCCGTTTCTGAAAGGCGTCTGAGACTCCCGAGCATTTAAAGAGGCTTGATCACTCGACCTCAGAATTCCATCAAATTCGGTACAGGACTCTCTGAAGTGTATAGTAGCTCCTGTCCATTCACTACTACAGAAGAGCAGATGGGTTATTTCAGTAATTCTCAGAGGAAGATAAATCATGTGAAGAAATGAGTGATAAAAACTACCCCAAAAAATAAACAGTTTACTTGTAATCAGCTGGGAACTGTGCAGAAATCGATGGATTTGAGAGAGAACAAGGTGAATGCTATAGCCCCAGGGCAAAGCTCCCTGGAATAGAAAACAAAGCAGACTATCGATAATCATGAGAAAGTGCACAGTAGGCAAATACCATCCACCAGCTACAAAACCTCAAACTGCGGCCAGAGGAGAATGACTTGGAGCTGCGAATCAACTCCCTTGTCAATGTACAGCTCGCTTTAAGCAAGTGGGATAGATCTTGATCATTGCTGCTAATCTGTGCTCTGTGCGAACAATACAAACATCACATATTATTATTGTTTTTCTTATCTTTGTGTCAGGCCTTTCGGAATTTGGTATGGATTCAACTTCAACACTCCCAGCATCCAGTGACGGGTTAACACTGGGTAACTGCAAGAGTCCTCCAGCTAACAAAAGCCACCGTGGTTGTGTGACTGCTGACTTTTGATTGAATTCAGGCCCAAGGGTGCAAAATGTCTGACACAGTTTTCAGTTGACCCTCCTCTGCTTTAATGTAAGGATAGGACCAGATTGTTTTAAATGGGGGTAATATGAGAGGGCCTTTGTACTCCTTTGGGTAAGTGTTAGGCAGAAAACAACCTGTGAATTTTCTGAGCATGCATGTAGAAAGCAAAGATAAGCAATGTTATTTTGCACCATTCGTACATGAATGTATGTTCTGTCTCTGCAAAGTTTGAATGTACCAGTTTGAATGATTATGAGTAAAGTGTGATGTACCATGTAATCTGAAATGCTTAACTATTAGCAGGTGCCTTCCATGTGCAAAACTATTAACTCCCAATAGTATAGCCTAATTGCATATTTCCCCTTTTTGGGTGGGTGCCGACTGATATTAGTCATCTTAAATGTATCAATGAGTTCCAGTAGAACAGTAAAGTAGAAACATTGTTATTGCACAAAGGACAATATGTATGTATTCAAGTGGTCATATTTCACTTAATTTCCAATCCCCATCCCTGTGCTTCATGAGGAATGAGAACCTTTATAACAAGTCCCCATGTTATTGGGGATACATCAATAAATAGAGACCAAAATGTCACCTGCATCAGAGCAAAATTGCACAGTATGGACTAGCTAGGAAGCAAGGATTTGTGTGTTCTTGGAATTTTGTATGCTCGTCTTTATTCATTGCACTCACGACTGCACCTTTCAGAGCTGCAGAGGGGTTATCTATTTAAAATGTTCCCTGGGCGATCAATGCAATGCAAATAAACTGCAAATCTTATAAGAGGCATTTTCTTTATTTAAACAATGTGAATTCTTCTTCAGGGTGCTGGTAAAATATATAAATTGTAATATTAGATTTTCTGTTATTGAACAGAAATTATGAGTGTTAAACCATTTATTTCCTTTTGATGATCAAATGCTTTTCACATGTTGCTCTACTATTCATTGGCCTTTATTTATTTCTGAAATTGTCAGGTAAACGAGGCAGGAATAAAACTATATGGAAGTGTACGGAAACACTTTAATGTTTGCAATTCAACAAGTTGTAACTACACAAATAAACTAATTAATAAACCCTTAGGAAATGTGATTAAAGTGGTGCCCCTGAGTTTTCCATATGGATTCTTAGGTCATAGACTTTAACATCCACTGTTGAAACTTCTGACTGTAGTCACACAACATAATGGACATTTCATAACATAATCAAAGTTGTTTTTTGTTGTTGATTTTTTTGTTTAATGAGAAAACAGAAGACGGGGCTACTTTTGCTAGCCCCACAGGGAATAGCAGTGTAAGCTTTTCTTTTTTTTCTTTTCTTAACTTCACTTGAAATTCCATGCCCTATTCCGAGGAGTACAAAGGCAATGCAAAATAGCCTGTGCAAATGAACTGCGATCGACTTTCCGAGGTTGCAGACAGCCTGCCTTCAAATTAAGACTGCTAAGCAGAAGAGTCAAATTGCAATTCAAATTCTATTAAGCAGGCTTGCCCAGCAGCTAAAATACTGAAATGGGTCCAGTGCGAGGGAAAGGAGACCATTACAAGAGACACATATTACAGTACTGCATAGCCATTCGCAGAAGATAAACTTAGCTCATGTCTCCAAAGTGCATGCTGGGTGCTCCTCTTTCTAATGAAGCTGTAGCTTGGCGGTTTATTAAATGGCACATCTGGATCAAAGTCAAAGAGATGTACCATATCTGCCTTAGTGAATCTTTCATAGACAGTTTCTCTGAGGTTTGAAACTCTGTGCTCCCAAGTTTTAGAGTGTGAAGCTGATGTTTTATGTACGTGGTTTATGTTTTATTTTAGCAACTAAAAAATATTTAGAATTAGAACATAAGAAAGTTTGCAAATGAGAGGAGGCCATTTGACCCATTGTGTTCGTTTGATGTCCATTAATAACTAAGTGATCCAAGGATCCTATCCAGTCTATTTTTAAATGTTCTGAAATTTTCAACTTCAACCACATCGCTGGGGAGTTTGTTCCAGATTGTGATGACTCTCTGTGTGAAGAAGTGTCTCCTGTTTTCTGTCTTGAATGCCTTGAAGCCCAATTTCCATTTGTGTCCCGGGGTCCATGTCTCCCTGCTGATCTTGAAAAGCTCCTCTGGTTTGATGTGGTCGGTGCCCTTCATGATTTTGAAGACTTGAATCAAGTCCCCACGTAGTCTCCTCTGTTCCAGGGTGAAAAGGTTCAGTTCCTCAGTCTCTCAGTAGGACAGTCCCTTCAGACCTGGAATAAGTCTGGTTGCTCTCCTCTGAACTGCCTCTAGAGCAGCGATATCTTTCTTGAAGTGTGGAGCCCAGAACTGTACTGTAATTATTGTATGGCTTGTTTATTTTCTAAAACTTTATTTTCAAATTGAGAAAACACATGACCTGCTACACAGATGAGAGGCTCCATGACTGCCAGTATATACTATGATATGTTTGGACTATACTATATTACCGGTATGAATGGTGTTTTAGAGCGAGGAGCCTTTATATCAACCAGCACAATAACACAGGATATAAAATTGAAAACGTGTCATGGTCTACTCAGAGACCTGACCTTTGTGAAGACCTTAAAAAGTGAATGGGGACAGTGGCCAACACCTCCTTTGGCAGTATTAACTCTTCTGTGGGAGAAGTTAAGCTGTTCTTCCTGCCATTTTTCAGTAGGAGCAGCAACCATTAGTGTATTTCCCCCACCACCCCCTCCCCAGTATTATAAATATAGGCATAAAATGATCTGTTTTTGTATACCTAAGTGAATCAGAGAAAATAAATCACAGTTATGCAACCAAGATGGAGTTCAATAACAGTCATGAATATGTTTCACTTTCATTGTTTTGATTTGTTTTTGATTTGGTATAACGTTACACCCTTGGCTTCCATTATATCAAGGCCAATTTTCGAAGCCCTCAGCACAATAAGGAGAGATGGGTTTCTTTTGGAGTAGGGGAGCTTGGAGAGGTATGTAAAAGGCAGTCAAAGTTTTACAGGAGCACAAAAAAGCTATACTTGAATCCTTGTGTGGGGACAAAAAAGGCACCCGATGTACTAGCAAAACAGCCCTGGACAAAGTACACAACGTGTTCAGTATAGCACATTCCTTTCTCAGCTCCTCATTTAATGCTAGCTGAATCTGGAAAGGTCATCAGGTGTTCGAATCTTAGCTGGGGATCTGCCATCTCCGTGCAACATCATGCATATAAACGCAATCACAGTGTGCAGGGCTTTTGTATATCAAAGTTTCAAATGACAAAAACACAGTGTAATCCCCACTGGGCAATGCAGTACTTCACCACTTATCTAATCCGCCATGCTAGCAAGGTTCTGATGAGGTTCTTTGACTGACTGAATGGCAGCTGGAGTGATGAAGCAATAACAGTGAGCCCCCACATCATTTCAAAGCAGTCATGCACAACGTGGCCCGCCGCTAAATGTCAGGCGAAATCGAATAATAATGAAACAAATAAGCATTAAGAATTCCGCGATATGTCTTTTGCAAGGAATTACATGCGATTGAATAATTGCGGGACTGAGACATGTACGCAGACCAATTACTGTCACGCTGCAGTTAAAACAGTCGCTAAATGTGCTAAGTGACGGTGTGGTTAGGCACTGCTGTGTGTCTGAATAGGGTACAATCACCATGCTCTCACTTCTGAATTGGAAATGAAGTGAGTGGTAATCATAGGTACAAAGTCTAATGGTCATGCAAGTTTCTACGTGGTGTAGTTTCACAGTCATATGTAAGTGTATCCTGAAACTGCAGCTCCTCTGAAAGCTTACATGCCAAAGTGATATCCCTGAATTAACTTTTTGTTGGAAGGTATTATGACTGAGATAAAGCTACAGCAATGGAGATCTACCTTATGTCTCATACAATGTAACTGTCTATGATAGAATGTTTATTTGATTTTAAAATATACACTGAGAACAAAAAAAACCTAGAGCAGCAAATACAAATCAAAAATAACTTTAAACCTATAGCAAAGGTGCAGAAGAAATCCAAAAGAAGAATTATAGTATGTGAATATTATGCCTGTATGCATCTTATTGGCACCTTGGGTTTTATCTCAGTCTTATGTAACTTTTGTATAATAAATATGGGGGAAACAAATCTTTCTTTCTTTGTTCTATCCTTCTTCCTTGTTATTTTTATTTCTTTATTTCTTTACTTAAGAGAAACTGAATTTTATAAAGTCCTCTTGAATTGCATTTTAAGGAACTTGATGTTTAGAAACTGAGCACTACTTCTAACAGATCTTAGCCCTATCTTGCCCTGCACTTTAGCTGTTTCCCTTCATCTGGAAAGAGATGCACATGTCTCTGTGTGGCTGAACTGCACCAAAGATCAAATAACCATGCATATCAGTGGATTGATAGGGAAAGGAGTCAGTTTGAATGCAGAAGGCATTAGTTCAAAGGAGTCTGCATTTAAAGAGATTTTGAGCCCTAATGTCTGAACTTGAGAGTTCACAACATGAGACTGGCAATCAGAAAGCGCTGTAGTGCAGTGGAAACCACTGTGTTTTTTTTATCACTTTCTAACTGACAGCCTGCTGGGAGCTGCCAAGTCACTGCAGGATTTTACTTACAACCAAAGGTAATGGGTCTTTTTTGTTTAAGCATTAGAGGACAAGAACCTCTTTTTCCTGTTTACTCAAAAAAAAAAAACTTGTTTCATTAAATGTTTTCATCCATCTCACTATCTACACTTATAAAAGACATGACATGTGTCTGTGTTTCTGAAGAGAACAAAATTCACTATAAAACTAGTAAAAAATGTTTTTTGATTCTGTACAATGTGATGTGGAACTATATGGTAATTCAGTAAAACTTTATGATAAGGTGGTGGGATTCCTCATGAATTAATATATGAATACCACAGGATTAAAATATCAACACCTCATGAACATCATCTGAGTTCTGACATTGAGCACATTAACCCTAACCCTGTTATGCACGTGATTAACATCAGAGCATGACATTATCATGTGTTTATCCTGTGGTATTCATATATTAATTAATGAGGAATCACACCACCTTATTCCTTGTGGGAAAATGTGTCATAAACATAAAACATGCTAGAAGCTGCTAGAAGCCCAACAATCAAGATGATCAAAATAGCCCCATGTGAAACCTTTATTATATTCTCCTGTTTCTTGAGAACTTCTCTTTTCAGTCTGATAACGGATAGCAGGATCATTTTGTGCATGAAGGTTTTAAAGTGTAAAAACAAATACCACTATATTTCACCAGCTCCTGTCTATTTTGTAAAGTCTGTTGCGATCACTTTAAAGATGTCATCTTACATTTGCACAGCAGGGGCGTGTCCTCGATGTTGCAGCCTGTGTACCATGTACCTGCTGGTAAAATTGAGTAAGGCACATTATTTAAACAATGGAAGAAACACTTGGCGATGCATATTGCTTCTTTGAAGTTCCATTCAATTCAATTATTTGAAATTTGTGGCTGCCACTTTTGTCATGGGTGCGGGCTTTTTCATCCGTTTTTTTTTAAAACAGGAGAGGAGGTATATTATCATTAAAGGACATAAATGATTATTAGTTTTGCTCCCTAATCTTTACAGTTGAATCAGTTATTCTTCATCCTCATATATTCTAAAGTATTGCTGTCTTATAACTACATTATTAGTTTTTTAAGAGCTGAAACCCAGTGCCAACATGACACACATCTGGAAATCATAGATGTGTGACAGACTCCACAACAGAGCTTCGAATCCATTGTAAAAATTCCTCTCGTAATCACTGTTCTCCTTCTTTTTCCTCAAAATGTATGCAAAGAGGTTAATTTAATGAGCAATCTTTCTGCATCTCTGACAGACGGTAATGTCATTTAACACACTGGAATGATAAATTATCAAATATAATTATAACAACATAAGTTCTTAACAAAATGTTTAATTACTGCCTTTGACATGAGCAAAACGGCATGCTCAGGAGCCCATTCTGTGTACCATACATTTGATCTTTCAGGCTGCTACAGACAAAACCTTTTTTTAATAAACACTTGTAAGATACATTTTATATATATATATATATTTTTTAAATTTATTTATTTATTTTTTTGCATGGTATATATGTTATCCAGTAATCCTTATTTTTAAAGTGTTCATTGGAAGACTTCACTTCTTACACCATAAGGACCTGCTTTCCACTCTTCTGAACAAAATGAGTGTCTGTGGATTAGCAGCCTTCCAAACGTTGAGAGAAGCGAGAGAGAAGGGAGAAATAAAAAGTTTTAATGGAGATATCCGCACTGTTAAAACAGTTTAATTTGCGGTAGGAGCTCTGAAGCTCCACTTTAAAAAGCCACATATTACTGGTAAAGTGACTTATCTTTGTAGTTACCTGAGCTCCTGTGGTTTATTTTTACCTCCTCGCGTTTCTCCTCATTCTTTAGCTGCTTCAAGAGATGGCGTTAGTTTGGCTTCATCTCTGACAAAAGATAAATGAGCTCTGGGTCCTTGGTGATTCACTATGGCTGCCAGGGGGTTCCAAAATAGCAAACTATTTTTCATAACGGCAATGTGATATGGAGTCAGATGCAGCAGGCGCACTAACATTTACCATCTTAGAGTGTGGAGCGGGAATTCATTTAGTTTTCCTTTTTGTCAAAGTTAACTTCCTACCTTAATGCTACACATTTGCATCCCGGTAAGGCCAGCTTGCCTCATTAAAATAAATAAATAAATAAATAAAGTTTTTTTACTCAGGTATTGCTAATTATAAAGAGAAAAAAAAACTCTGGGAAGGTAAAGCATTGTACACACACTTGCATCAATGACCTTAATTTTTGAACAGCGGAAGGAGGGAATGGTCATGGAATGAGTTGAAATCAAATGCTAAATCGCGGAACCTGGAAGGAAGAAAAGGCAGAATAAAGAGATGGGTAGATGTCAGCAGTTACGATGTCTGTTATAATGGCAAATTACAGAGAGGCTTTATAGCTGTGATGCACTAAACTCAGTCCATGGCTCCCTTCTTATATGTTTGGTCACAATTGTAGCTTATGTAGTCTGACCCCAGACACAAACTATTGTTTCAAATACAGAGCACTCAAGTGGAAGGGTCCAACAAAACAAGCACTCAATTGCCAGCCCCTTTATGTATGGGATTTGAAAACCTGAGGAGTGACATGATTGTAACAGGCTCATACACACAACAAGCTGTGTTATACAAATTATATTTAAATTCATTGTTTCAATTGTTTTATTATTATTATTATTATTATTATTATTATTATTATTATTATTATTATTATTATTATTTGTATTCACGACCCTCACCAGGATAAACGGTTTTGAAAATGGATGGATGGATGGATGGATGGATGGATTATTTCTATTATTATTATAACTATTATTGTTAGTAGTGTAGTATGTGCAACTCTGGCCATTTATTGGTACTCTGTGCAACCTGTCACTTCCGTAGACAGCTACCAAACCCTAGCTTTTATGTTCTTCTCACAGACCCAAAAAATTATGTTTTAAGTGTTGATAGTGTGTTGGTTTATGGGAGATTATGATTATTATTTATTTTAAAATAAATCACAACATTGTAAATGTTATAAGTTTGGCAGTATAAATTTGCATTTTGCTAAACACAAGCAAACTCAAGGCTCGTGTACTTCGCGAAAGGGAGGAACGGCTCTTGCATGG
This sequence comes from Amia ocellicauda, assembly GCF_036373705.1. Lineage (NCBI taxonomy): Eukaryota > Metazoa > Chordata > Actinopteri > Amiiformes > Amiidae > Amia > Amia ocellicauda. The sequence goes on from NC_089853.1 coordinate 30,705,700, forward strand.
TCTTTTTACACTGAAGTGCATCTGACATTTGATGGAAGATCAAATAGAAATGGTTTCCTAAAGAATACTGCCTGACATTTTCTTATAATCTATACACTCTTCACACAAGAGATAAAATAGCTAATCCCCTACTACAGCATCCAAATAATCAATATTTACAATCTCCTGATTACCATGATATTGACACCTACCATATTTCCTACTGTGTTTCCATGTAAGCTTTAAAGAATCTCTGAAGTCTATATAGTTTCTATATCGGTGTTCTTCAAATGTATGCTTTGAAGGCCAGATGGTCACTGGTTGTCTTCCCACCTTGATCTAATTTAGTTGAATGGAATGATCACCTGCTGAACTGGGCTGGTTTAACCCTTTATCCAGTTATAAAGCAGGTAATGATTTAAAGGCACATAGAGGACCATTGTTTTTCAAGCGACTTAAAGATTCAGGTCAGAGCCAGTGGAACATTATAGCAGCTAATTTTAATGTAGCTATGAGGGACCTAGAAGCTAAATCAGATCTCAGTGGATACTATAACCATGTAAGATTAAGCTGCCTTCTAGTCAATCACTAAGGTTTCTACAGAGGACTCATTGTACACATTCAGGGAAGCCAGATCTGATTTATAATTTATTATAGAAAAGGTATAGTTAGCATCCACATTTTATTCCTGTGGAGATCTGGGGGGAACGTCATACTACTGTTCTGTACTGCAGCATTATTTTTTCAGTTAATGAAAACAAAAAGCTATTCCGGTTGTAATATATACATAGATAAAGGTACAGAAATATATATATATATATATATCCATATATACACTCACCTAAAGGATTATTAGGAACACCATACTAATACTGTGTTTGACCCCCTTTCGCCTTCAGAACTGCCTTAATTCTACGTGGCATTGATTCAACAAGGTGCTGAAAGCATTCTTTAGAAATGTTGGCCCATATTGATAGGATAGCATCTTGCAGTTGATGGAGATTTGTGGGATGCACATCCAGGGCACGAAGCTCCCGTTCCACCACATCCCAAAGATGCTCTATTGGGTTGTGATCTGCTGACTGTGGGGGCCAGTTTAGTACAGTGAACACATTGTCATGTTCAAGAAACCAATTTGAAATGATTCGACCTTTGTGACATGGTGCATTATCCTGCTGGAAGTAGCCATCAGAGGATGGGTACATGGTGGTCATAAAGGGATGGACATGGTCAGAAACAATGCTCAGGTAGGCCGTGGCATTTAAACGATGCCCAATTGGCACTAAGGGGCCTAAAGTGTGCCAAGAAAACATCCCCCACACCATTGGATCCATGTTCTCATTCTGTTTACGCCAAATTCTGACTCTACCATCTGAATGTCTCAACAGAAATCGAGACTCATCAGACCAGGCAACATTTTTCCAGTCTTCAACTGTCCAATTTTGGTGAGCTTGTGCAAATTGTAGCCTCTTTTTCCTATTTGTAGTGGAGATGAGTGGTACCCGGTGGGGTCTTCTGCTGTTGTAGCCCATCCGCCTCAAGGTTGTACGTGTTGTGGCTTCACAAATGCTTTGCTGCATACCTCGGTTTTAACGAGTGGTTATTTCAGTCAAAGTTGCTCTTCTATCAGCTTGAATCAGTCGGCCCATTCTCCTCTGACCTCTAGCATCAACAAGGCATTTTCGCCCACAGGACTGCCGCATACTGGATGTTTTTCCCTTTTCACACCATTCTTTGTAAACCCTAGAAATGGTTGTGCGTGAAAATCCCAGTAACTGAGCAGATTGTGAAATACTCAGACCGGCCCGTCTGGCACCAACAACCATGCCACGCTCAAAATTGCTTAAATCACCTTTCTTTCCCATTCAGACATTCAGTTTGGAGTTCAGGAGATTGTCTTGACCAGGACCACACCCCTAAATGCATTGAAGCAACTGCCATGAGATTGGTTGGTTAGATAATTGCATTAATGAGAAATTGAACAGGTGTTCCTAATCATCCTTTAGGTGAGTATATATATATATATATATATATATATATATATATATATATATATATAGGCAACAAAACTAGCACTAAAATACCAGCCTCTTTATGTAAAGGGATTTGAAAACCCCCTACACACACACACACACATATATATATATATATATATATATATATATATATATATATATATATATATATATATATATAGACTATAATTATATATATATATGTATATATATATATATATATATATATATGGTTAGAAATATATACACTGAAGAATAGATATAGATATATACAGATTAAATACGATACAAATAAATACTGTAGGAATATACTGCAGAACAATCTGTCACAATGTGTATTATATGTTTTATTAAGTATTAAAAAAAAGTAATTATGTAGAGGTGATGTCATGTTTGCGGTACAATACTCAAACTCCAATATAAGCACTGTAATGCATGTTTGGAGAATAATACCTGAACCCAATGCCCCCTGCATACCTGGCAAAAGTACTCGCCCCGAATAATAAACTCAAGTCACATTAAAATGAGCCAAAGGTGAGCAGCGTAGATGTTTTCCAATTCCATGGTGGTTGCTGTCTGTCACTGGGGCTGTGTGATTTATTTTCCAATAATGTAAGGCCTGCTCTGAACACTCTGCTTTTATGCTCCCCATCAGTCCATTGTGAATGTAACAGTTCTCCATGCATGCTCGGTTTCCTGTCTCGGCAGCAGCTTCTAGTTATGATGACTCCAAAAGCAATCAATCTCCTGCTTTATTGCGATGTACATGTAATAATGTTGCCTGCAAAAGGTATTGTTAGAAAATTGTCTGCTAATTTGTTTCTTTGAAGCAAGAACAAATAATAATTTACCTTGTACGGAAAGAGCTCTTGAGCTCTTGATTGAGAGGTGCTGCGTGAAGGATGAAAACAGAAAGGACAACTTTGTCATGGTTTCCTTCGAATACTTCTAGATTTTAAAAGAGTTATCCTAAAATTTAAATAAGGAATCCAATGAAAATGACGGGAATTAACAGAAGTAGAAGAGTTAAGGATCTATGTTTAAGTGATTTCAAGGATATAATAATTTTCTCATAACCAGACTGATTAACTAATCACAGCAATATACTTAACCCCATATTTAATTTGCATGCTCTCTGTACTTTTCAATTCTGTGTTTTTCCTATGGATAAAAATTGTAGTGATGATTATGATAATAGTTATAATAATAATAATAATAATAATAATAATAATAATAATAATAATAATAATGTTATTACATATAACTTGTGTAATAGCATAGCGTAGTAGCATATGAAACTATGTGATAAAGGCCTGTTGTGTATTAATTAACCATTTATGCTCCTTCTATGTAGTATCAAATAGACAGCAAGTGCAGTAAAGTCAGGTGTCTACAAGTGACACAATGACATTACTTATTAAGCTACTGCAGACTGTCCTTCCAGGTACTGGCTGGCAGATTTTACCTAGTTTTCTGCACATTTTACACACCTGGGCTTGGAAACAGATGGTGTAGTTTGAGGGTTACATAACCAGCATGCAGAGCCATATGTCTTTCAAAGCTAAACAACATGGAAAATTTGAAAAAAAAAATCCTCAGCCAAGGCTTGATTACAGCTGTGGTCAAGTTGATAGCAGAGGGCAGTTCTCTGTGCCACACTCCTGAGACGTGGAATTTGCCAAAATGTTTATATAGCTCCTCCATTCTGGAATTGGGGAAACAGTGAAAATATACACTATGTCAACAATGTAACGGGAGAACTCTGTATCGAATTAATAACAGTATATAGCAACAAGTAAGAGCACCAAGACTGCCAGTTTATTTAATTATATTTTGGTCTGCTAGTATTGATGGAATTGTATTACCATCACATTAAGTGAAAACAGTTCATGGCCTATTCAGAGTCCAAACCTCAATCCCACAGAACGCCTCTTAGAAGGACTACAAGTCAGGAGGCGACTGAGACTAGACTCACTTCCTGCACAAGCAACAGTTTTCCTTCGGACATCTTTCAACAGGATTTTTGTCATCATTAAGGGTGAGAGTCTACGGCCTAGTAAATACTTTGGGAACAGATTTATTTTGGTGTTTGGCTCTTGTTCCAATAACTTACTGATGAAGTTTATGTGGCAAGTCAAGTAAATGTTACAAAGACATCAACTTTTCTAGTCCTATGCAATTTGAGTGTTGCCAGCTGGTGTAAAACATCTGCCAAATCCTGAGTGTAAAAGAGGTTGAATGCAAAGGTGAGTCGCTGTTTGCCACAGAGTATGACTGGTAGGGAGGAAGTCCTCAGCTGAAATCTTAAGATCAGCTACATCCTTGCAGAATTAATATTAATATCAGTTTAACAATTTAATAATTTGATTTATCTGATTTTCAAGACTTTTATATATTAAAAAATGTTCAAAATTAACAATTTGAAATTTGAAATTGCTCAATGTATAAAGCTTCCATAATGCATCAAGAGCTGTTTAATGGAAAATGTGTTTTCAAGGCAGTAGATATTTGTTTTTAATTTGAGAGAAGTTCTGTTTAATTTTGTTGATGTCATCAAAATGGTGGTTTATGGTTTGTTATGAGAAGGAAAATTCGTACTGTCAAGCGTTGAGAAACAGGACAGTTAATGGTATTTGTCTCAAGATGCCTGGATTGGGTCTTGGGATTAGAAAAAAAAATGACCTAGAAGGAATAAGTTATGCCCGCTTTCTGAACTGTGGGCTATTGTTAGCTACAGGACTTAGCAGAAAAAGCTTAAGAAATCTCTGAGCTTCTTAGACCTTCTTTCTTGACTCATTTTCCATGGTAGATTTCCCTATTATGATAATACCAAGTCTGGGATGACAGCTTAAAAATATATATATGCTAAATTCTAATCTGAATATTATTATAATGCAAAGATCAACCTACCATGGAAAATTGGTCACCAAAGAATGGAAAAAAAATGGGATATTGTGAGTTCTGTCATCAATAATTAAAGGCTAGTAGCATGTAAATCACCATGAATTCTGTACCTTTTTTTCTTACTAACCATGGCACCAATGTTAATGGCACTGCCAGACAAGACTGAAAGTGGTTTCTCAAAGATTGATTGCTGGAATTATATCAAGGTGACTTTTACTCATTGCCATCAGGTTGTTTAGTTTGATCAATAATAATAATATAAAAAAGTTAAACTGGAAAGCAATATGCAGTAATGACACATTCATCAGTAGATGCTAAATTATGTTTCCCAGCTTTGGGATTTTTTTTTTTTTTAAAGATCTATGCAGAATTAATAAGGTCAGTTATGTAGAGAGGAAAGCACAACAAAACAAAATAACACTTTTAATTGTAGTAGTGGGGGTAATTCAACAATAAGCAATTAATGATTACAGTTTACATGTATACTTTTCATATTTCCTAATCACTTCAAAATAATTGCATATGTCTGTAAAATATAGAAGACAGAACTCAAAAGCAAGCCACAACTGTGTCCTTATTATGTCTTAAATACTTGTTTTGTGATTTTTACATACACATTTGTTTTGTCCATATTTAACAAACACTTGATTTTTAGAATAATTACTGTGATTCACTTATTTCATTTTTTTTTCTTCAACCAGCAGACAAACTGTTTAACTAAGATAGAAGGATAATATTCTGTTTTCTATTTATTGTTAATAAATCCGGTCCACATATTCACATTGTATTACATCACACTGTGTCTATGAAAAAGGAAATAGTAAGTCATCTTTAATTAAATTAACATAAGGATACGGTGCATAGTTAATGAAATAACAAAACCCCCACCCCCACCCCACTCCAGGAAAAAAAGCTGTGGGTAGCTTGCTGTTTTTAGTTCCAGAGGGATAACTGCTACTGTACATACAGTATGGATGAGCATGACAGCAATTTAAACATAACAATAGGAGATGGGGTGGGGGGTTGGGGGAATGGGGTACAGCCCAGAAGTAGTGGTATATTCTCAATTTCTAGCTATCTCTTAAAACGTATAGCTAAAACTGATGTACTTAAATAGGTCTATAGATTGGCCTTTTATTTGTAATGTTTTTATTTTGATTATATTTTTGCTATTTCTTGGTGGAGTGACTAATACAGCAGGATATTGATTTTGGCAGCAGTTTATTTTAAAATTGTAAGTGCTCGCAGCCTGAAGCTAGACTTGTCAGCTGCAGAACTCATTGGGAGTCCCCCCTCCTCCGAAGCTGGCTAAGGAGTTTGTAAAATGTCCAAGCTTGTTACGGCAGGGAAAGACTTCCTTAGAAAAAATATGAATGCACAGCTGGGTTTCCAAGAGAACTTGCCCACAACGCTGAAGTAATCAGTTCAATAACCTTAAACGGAACACATACAGAGACCAATAACTCTCTGAGTTAAGCATTTTCAGTACTGTCCAAACTGTGGCCTCTAAGGCATGTGCCCAGCCCTTGTTAGACTCTGACAGTGGCTGCCAAAAGCAAAACAGTTTTACATCATTTGCGTGAAGGATCCACGATTCACCAGTGTAGGATCTAGAAGCCCAGTGTGGCCATAAAGAGCCTTTCGTGAGAGTTCCCTTGCAATAACATCAGAGGTTCATCCCAGCTGCCGAGATTAAAGCCCACTTCACCATCAGTTGGCACCTTGCCCTGTCAGAATAGCAGACTCTGGCCTCAGGCAAAAACAAACGTACATGCAAACAGCCCTAAACACATGCAAATACGAGATTTAAAAGGGAGGCCCCATGTGTTTGTCAGAATTTAAAGATCAAACATTAATAATCATCATCCTGTCCATGTGCATGATGTGAATCCCGGTGAACTGAATCTCTTCCATTAAAAGAAAAAAAAATGTTTAATCTGACGCCATTTATTGAGTCTGGTTTATTCTGTGCTACAGAGAGACCTACTGTAAGTTATCAATTAAGAAAAAAAGAAGAAGAAAAAAAGAACAGCATTCTGGGAACATTCTTGTACAGTTACAGAAGGGATCCCGGGAGGCAGATCAAATTCTCACTGTAATATCTGCAACTCCCAAAGTTTGGAAACATCCATAAACATCTGTGGAGACGAAAATATTTTTGGTGTACAGTAGATAGACGCAGTTTTTGTTTAATACAACTGACCATTTAGTTTAGGCACATAATTAAATGGAAGCCTTGTCACAGATAATTACTACCCATGCAAAAGCAGATTGTCCAATTAAGAAGAAATGATCCATCATTAATGCTGAAGACCCATGTGGACTATAGGAAGAGCAGTCTTCAGAAGTAATGCAGCTACTGCGTGGTAGAAAATAGATTATTATAATATTTTTTTTATGTATTTCTTGGCAGACGCCCTTATCCAGGGCGACTTACAACATAAGTGCAAACAAAGTGCAAAAATACAGTGAAGTACAAGGCATCAATCATTACAAATTCAATTTAGCTAAAACAGCAATTCAAAATAATACATTTTACAAATTCCAATTTACAATTTACACAAGTACAGTAAGTGACTTCCTACATCCTGGACGGTGAAAGCTAAGTGCTGTCAAGATGTAGGGTAGTGCTGTCAAAATGTAGATTTATAGATTATTTTCTGTAATTTTGGTTAAAAGAGGGAAAAAACATACACAGGGTACTTTCCACCTGAGATGACGTAAATCGGTTTAAGCTAGAGTTTTAGGAACAGTATTCTTGCAGCTCCTTTCAAGTGGTCCATGGAAAGGTTACTTAACTGTGGGAAGAAAGCAGCAGCTTGGTGAGGTTTAATGAGGGATATGGGAGACAGTAGGAATGGTGTTTATGTAAGATTTAGGTATTAGGGTTCAAACTAGGGTTACAATTCAGTATGGATTAGGGTTAGGTTAAGGCCCTCCAGTAAACAAAGGCTTCCTTCACCACTGACCTAAGGCTATTTCCAACTATTTGAAAACCAAACAGATTCACAATTGTAAAATTAATTGACTTGAATGATTTATGCTGATGTAATCTGGATTAATTATAATTCACATTCCTGGAAGATGGCAAATCTGCCTGTATATGATATTTTAATTCAGTGCTTTAAACTAGTTACCCATACTGAAGTTTGGTACATTTTTCTTCCTGTTTTTGTAATCTTTTATTTGTAAACATATTGTGGTTACTTTCCACTGCATTGGGCGCCAAGATTTTAAAATCCATCCGTAATGTGTAAATTAAACAACCAAATAAACAGAGTGAAAAATAAATAAGATCGACACTCACTCTTTGGTTGCCAGTGATTGCAGGGTGTTCGGAAAGATTATATTTCTGATAGTGATCCTGTCTGATACGCTGCCAGCAAAACAAATGTGGTTGGCTGAGATCCCAAATAACACAGGGACTGTATATATACAGCCGGCTCAGAAAAATAATGAGACAGACAAGTTTGTGAGAGCAATCGGGAAACAATTATTAGAATCACATCTTTCACCTCCTAGTCTATTAACCCTGTCTTCCACTGAAGTGACAACTCCAGTGAACTGTGGTCATTAGGTAACCGTGTGTGGTGACTTTGAGCAGTCAAATCACACCCCGCAATTTAGATTTCTACCAGGCCGGCAAAGCTACTGCCGAGACTTTTTGCAGGATCCATACACATCTTGAATTTCTGCATAGAAAGTGTTTTTCTATGGAAGGTATTCCGTTTGGTGGTGATGACAAGAGAATGCTGAGCTCCAATTCAACACCGCCTAATCAGTACTGACAAGGCTTGCTTCCAGGCTTTCATTAAAGGAATCGGCTCAGGTTTGGGTTGAACTAATAGAAGTGGTAAAAATGAATGCCATTTCTGCATTTAAGAGGGGCTGCTGTGCCTATGCAACCATGTATTTTTCTATAGACGGGATCATATACTAATGATTCCTGTCAAACTGAGCCTTGGCCCCTTGTCAAGTTAAGAGTCTACTGTATTGTTTTCTGCTGTGCAATATTTCAAAAACTCTCTATTCCATCTATTTCTATATATACATATATATATTCAATATCTCTGTAATGCATAATGTTATGAATTTCAGCACCATCCTTCCTCAACAGAGCTGCTGCAGGAGTAAAACACAGTATCAGCCATGAAGGGGATGGTTTTAGCCAAAACTTATTAAGGGGATATGAAAAGTGCGGGCCAACATCCCATCTGAAAGTTCGGTGCACAGCGGCATCAAATATCAAATATGAGAAGACAGCGCAAATCCCAGAACATGGCAACAAATAGCATAGCTGCCGCATGCTTCACCTCCATGGGAAGATTATGCAAATCCCATGGGAAGGTGATTGATTTTTTCTACCTGCTGCGAGTAGAGCAGATGCTCACGAAAGATACTAGGCGTCAGTAGAGGTAAAATATGAGATTTTAATAAAAGTGGAGAGTTCTGGTTTTTCAATAACTTTAAAGTTACTTGGGGAAAAAAAATGCATGAATGATGGGTGCACTAGGTAGGACATCACAGAGAACCTGTAACCCTCATGGTTGTGTACACGTTCTGATCCATATAAACTGCAGATTCGAAGATGGGTTTATTTCTTCCCTATGTTGGGAGGGGATGGATTGCTGGTATTGCAATGAGGGCAACGTTTCGGAAATTAAAACATGTACGTTTCGTCTTGCTTTTTTATTTCAAGGTCCTTTAGACTACTCACATATTGTAAATCACACAACACAAGACTTGCACCTAAAATCCTTTGTAGTCATTTTAGGCATGACTAAAGGCAACTTGTAAAAGTCTAACTAGATGTAATTAATGATTAAATAGTAAGTCAAATAAAGACTTCACAAAGATTCTTACGTTTTGTTTAACTTAATTAGCATTTGGGGAAAGAAAATGAGCTTGATCTACAGTTTTTAATATAAAGCAACAACTATTGGAATTGCTACTGCTACTATGACTATGCTATTGCTATACTGCTTCTGCTGTACTATTAGTAATTAGTGACTTTTTTAACCTGTGCAATGATGGCAATAAAAACAGAGAAGACAACAGATAGATTAGTCCTTGTAATTATTTTAATAAATACACTAAAAGCTTGTTAAATGTTTATGGCCTGTACAATCAGGAGGTTGTCAGTCAAAGTCTCCGTCTCTCCTTGCCATGATCCAATACACTCCACCAGGCTGCCTTGTAGTGTATGTGGCAGTTGGGAGTCTGTGAAAGTGTTCTAGAACACTTTTCTAGTTCTGGACTGCAAGGACATCAGCCATTACTAAAATCCTCAGACACCTGAAACAATGTGCTTACAATGGTGGTCTTCTCTCTTTATTCACTTTCTACATGTGGCATGTGGCATGGTCCTACTTAAAATTATATTCTTGTCCTGACACCTGCTTATTAGGTTGGACATACAACAGCATTGCAAAGAGCACCTAGCTGTAGAAGCGAGAGGAGAAAGTGTCCGGGTCTCTTCACGTGTAAACGAGAATTTGTTCCCCTTCTGTAACAGCAATCTTAGATTTCAGAGGTAGAAAAAAAAAAAGAATTCAGATAAGATGCATCTGGAGACTCGAAGGTGTATTTATTTACTTTACAAGACTTTATTTTTTATTTTTTTCACTTAATTTGGAGCAGGAAGCCCAGCCGTGGAAGAGGCCGCAGGGGGAATGAGGAAAGTAACGTTTGTGTTAAAATCAATAGGTACATGAGCTGAGCAGCCCTTCTTTTTATGTCACTGGGGGTGGGGGGGGTAATTCTACTGACTGTTGTTTAGTTTATCACTTAATGATCACTGTTCCATATTCATGAGCCTGCTTTTTGATCTCCTCCTGTAGCATTTCTCAGCACAGCCAGGCAATGGGCAGCATGTTGAAAGGGGACTGTATTTTCCTCCTGCCTGCTGTTTTCCACCCGGCACCAGCCTGAGACAGACCTTGTGCTCGAAGTGTTTGTTAAACGCATTGAAGTAATAGGGGAGCCTGGACGGTTTCACAGCTTAATTGCCACAAGAGCAAGGAGTGGGCTTCTGAAAAGCATGGCATTCGTCTGCCTGTGGCTCCATTTATTGGTCACCTGTGATGAGCTCATTTTTCCAACAGGTTAATTATTTGCAACAAAATAGCCCTTCTTTGATGCAAGTGTGTAATTAATTCTCTCAGTTGTGTCTTCACTAAATCTACATATGTTAATTGCTAACAACAGTAGAAAACATAGCAAAGTGGCAAAGTCAACTGCTTGACATGGTTGTTTGTCTTTTTTCATAAAAAAAAATATTTTTTATATGTTCCTATCTCAGGCTGTGGACAGTATGTAGTGATAGGTTGTTCTTTATTAACACTATTACTCCCTTTATTCCTGATTTAGCAGAGACGCCAAACTTCAGGTCAGTGTTAGGCTGGAGGCAGGTTGAAAATAGCATGCAGAATTCCAACAGGACTTTACATTGTACAGTTTGGCTTCAAACAGCTACACTTTTAAATCAGCCAGTAATTGGAATGGATTCTTTACTGTTTCAAGGACATGGGAGTTTTGGTGGTCCCTCAAAGTCCACTCCACTTGAAATCAGTGCCCTAGATCTTCTATCTTCCAAAGTGGAGGATAAAAAAAGTTTAAATTATGTATATTCCTTTTCATTATACTAAAAAAGTGGATAATTTAATCAAATTCAACATCAACACATTCAGTTTATTCGATAAATAATGCACATAAAAAGGGGGTGATCGGAGCATGGAAACCCAAATCATTTCAAAACAAGATGAGCATTTTTTAGATGACAAACAAACTAAGAAATTAAAGGGATCAAGTAAAAAGTATATATTTTCCCCATGCAGTAAAGCCAATACACAGTATATTGTACAGTTATACCTTATCTGCTCATTGTAAAAATTGTATACACAAAAAAGGGTAATGTAGTTCACAGATATGTTTTATAACGATCATGTACTATGAAACAGTTTTCATTTGTTTGTTTATTGTCTTTGGCAGTTGTTTAAAATACCTCCACAATGCTTTCTATAAGAAACAGGCCATTCCATAGCTACACACCCATTGCTTAGCTCATTGCAGTTGAAGTAGAGCTCTAATGCAGGCGTATCTGAAAAGGCCTAATTGTTCAAACTGATTTTTTCAAAACCAATTCAACGCCAATGTTCAGTGTTGTCCATCTGATTGCAGAACCGTGATTGAACACTCTAAAGGCTCATAAAAATGATCGTCAATTTCACAGCCCTTGTCCACATGTTTCTCCTGTGATTAAGACTCCAAACAGATACCTTCTAATTAAGGGGAGAGACTAAATAAAAAAAAACATTGTCATTCAAAGGGGGGTTTAAACCTTATTATTGGCATACACAACAATCAACTGAAGACTCTTCATTTGATAAGGCAGAAGTACTCTGATTGGTACGCACACAGACACAGAATTATGTGCATGAAGAGGCTGACAAAAGCACTGGAGAGGGGATAAGATGATACAGCTGTTTTTGCAAGGGGCTTTCCCCATGAAAGCACAAAAACAAAATGTTCTGGAGCCTTTAAGTAATGGTAGAGCTTGCAAGGTTAAACTATATTTATTTCACAAGAAATACAAATACAAAATGCCTCAGTTCCTGGAAGAGCAATGCTCAAATAATTTTGTATAGGGAGCTTAAATAATGCAAAGACAAATATTTCCCGGCACAATTTACCTTTTTTCTATACATCAAATGTTAGTCGGATATAATATATACCAAGTCTTACCTAGTAAGTGCCTTCTAGTTCTGAAGTAGTTATATTCATGTTATCACACTACAAATGAATGTTATGAGGAACTGGTAAGTTTTAAAAACAAATTTGCAGGTTAAGAAAAAGAAAGACAAGAAATAAGTCTACAAAAGAATCATTCATGTGGCAACAACCGAACTTTGAAATTAGATATTTTCCAGCCTTGTAAAACATGCCTGTCTAAAACAAAAGTTCACTGTGACAATCTGTTATAATTTGCAAAGACCATTAGGTAGTGCATAGTTTATGAATTATTTATCTTTTATATATATATATATATATATATATATACACTCACCTAAAGGATTATTAGGAACACCTGTTCAATTTCTCATTAATGCAATTATCTAACCAACCAATCACATGGCAGTTGCTTCAATGCATTTAGGGGTGTGGTCATGGTCAAGACAATCTCCTGAACTCCAAACTGAATGTCTGAATGGGAAAGAAAGGTGATTTAAGCAATTTTGAGCGTGGCATGGTTGTTGGTGCCAGACGGGCCGGTCTGAGTATTTCACAATCTGCTCAGTTACTGGGATTTTCACGCACAACCATTTCTAGGGTTTACAAAGAATGGTGTGAAAAGGGAAAAACATCCAGTATGCGGCAGTCCTGTGGGAGAAAATGCCTTGTTGATGCTAGAGGTCAGAGGAGAATGGGCCGACTGATTCAAGCTGATAGAAGAGTAACTTTGACTGAAATAACCACTCGTTACAACCGAGGTATGCAGCAAAGCATTTGTGAAGCCACAACACGTACAACCTTGAGGCGGATGGGCTACAACAGCAGAAGACCCCACCGGGTACCACTCATCTCCACTACAAATAGGAAAAAGAGGCTACAATTTGTACAAGCTCACCAAAATTGGACAGTTGAAGACTGGAAAAATGTTGCCTGGTCTGATGAGTCTTGATTTCTGTTGAGACATTCAGATGGTAGAGTCAGAATTTGGCGTAAACAGAATGAGAACATGGATCCATCATGCCTTGTTACCACTGTGCAGGCTGGTGGTGGTGGTGTAATGGTGTGGGGGATGTTTTCTTGGCACACTTTAGGCCCCTTAGTGCCAATTGGGCATCATTTAAATGCCATGGCCTACCTGAGCATTGTTTCTGACCATGTCCATCCCTTTATGACCACCATGTACCCATCCTCTGATGGCTACTTCCAGCAGGATAATGCAACATGTCACAAAGGTCAAATCATTTCAAATTGGTTTCTTGAACATGACAATGAGTTCACTGTACTAAACTGGCCCCCACAGTCACCAGATCTCAACCCAATAGAGCATCTTTGGGATGTGGTGGAACGGGAGCTTCGTGCCCTGGATGTGCATCCCACAAATCTCCATCAACTGCAAGATGCTGTCCTATCAATATGGGCCAACATTTCTAAAGAATGCTTTCAGCACCTTGTTGAATCAATGCCACGTAGAATTAAGGCAGTTCTGAAGGCGAAAGGGGGTCAAACACAGTATTAGTATGGTGTTCCTAATAATCCTTTAGGTGAGTGTATATACAGTGAGGGAAAAAAGTATTTGATCCCCTGCTGATTTTGTACATTTGTCCACTGACAAAGAAATGATAAGTCTATAATTTTAATGGTAGGTGTATTTTAACAGTGAGAGACAGAATAACAACAAAAAAATCCAGAAAAACGCATTTCAAAAAAGTTATAAATTGATTTGCATGTTAATGAGGGAAATAAGTATTTGATCCCCTATCAATCAGCAAGATTTCTGGCTCCCAGGTGTCTTTTATACAGGTAACGAGCTGAGATTAGGAGTACTCTCTTAAAGGGAGTGCTCCTAATCTCAGCTCGTTACCTGTATAAAAGACACCTGTCCACAGAAGCAATCTATCAATTAGATTCCAAACTCTCCACCATGGCCAAGACCAAAGAGCTGTCCAAGGATCTCAGGGACAAGATTGTAGACCTACACAAGGCTGGAATGGGCTACAAGACCATCGCCAAGCAGCTTGGTGAGAAGGTGACAACAGTTGGTGCGATTATTCGCAAATGGAAGAAACACAAAATAACTGTCAGTCTCCCTCGGTCTGGGGCTCCATGCAAGATCTCACCTCTTGGAGTTTCAATGATCATGAGAACGGTGAGGAATCAGCCCAGAACTACACGGGAGGATCTTGTTAATGATCTCAAGGCAGCTGGGACCATAGTCACCAAGAAAACAATTGGTAACACACTATGCCATGAAGGACTGAAATCCTGCAGCGCCCGCAAGGTCCCCCTGTTCAAGAAAGCACACGTACAGGCCCGTCTGAAGTTTGCCCATGAACATCTGAATGATTCAGAGGAGAACTGGGTGCAAGTGTTTTGGTCAGATGAGACCAAAATCGAGCTCTTTGGCATCAACTCAACGCGCCGTGTTTGGAGGAGGAGGAATGACCCCAAGAACACAATTTTTTGTTGTTATTTTGTCTCTCACTGTTAAAATACACCATTAAAATTATAGATTGATCATTTCTTTGTCAGTGGGCAAACGTACAAAATCAGCAGGGGATCAAATACTTTTTTCCCTCACTGTATATATATATATATATATATATATATATATATATATATATATATAATTTTTTTTTTTAAGAAAAAAAGCCTTATGGTGTACGAAAAGGGAAACTTAAAAATGATATGATTTAGCTTGTGAAGGTACTCTCGCATTATGAGTTATGTGCCTCTACCAGAAAGGAGCCACTTCATTAGGGGTGTGATTAAAATTGATGGCATCCTAAAGAGCTTGGGTTACATTGAACTCCCTGGAGCATAGCTTTCATTTTCCGCTAATTTATTTGGGAGTTTGTGTTGATCAATAAAAAGTGCCTGCTTCTCACTATGGGGTCCAGCTAAAAAAACTCAGCCCCATCTTCTTTTGTCAGAAAGAAAGGAGAAGACAAACAACACAAGGGGAAAGGTAACCATGGTGTGTTAAGCCCCATTAATTCTCTCAATTCTGTCGCTGTACGGTACATTCCTAATGCCGTGTACATTAAGTATGTTTTTCCAAACCTAATGTAATTTATTTCCTCCTAACTTTCTCCAAAGTGCATGAGACCCATACAACACATTGACAACCACAGCAGCCGTGGGTGTACAGATGTACAGAGGCATTAGTAGTCTACTGCGTGTGCTTGTTACATTTATTCAGGATAATGCTGCAATAATAATGCTAACATAGTTTGCTTGTGATTGGAAGCACTAGAAGCAGGATTAGGTCGCCATATTCATAAAACTATTGATCACAAGTTCTATGCTAATCAATAATGGCTTTCTAAAATACAGATGAACTGAACCACATGCTTATATATTTACTAGAGAAAGTGCATTAGTCTTTCCTAACTGGAGAGAATCCAACCAAAATGCTCAGCTATTGAATCCCTGCCCATGTTGTTCCTAAGTCCCTTTGTTTTCCTTGGTACAAGTGTGCTCATTAGTGTTGTATTGGGTGGAGTTGGACAGCCTCAAAGCGATTGCCTAAGAAAAGCAGATGGATATGTAAAGCTCCTACATTTCATGTAGCAGTCACTTAGCTTCACGAGTTGTGAAAGTTACCTGAGGACCCTAACTTAAAAACCAGTGTGGACCACCTGCATGAATTTAATTTCTCATCTTGTTCGTAATATGACTTTGACACTTTGAGTGAAGGGAAGTGTGGTGTGGAAGTATGCCAGTACTGAAGACATTGTGCACGTCACTCCATTGATGCCATTCGCAGTACTGTGAGACACTTGTTTGCTTCCTGGTCACATTTCCAAGAGCAATCAGTTCTGAGAGCCTTCTCTGAAGCA
Source organism: Amia ocellicauda (assembly GCF_036373705.1). Lineage (NCBI taxonomy): Eukaryota > Metazoa > Chordata > Actinopteri > Amiiformes > Amiidae > Amia > Amia ocellicauda. The sequence goes on from NC_089853.1 coordinate 30,722,168, forward strand.
ATGTTTTTGAGCATTTTTCCCTAGCCAACAATAAATGTTTTAGGAGCAAGAACAAAAAAAGAAAGCATACAAGATTTACCTCCAAGTTTCTCCCTGGTTTCATTTCTGGGAGATTATAGGACAACTGCAACATTCTTCTTTGACAACTTCATGACACATTTAGCTCTCAAATGATACAATCGTCAACATGATCTACTACCTCCTTGTCTGTAACTTTTTACCCAGATACTCACTATGTAGATTTGCTCATTCAAGAGAATCAATTTCACATTAACTCTTTCCGTCAGAGATCCATATATATCATAATATGCCATTCACATCTGATCTCTTGCAGAACACCCTCTGCATCACAAGATGCTGTAATACTATTTTTTTTAATGCTGCTATATGAGATATATTTGCATATATACAGTATATACACTCACCTAAAGGATTATTAGGAGCACCTGTTCAATTTCTCATTAATGCAATTATCTAACCAACCAATCACATGGCAGTTGCTTCAATGCATTTAGGGGTGTGGTCCTGGTCAAGACAAACTCCTGAACTCCAAACTGAATGTCTGAATGGGAAAGAAAGGTGATTTAAGCAATTTTGAGCGTGGCATGGTTGTTGGTGCCAGACGGGCCGGTCTGAGTATTTCACAATCTGCTCAGTTACTGGGATTTTCACGCACAACCATTTCTAGGGTTTACAAAGAATGGTGTGAAAAGGGAAAAACATCCAGTATGCGGCAGTCCTGTGGGGGCGAAAATGCCTTGTTGATGCTAGAGGTCAGAGGAGAATGGGCCGACTGATTCAAGCTGATAGAAGAGTAACTTTGACTGAAATAACCACTCGTTACAACCGAGGTATGCAGCAAAGCATTTGTGAAGCCACAACACGTATAACCTTGAGGCGGATGGGCTACAACAGCAGAAGACCCCACCGGGTACCACTCATCTCCACTACAAATAGGAAAAAGAGGCTACAATTTGCACAAGCTCACCAAAATTGGACAGTTGAAGACTGGAAAAATGTTGCCTGGTCTGATGAGTCTCGATTTCTGTTGAGACATTCAGATGGTAGAGTCAGAATTTGGCGTAAACAGAATGAGAACATGGATCCATCATGCCTTGTTACCACTGTGCAGGCTGGTGGTGGTGATGTAATGGTGTGGGGGATGTTTTCTTGGCACACTTTAGGCCCCTTAGTGCCAATTGGGCATCGTTTAAATGCCACGGCCTACCTGAGCATTGTTTCTGACCATGTCCATCCCTTTATGACCACCATGTACCCATCCTCTGATGGCTACTTCCAGCAGGATAATGCACCATGTCACAAAGGTCGAATCATTTCAAATTGGTTTCTTGAACATGACAATGATTTCACTGTACTAAACTGGCCCCCACAGTCACCAGATCTCAACCCAATAGAGCATCTTTGGGATGTGGTGGAACGGGAGCTTTGTGCCCTGGATGTGCATCCCACAAATCTCCATCAACTGCAAGATGCTATCCTATCAATATGGGCCAACATTTCTAAAGAATGCTTTCAGCACCTTGTTGAATCAATGCCACGTAGAATTAAGGCAGTTCTGAAGGCGAAAGGGGGTCAAACACAGTATTAGTATGGTGTTCCTAATAATCCTTTAGGTGAGTGTATATATATATAATCTGCTTTTAATATCTTCTTTCCTTCAGAATTTTGTTAATTTTTTTTCAAATCCGCATTCTTTGTAGGACGAGACCCCATTGAAAATGAACCATTGTGTTGGCCTAGTGGGGATTTTAGTAAGTAGAATATATTATAAATTGAACGCCTTTCTTACCCAGTCCTCCTGCATATACTGAAATATAAAGATAAATATAATAAAAACACATACAACACATATTAAAGGATCTAGAAACAAGACACAAAAAATTACAGTTTGTAAAATACTCCCTGAAGCTCAGCATCTCACCTCTGTAGTCTGTACCCCCTACGCTGTTATTCCATAATACAAGAAAAGAAACCAGGGACGAAAAGAAGATGCTATTTTTTTCCTTTTTTTTTTAATTCTCTGTGCTATTCATTGCCGTGCTGAACCACAGACAGAGGAAGTTGCTGGGGATTGAATCCAGTCCCTGCTCAGCCAATTAAGGGGAATCTTCTGCTTGAAGAAACAGTCTGGCAATATGTGTTTCAACATTTGTCTTCCTGAGTGTTATGATGTACCATTGAGCTAAAGGCTAAATTAGCAGATCCAACCCCCCACACTCCTCAGACGCACACACACAACTTCGGAGACCAGAGTAAATCCAATAGGCTGAATTTGTCACAGATCACTAAGCAAACAGTATGTTGCTCCTTGGTTTATAAGAGACCTGAAGAAGGGACAGCTGTGAAGCAGGCCTTGTAATTGTGATAAAGAATTGTGCAGAATGCAGTGTGCATAAAATGAAAATGGAAAGTGCATGCTTTGATGTGTTCGGCAGCTGCTTGTGAAATTCGTCTCTTACAGGACAAAATTGAAGACTCAATACTGTACGTCATCTGAGGGTAGAGTTACCCACTGGGAACATCTGTTGTTAGATGTATCAAAGGAGAGAAGTGGTGTAGAGTATACCAAGCATTCGTCTTTTGCAATTTAATTGGTGCACCTTTCTTTAATCTTTAATTGAAGAGACTGGGAGGAAATCTGTGTAATGGTTTTGAAGTTGTAACACCAACGGCACTTTAAGTGTGGTTTGCCAGGCGAAGAGTATTTATTAATTCTTCCTGGTACCAATGTCATCATGCTCTTACATATTGTTTTACCATTTTTTAAACCACAAATTAGTTTTCCCTTTTATACCAGCCCAGTTCTAGAAAAGCCAACTGTAATGTAAGCCCTGCATCAGCCAAGGAAGGTGTAAAACACAACCCCAGTAGGTGTTCCCTGTGCTGTGTATTGCTACGTCACTCACCAAACTATACACTGTGATCCTGCAATGCAAGGGCCTCTGCTTCATTGACAACTGGAGAATGGCATAAAATCTCTTCCTGAAACACTCAAGCCAGCAGGTGCTTGGTAAGGGGGGATTGGTCTGCAGTACCCAGCATTGGTACTGTATAGGTCACTGTATCTAAGTGTCAGAAGGACACTTACAACCCCAAATCCGAAAAAGTTGGGACAGTATGGCAAATGCAAAAAAAAAAAAAAAAAAAAAAGTCATTTGAACTCAATTCACCCTGTACTATATTGAAAATGCATTATTAAAAAAATATTTGATGTTTTACTTTGTGAATTTAATTTATTATTGAAAATATACACTCATTTCAAATCTGAGGACTGCAACACACTCCAGAAAAGGTGGGACAGTCAACTGTTTACCACTGTGTAACATCACCTTCTTTTAATAACATTTATTAAGCGTTTGGGCACTGAAGACACCAGTTGGTTAAGTTTAGCAAGTGGAGTTTTCCCCCATTCATCCATTATGCATTTATTCAGCTGCACAACTGTACGGGGCCTTTGTTGCCTTATTTTGCGCTTCATAATGCGCCACACATTCTCAGTCGGAGACAGGTCAGGACTGCAGGCAGGCCATGCTAGCACCCGCACTCTCTGCTTACGCAACCATGCGCTTGTAATCCGGGCAGAATGTGGTTTGGCGTTGTCCTGCTGGAAAATGCAGGGACGTCTGCAAGATGACGTCTGGATGGTAGCATATGTTGCTCCAAAATGTGTACATATCTTTCTGCATTAATGGTGCCCTCACAGACACACCCCCATACCATGACAGACGCTGGCTTTTGGATCTGACGCTAATAACAGCTTGGATGGTCCTTTTCCTCTTTGGCCCGGAGAATACGACGGCTGTTTTGTCCAAAAACTATTTGAAATGTTGACTCGTCGGACCACAAAACACGATTCCACTGTGCTACTGTTCATCTCAGATGAGACCGAGCCCAGAGAAGTCGCCGGTGCTTCTGGACAGTGTTGATGTATGGCTTCTGCTTTACATAGTAAAACCTTAAATTGCATCTGTGGATCCAGCGGTGAATGGTGTTGACTGAAAAAGGTTTACTAAAGTATTCCCGAGCCAATGTCAGGATATCCATTACAGACTCATGACGGTTTTTAAGACAGTGACATCTGAGGGATCGGAGATCCCGCACATTCAGAAGTGGTTTTCGGCCTTGCCCTTTACGCACAGAGATTTGACCGGATTTCTTGAATCTTTTAATTATATTGTGCACTGTAGAAGGTGAAATGCCCAAAATCCTACTGAATTGTCTTTGGGGAATGTTGTTCTCAAAGTGTTGGATTATTCACTGACACATCTGTTGGCAGATTGGCGAGCCTTGACCCATTCTTGCTCTTGAAGGACTAGGCCTTTTACGGAGGCTCCTTATATACTATGATTACACGATTGCCTCACCTGTTTCACATCACCTTCTTATTTCAACTTGTCACATCGCTATTAGTCCTAAATTGTCCCTGTCCCAACTTTTTTGGAATGTGTTGCATGCCTCAATTTCAAAATAAACGTTTACCTTAAAAAAACGATGCAGTTGATTAGGTAAAATGGAAATTGGGCTTCAAGGCATTCAAGACGGAAAACAGGGGACACTTCTTCACACAGAGAGTTGTCACAATCGATGTGGTTGAAGATTATAATTTGGGAACATTTAAAAACAGAGTGGATAGTATCCTTGGATCACTTAGTTATTAATGGACACCAAAGGAGCACAATGTGTTGAATGGCCTCCTCTCGTTTGTAAACTTTCTTATGTTCTTATGTTCTAAGGTGAATAAAGAACATAAGCTAATTTCAGTCTAGTAGCCTCTAGTAAGTACCTGCATTCCAGCAAGTCTATACTGGATAACTTGCTCAACCATTTTGTAAATGATTGTTTTCAAACAAGTGTTAACGGTTCAGTCTCATAGGACTTTCTTGCCAAGTATAAAACTGTAGCACTGCACCTTGGACAATCCCAGTCAATCTCCATGAAAGACATAATCTAGATTTGAACCAGTAATCCCTAGTCTAGAGGGTCCAATCAACCAACCAGGTACATGATTTTACCTCTTTCTCTCTATTTATATCTCCTTTGGATTGGGTAGTTCATGCTCAGTATACCCACAAAAATACAATATTATTATAATTACAATTATTATTATTATTATTATTATTGTTTGGTTCATCATACTTCAGTTGAGAACCTAAAACCAAAAATACCATGGCCATGACAGTGAACAGAATAAGCACCCTATGCATAACAGGGGAATACAGATCATCCATCACCATCTTTTATTAGGATATTGAGTTTTTTTAGGATACCCATCAATTTTCAACTAATCTCATTAGTGGATTCTGGGATGCTGCAAAATTATGTAGGCCGGATATTTTAATTATACCCAACTCAGCACTGGACCGTATTGTTTTTCTGCATGTCATTATTATCCCTGGAAGCTCATTGTAAAACGCTGGGGTTTATTAGCGTTAAAGATCAGTAAATTGACTGTTTGTGCCAGTCTGTGCTTGTGTTTTATTTGTCTTTCTTTCTCTTAGCCTTTAGCACATCCAGAATCTGAACAGATACATGTATTGAAATGATATAAACAGGTGTAAATAGCTCTGTGGTAAAATAAAAATGAAATGCAGTTCCCTGTATATCCCCTATTTTGTGTTTTATTCAATATTCCTGAAACATGCCTGGGTCAATCGAAAGGTAAGAGGGAATAGCTAATTCATTCTCTATTTAATGAACCATGCTCAATTAAATTGTTAATCGGCCCATGCTCTCTCATGGTCAGCTGTGTGTTGAGAAAAAAAAGGCAACTCGTTAGGGCTGGATACTTTGGCCAGGTTGCATTTTGCTGACACTCTTGGATACAGAGTAACCTTCAGTGATTGATCCTATCCATTGCAATGCAAAGACAGAGGGCTTTCTGGAGGTGCTTTTTTAGGTCTGCACCTTGCATTTTCAGAAATGATTCTGGCGTTGCTTTCAAAGCTTTTGAGTGGCTCTACTCCGATGTGAATTGTTATCGTGTTTTTCTCCAGCTGTTCACTCTTTATGCTCAACTGTTTCGATTCTACTGAATTTGCCACAGAATAAGTGGTGCACTGTGGGAAACAGAGCATTTCGTTTTCACGCGCAAAGATAGTTGCCTTCCACCATGGGCAAGGAGTGCTCCAATCCTTACACTCTTTTGAGTACCTTCAATCAAGAGCTAAAGATCATAGTTCAGACTAATTAAGTCAATAAAAAACAAAAAGTAACTGAGCTCTGTTAGAGTGGACGAGAAAATCATTTGGCTCTTCAGTCCATGGGCAGGATATTTTTACTCATCAGTCTTTTTTCTGTCTGTGATTAACTTCTTAACTCGCCTTACAACTCGTGTCTTTATCTTGTCTTTTGATCTTTGTTTGTGTTTTCCTCAGAGGTGTGCTATGTGTCTCTTTATATTTAAGAGATGTATACATTTCCCATCAGTTTTTTACATACTATTTTCATGCTCATGAAAGCAGAAGCAGGGATTGATTGAAAGATGCCAGCTGGGTCGTACAATTTTCTGGTGATCCACTACAGTCAATCTAAACTTCTGGATCAGTGTGTTCTCCCATCACTTGTATTGATACAATGCACCCAGCAAGGTCAGGCTGCGAAATGTAGCAGCCGTTTGGTTGTCTGGGTGTTCTCAGGAGCCTAGTTATCAGGAGAATCATGTTCCTCCCCACGCCATGGCCTTGTATTAATAAAATGTTAACCGATGCAACTTGAGAGTGGAGCTATCTGTGTGAACATTTGCTGCTCCTCTGCGTGTTCTCACAAGGTGAGATGAGGCTGGAGGAGAAGCAAGGCTTGAGTCTGCAGGGAGTTTCTTCGCCTCAGGGAGAAACTCTTAACTTCTGTCAGGTACAAATAACCATGCCATTTTTCACCTCCTAATTTTTTACTGAGAAAATCACTCCAGTTGCTGTTCATATTAACTCTCCTCACCCTCAGCTGTCGTTTTTGTTTTGTTAGTTTTTTTCTCCCTTTTGATAGCTCCTAGGTTTAAAGAAAAAATAAAAAAATAATAATAATAATAATAATAATAATAATAATAATAATAATAATAATAATTCAATTACAGCTTTGAAAAAATCTTGTTAATAATTGGTTAAAAGCTAGGAAATTGTGCAAAGCTGATCATATTCCACTAGTCAAGGTTTTATCAAGTGGGTTTAACAGAAAAAAATATATATATATGTATATATATATAAAAAGAAAATTTTTGTTGCAATGATTAATTCTAAAAAAATAATAAAAAAAATGTATGTACAGTATTATCCACCTGCTCAGTGTAAGTTCACTAAACAAAAACATTTGCTGTTTGGTTTGGGGTTACGCATGTTGAGAGATGCGTGATCCACACTTAAAAAGAAAGTTCTGTACAGTGGCATAAGTAAATTAATGTATTCTAATTGTGGCTCCCAACAATTGTTTCAATTTTGCTTAGCCTGGCTAGGATTATTATTTTTATTATTATTATTATATTTTTTAGCTGACACCCCTATCCAGAGCGACTTACAATTGTTACAATATATCACATTATTTGTACATACCATTACCCATTTATACAGCTTTTTTACTGGAGTAATCTCAGTACAGTACCTTGCTCAAGGGTACAACAGCAGTGCTCCCAACCGGGGATTGAACCCATGACCCTCCACTCCAGAGTCCAGAGCCCTAACCACTACTTCCATAAAAGACACATGATTGCATAGATAGGATTGTGCACATGTAAACGGTACCATGTCAAAAGACATATCAGCCCACCCATGCACAGAATTCAGCTTTTTATTTTGTTTTTTGCAGTTACATGGTTAAGTTAAAAATATTCAAATGATAGTATGTGAAAGCTCATAAAACACATACCGATGATGTTTCCTGCTTTCACAGCCTGTATGACTGGAGTCTTAGCACAGAGCAAATACTCTTCCTTTACCTGGATGACTTTGGTTATAGGCCAAAAACACAAGCCATCTCCACAGAAGGTTCAAGACTGAGGGAAAAAAAATCCTCATATGAAATGATCTTATTGAGAGGGAATCACAAGTTTGATTTTTGCTTTTTTCTGCATTTTTATTTATTAATTTACTTGCTTACCTACTTACTAATTATATGTGCTGCACACAGGAATACATTTGCAGAAAGCCAAATTTCTTTGCATTTCTCTGTTCCTTCTGAATTGAAATAACAATATATCTATACCTATCGACACAATGCCAAGCTGTTTTCAGTTTACTGTGAATGTTTCATTGCAAGAAATTACTTAAGCTCATGGCTGCCTTTTTCTTTCAACTGTACCATATTATATTTCTTCATTGCATAATTGCATAATCTGGTAATATGGACTAAGGATAAAGTCGAATTAATGGTTTTCTCTTAACACTTCAATTCAATATTTATAAGAAACTTTTTTTTTAATTGCTGCTAGGTGGCACTGTTTGGTAGCACACTTTTCCCATTGTAAATTTCACCAAATCCAGGCTTTATATGCGTAGAATGCTCTTAATGTTTTTCTATACATCTGATATTAATAATATGAAGCATTATGCATTACTAATTGGTCAATTAAAATATCAAAGTGTGAGAAATACATTTTTTTCTTTACCTATGATGATAGAGAAAGTGTTTGTTTTTGTATTCCAATATTGCAAAGAAGGAGACAAAATATGATATATTGCATTTATATATATATATATATATATATATATATATATATATATATATATATATATATATATATATCACATTCTGTTTGGGAATTTACACAAAAGTCAGCATTTCACATAACAGGGAGTCAGCATATACATAATTTTGTAATCAGTATATACATAATTTTGTTTAGCTAATTAAACTGAAATTACTTAATTAGAAGGAGGAAAACATAAACAAGTATAAAGAGACTAATCATTGTTTATCGCTAAATGTTACACAGCACAAAGCAGCAATAATTCTCTAACATAGTGCACTTTTTTATTCCCTGTGAAATAGTATGCCACTCTTAAATGTAACCAAATAGGTTTTCTTTCTAAATTTGGATCTCTGCATTTGACATACTGTTTGGAATTGTGCATATGGTTTAACAAATTATAATGATGCAATAAAAAGAGAAGAGTGTGAAATGCCTTCAGTTTTGATCTTATAAATGTGCCATTTTTAATTCTCAAACTAACAATCATGCTCCATTAGAGATATTTGTTGTTTGAATTTATGAATCTCTAATATGCCATCAGGCCCCAAGCCAATTGCATTTTTTACAGTGTGATAATATATATTGGTACAGTTTAAATACTGCAAACTGATTCAACTAATTAGAAACCATTATATGTATCATGGGATTTAGGAGCAATACTATTTTCATGCACAACTTAGTTTTCTATTGCTTTAACTACAAATGACCATGGCTCCCCATTAAAATGCTTTGGCATGACAGTATCTGAGCATGTTGCCGACACAAGATTTAGTTTCATTCTATGGTGTTAATCTCACAGCATTTTGTAACATGAGATGTGTTTTAACTGTTATTTAATACATTCAATCACCCCATACAAAAATGTCATGCTACTGTTTTTAAGTCCCATGTCCACAGCTGATTATCTTGAATCAAAATATATAGGAGTACCAAAAGGATATTGTACCATTTTATTTCCTTTGGCATTTATTAAATATTCTTTGCTTATGAAGAAGCACTGCTGCATCCAAAAGGACCCCCCCACCCCGAGGCACAATGCATAAATCTCTTTTAACCTTGATTAGATACAACATGCTCTTATTTCATGCAACAGCCATTTTCTACATAAACCTAACAGCATTCTCATATCGCACGATTTATTGCTGTCCTGTTTTCCGCTAAAGTCCACTCTCCGCCAAATGTTTGCGATAGGAAGGAAGTTAAAAAAAAGCTTTTGACTATATGCTAGGAAGGTGCTCAGGTTGAGAAATGAAAAGCTGAAAAGTGGTTGCACTGCTCTAAGCTATTCGTTCTGAAATTTAACTAACATGATTTCCCTTCCATGCGTGTTATATGTTGGCACAAAGTTGTGGATAAATCTCTCCTTTATTAATTTTTCTTCACTTGGAACCTACAACGTGTAGGAGCCCTCTGGCACATATTTTTACCTCTGTCTTCAGGAGTAAAGATCCAGAAATATTGCATTTGATAACTGCTCTTCATCTCCACTTGTACAGGACCCTGCCTACTCAAGAGTGACATGTTAGTAAAAAAAAAAAAATGAAAGAAAGAAATCAGATTAAAAGGTTAATTTGAGAGGCCTTTAATGCTCCATTCAGAGTTAGTAAAGGTGAATGTTGACACTCTTCAGATGGCATGTCAGAAAGTGCCAACTGAATGGTTTGCAACATCCATTTTAAAACATTGCCATACAACATTCTCTGCATGTATAAATGGTCAAGGGTCAGCGGGAAACCTCTTAAGTGATAGTTGCCGCAGGACAAAGGTTTAGTTTTAATTTGCTGCAGTTAAACATTAGAGGCAGGTTGGCACCTTTCTTAAGAGATCAATTTGTCTTGTTATACATGTTCACTGAGTAATGCTGTACATTGTCATGGCTTAAGGCAAGTTGCATAAGATGGTAAATTATATTTGAAGCAATGATGTTCTTTTTGACATGGGCCATCCAAATTTTAAGCAAGCTTACAGATTATTCTTTGGTTATTATTCTCCCCCACCTCCACCCCCCCCCCCTTCATTTTTTTTCTCCTTTTTGGGCTAGGGAATCTTGAAAGATTGCACTGGATCAAAGCCATAACGCGCAAGCTTTCAAAGCTAATGTGTCTTAGGGTACACACCAGAGCCTGATATATCTGGATTATGTGACATACAAATCAAATTGTAGGTTCATTAGTTGGAAATAAGAAAATGAAAGATTATTAGAAGGTCTTAGAAATACTCATCAGATGAAGTTAAGGCTACAGGGTTCTGGTTAATACTGTGAACAGTGATAAGACTTGACGTTTTGATATTGTGTTATCCTCCTTAGCAGAGCTTAAACAGAAAAAAAAAAAATCAAGCTATGGTCCAATAGCACAGTAAGCATATGACCTGATATCTCTTATGTCCCTGTTTGCCATAATGTCTGGTGATTGCCGTCGACATGACTGATATCAGTTCTCCTCATTAACTTGAACTCTGTTTGAGGTCCGTCTTGAAAATGCTCATAACCCTTTTACCTTTGAGGTTGGAATTCACAGTGTCACAGGAGGCGACTAACTTAATTGATTTCTGCACTCATTATTAGTATTATTATTAGTTGTTGGTTGATTGATGGATTGATATTATTGTCACTATTTTATATTCATGTATCTATTTATTTTACACACAGTGTCATATTATTGAGGATTCTTTACTTTCTCATTGTTCTATTGCTTACTGTATGTTTTGTTTAATCACCACAGTTACTGAAAAATACACCAGTCTTGCTGTTGGGCGTGAGCAGACCCTAACTACCTGCAGCTGCACTAAACCGCCCAATCAGGCAACACCCTTCTTGAAGCCCTGAGAAACACAGAGAAAGGAGACAGGCAATAACAATAGTTCTTGTTCAACACACTTATCAGTAGTCTGACTGAGGTCAAAATCCCCTTTAAAGAAAAGGGTAACACCTTTTATTTCAGTTTGTCTTTTACTGAGCTTGCCTCAGGTAACAAAATAATAACAAATACAAATACAAGAACAGAGTAATATACAATGGAAAAACAAGAGTTGCAAAGTTAAATTCTAAAAAAAGTAATGAATAAAGAGTTTTGGTGGTTAAAAAAAGAAACCTTGTTACAATAATTGCTGTGATCATTGATTAAGTATTTACTCCAAAATGTAATTTACAGCATTTAAAAAATAAAATGCAACCAGGTCAGAACAGAAAACAGAATGTACATTTTAAGTTGTTGATTTTTATGCTTTTTTATTTTGTATTATTGTAGACAAACATTTTTACAAATAGCACACCAATAAATGTAATACATTTTCTTTTTGGGCTCTCAGCTTTATTGTTACGTTTGTCACCTTCACATATTTTAGGAATTTAGGAATTTGAAAACAAGCTAGAGATTCAAAAGAAATATTCCGTAATGGGTAGCCTTTGGCCTGTCGGTGTGAGACTGTTCTTCTTTGTGGAGGCCTCTAAGTGTGTTCACGAGACAAATATCCTCATTTTGGGCACTTCATAAAGCTCCTTGGCCTCGATAAAAGCTGAATAATTGATAAGACTCGATTGTATTTTGCTTAAACTTTATCTGAAGGATGTTCCGGTACCTTTGGAGTCTTTTCTTGTACTCTATTGATTTGAAATATTGTCTTATGTAATGAGGAAGAAAAATGGTGCGGTGGTGCACTCCTGAGCTAATGTCAGCTTAATCAATCATTTTTAAACACAGGCAGGCATGAAGCGTTGCAGAGCTCAGATCTGCTGTATCCTTCTTGTGCGCCAGTCTATGACGGCAGCTATAATTCATCATAACTTAAAAATTAAACCAGCAGCATCAAACTTGTCCTTGCCTCATCTCAGATTTTTAAGAGGAAAAAATAAAAAGGTGTGTGTCTAATAGGTAATAAAGTAAGAACTTCAACTCAACTTGAAAGAAAGACACGTGATTCATTTATCTTGAGCATAGGAGCATTGGTCTCTCTCTCTCTCTCTCTCTCTCTTTCTCTCATACTGTTATTTTATTGTTTTCAAAGAGAAGGTAATTTAGAGATTACTTCCTTCCTGACCCAGGAGGTGACTTATCATGGATATCAGGGTTGGGGGATAGGGAAAAATAGAATTAAATCTTCTTACGTAATTTGGTGAAGTAATATCCATGTGAAAGAAGTGATCTATACAAGCTTAGAATTAACCTGACTGCGCATATTCAAAAGATATGACAGATATCACAATACCACTAAACCTCAACAGTCAGCATAATAAATTATACATTTTGATAAGTGTTTTATTATTATTCTGTTTAACACACACACACACACACACACACACACACACACACACACAAATGTAGTTTGACTCCAATTAGTTTTGTTAATTTCCCTCCCCTGTAAAAATTCCATGTAGTGCCAACTTCATTTGCTTCTCAGATAACTTTTAGCCATTTCATAGTGGAACAAGATACAAGTGTGTTATATTGTTCTAAAATATGATGGTGGTCATAATTGTGTATTGCGTCAAGTCACTACAATGCAGCATTACAATTCAGAATAAAATATCCGCCATTTAAAAAAAATCTGTGGCACATCTGTTCTTGCCTGAAGGAACCTAATATACGCTGGTCCAAGGCATACCCAATGTGTCTTATTGCTTTCTAGCCTCACTAGCCATGAGGAAGGGCCACTATTGAGCCAATATTGAGTTATTTTTCTACTGCTGCACCATCCTTCAAAGCATCCCATCCATTTTTATTTGGCCTGGGCAAACTGCATGTTACAATTTCTGTCCAAATCCGAGGGGGAAAAAAGACATGGTCATCTTATTCAAGAGAAAAGAAAATGGAGAGTATGTCCTTGTTGTTTGCACATTGGCCCTCAAAGGGCTGCCCTCACCTCCACCAGAAAACCTTAGGGAGCTTAAGCTTGGCTAGTCAAAGACAACCTGAGGCTTGCTTGTTAGCCCTTGGATGTGGGATTTGTTTGTGACATTCCTGACCCCAGCACAGACACAAGTGTGGAGGAGGTGTCTTTGGGAACTTGCAGTGTTGTCTTGAGCTCTGTTAGTGGTGTGCCCCAGGATGCTGAATTTCATTCTTCATGGGCATTGTTTTATTACGGGCATCTTCCAATTCAATTCAATTGTATTGCCATTTCCAGGTCCCCTGTATGTTGTGTCAATCAAAGTTTTATTATCCATACCTTTGACCACAAGTTCCGCTGTAGCAGAAGCTAGCTGAGTGTGTTTCCTGTGTTATTTTATTAAGGAAAATTACTTTTAGGGCTAGTACCTGAAAATGGTATCCGGGACTGTGTTTAGTAGCTGTGGATTTTATTTATCTATTCGTTTTGTTTGTAAAATGCCATACTGTCATTACATTAACCCCATCATAAATGTCCAGAAAGAAAAGCCTACATTCTTCAGATTCCACCTTCCATATAGTTTAATTTCAAGTATCAGGGATCAGTTTTTCCTCAGTTTCTTCCCCTGCAAAATGTGTGAAATTTGCAATAGTAATAACATTGCAAATTCAAGTCCTATATTTAAAATAAAAATGGTGCTTCTCAGAAACCTGAAGCCCTGGGTCCTATTTTGGCATTGACATGCAACTTCCATCTCTGTAAATTTTGGGTGTCCCTAGCAGGAACAGACTTAAAGTGAATTAATAAATAAGAGATTTCTGAAACAGCAGAGGGTGCTCTAATTAGGTTGATTTCAAATCCTGAATCCTCTCTGCATTTCATAGGCTACACAAAGTATCTGAGCTTTTTGTCAGCTACATGAAACTGAAAACAATGTGAAATGCTCTCGGCTTCCATCAATTGTTCAAAGTTCAGGAGTCAGTGTTTGTGTTAACACTGCAGCGACTCAATGTCTGAAGCCTTCAATGCCTGAAGAAAAGTGAAGTGAGAATATTCATCACTTAACCAATTGCCCTAAATGAGCTGTATGTATTTTGGCACAACCAAGTTAATCTTTTGCTTTTGTTTTTTACTATTGTAATGAAAATATAAAAAATGCATTCTAACAATAATAATAAATACTGTCCATTCCACATACAATTTTACCAGGTTGAAGATACCACTAATACCAATTCTGTATTAGAACGTAACTTCTTTAACTTAAAAGCCATTTAGCAATGTCTGTGCATAAGCAATACTTAAAAAGATCAATTTAATATAAAAGACTTTGGAACCTTTTGTTTGTAATACCATAGGGAATACATCATTCATCTCCAAAATATGGTTTTAATTATGTCGCACATCTTCACTATGTGTAACATTTTTGCTAATCAGTAAATTATGGAACTACTAGTCGGTATTTACATTACGTAATGTTCTCAAACCAAATATTGGTCATGTTATAAATTGAGTTGCAACATGGAACTAATGAGCTAATGTGTTCTACCTCACATCAATTTTTCTCTCTCTGTTATGATTAAGAACTGGCAACTTTATTTAATGGTGGTGTACAGTCATATTGAAACTCCTTGAATGCTCCGTGCTAATATAGTTATTGAGAGCTCCCCACATATGGTTTTACTTTCAAAGACATAAGCAACAGATTGTTAAAACTTCCCTTGTTTATACTCAATCTGATAAACAGACGTTTTGCCCATTTTACATCCAGGTGCTTAACTGCTTATTCCTGATGGCAGTAATATGAGGCCTGACGTGAAGTGTGTTGTGGTCGACTTACAAAGGCCCTGTTGTGAACAGCCAAGTGCTTTTAAGGATATTTACTATTGTTTTGTGGATATGGCTTCAATCCTACATCAGTACTGAAAGCCAGCAGATCAACAAACTATGCCAAAACTAATTCTAAATAAATGAGAAACTCTGAGTCTGTGTTAATTCAACATCTCAAGAACTCTAAAACAGAATGTCAGCATTGGCAAAAACTGAAGAACAAATGGCAGCACCCAATTAGGGAACTTACAAAACAAAAGAGAGGTAGACACTGAGACATGGAAGGTATTACATAGAGAAGTGGCACATCTGCCAATCACATTATAGTTTTTTTTCCCTCATTATGAAGATTTTCTCAGTACATAGTCACATTTGGTGCATTCAAATTTACAGAGGAGCAGAGAGATGGTTAAGATACCCTCGGGCTTGTGTGGTAATACAATGGAAAGTCTGTATTTTTGTGATATTAATGTATCACCTACAAACACACACACGTATACATACTTTTCAAAGTACTTGAAAGGGAACAAAGGTATTTTTAAAATAATGGAATTACTTCAATCACCTACAATTTTGCAGTTGACATCATTTTATTTGCACCAAACCCAAAAAGATTGCAATTTCAAACTGAAGCAATACTTGCAAAGTTTTGATACTCATGGCATAGCAGGTCTGAAAACAAGTATAAAACTCCTTGTGATGTTTAACAAATATCTCTCCAAGTCATTGGAGTCAAATTCGAAGTGGTCAACAATTACTGTATGTGTGCATGGCTCAATTCATATTATCAGCTACAAACCAGACCAAAACAAGTACAATAACCAAACAAGTTTTTTTAAGGGATACACCATAAACCAAATGAGTATAATGCCCATGTGCCTTAAATTGACATATAAATAGATAGATAAATAGAGACAGAGATACAGAAGCTTAGAGAGATAGAAAGGTCAATAAATGTATATACATTTCTAATCTAGGATGCTCCCAAATTGAATTTTAATTTATTCCCTGCTAGTTTATATTGAGATATGGCTTTAACAAGGGCAGAAAGACATTAATTTCTATTCACATTTTTTCCATCATTTGTATTACCTTAGAGAGGAACCATGCCAGAGCCCCAAGCTATGCCTCTAAAGACCACAGACATCTTTACAACCCTCAAGCTCCTTTCCCTACTCTCGTGCCAATGCCTACTGATTACAAAGCAAACGTAAGACAGAGCGGCATAGAAGAGCCCATCAATATTATGCTGTTGCTACTTGAAATGGCAATCAAGATATGGAAACCAAAGCATAAATAAAGTGGGATATTACATATCTGCTTCAAAGTGTAATTACTGATAAATTGTTTTCATCTAGGTTGATCAAGAGCAGCACTGTACATGTAACAATGTGTATGAGATTGAATTTGGAGGTAAGTTTCTGTTTAAATTACTTTCTAGAACTATTGGTTAAACTTCTGCACAACAGAAACTAGCCCCTGTAGAGTGAGTACAGCTAAATCCACTTTGCATACACATTTGTTGAGCACACAAACATGGGCTTGAACTCAACATATTCAATATGTCTAAATTGCACTTCATAAACCGAGTTTGCAGCATTTGAATGGTTACTTGTAAAATGATGACAAACACAATATGCCCACTTAAAGTACAATACGCAAATTGCTGAAAATTGTCGGCAGTAGCACTTCAAATCTTTTATTTGAGCTGCCTTCAAAACAAATGTTTACTATCACTTGCCAGGACTGCTTGAGCTATGGGAAACACTGTAGTTATAGACTCCTCTAATAGGTCTGCTCAAATAAGACCCTGTTTTATTGATTGGTAGATTACTGCAATTGAAAGCTTGGGAGCTAGCTACTAAAACTATGAGGATTTCAGAAGATTTTTAGTTTTAGTTTTACGATAAGTAAATGGAAACAGAAAATGTTAGTTCTGGAGTACAAATACTGTTTTGAACATACAGAATACACAACTACAAGTTTTGTTTAGCAGTACATATTAGTATTCAATTTTAACAAAGAAAAAAGGCTGCAAAATGCCATGTGCTATTACTGTTGTATACCACGGCTATTCTTTGAATAAACAGTCAGTTGAAATGGATGCACTTGCTCTCTTTTCCATTGTGTACTGATATTTATATCTGTGAAATCTCTGGATATTCATCTGCGCTGACAATTGTATACAGAGTTCAACCGGTATAAAATACATATCCCTTCATCACACATTACAATTGTGTATCTGCGATTTACACATACAGTATAAGTGAAAAACAATCCCTTACATGTTTGTGCATACTTGTGGCTCAATCCACTAGGAGTGCAGGTACAGTCTAACAGAGATTGCTGGATTGAAAGCAGGTTATGACATTAGTTGACTAAAACCTGGTCAACCAAATACTACTATTAGTACTACTACTACTATTACTACTAATAGCTGTTGTTTTTGTTATTTGTAATATTATAGTTACATCTTTGCCTTTAGTCTCTTAACAGTATGGACCAGTACACACTGTAAATTAACATACAGAATGTACACTCACATCTCCTAACCTACTGTCTAAATTACGAGCTAAGGACCATACTGTGGGTGAATGAGCCTGAATTAATGGACACATTGACACAGTGCCATGCTACACTTTCAGGAAGCTCTAGACAAAACTCTCCTCTGCCCACAGAGTCTGGAAAGAATAGGGCTGCAGGATGACTAACATATTTCACAATGACGAGTGGATTACTGTCTATTTTCAGTGCTAGTAAAAAGTAATCCTCGTATCCTGCCGAAGTAAATAATTATCTGATTCATTACACTAATTATATATATTTTTTATTTTGTTGCTCCGGAATGAAGCGAAAGTCGCTGTCAAGGCTTTTCTGAACTTCACAATCCGATGCAGTGAGAGATCAAATGGCTTATTTGTAGTGTTTCCGATCCAGTCTCAGATTTGTGTCACCAGAGGCTGGCTGTGCCAAACGTTGACATCCAAACAACAGTGTAAGGATACCGCTGTAATAATCTGTACAGGAGCAGTCACAGTAAAACTAGCATTTCTTGGCTTCTCCTGAGGGGCATGCCGCAAATTTTGATTTCATGACAAGAAATAGAATACTTTCTCTCTTTGGAGCTTTGTTTAGGTTTTTATCGCTCACCTATTTTTGTCTCAATTATTAACTGCAAAAAAAAAAAAAATCTACCTTAGAACAATACATGATGTACATTAATGCCTAATTGTTAGTCACACATTCATATACAATGTGTATGCCTTTAATTATCCTAACAAGTCTGAAGTAAGAACACTGTAATTAAAAAATAACATTTCTTTATACTTCAGATAGGTACAGTGTGTTCTATATTAATTATACACCCCTACTGATATGTGGTGGATTAGGGTGTGGCCAGTTGGCTTCACCTCATTGCCTTGGCATCACTCTCTGAATAAACTACTAATAAAACTATTTCTGCTTTTAATTTCTAACATCCAGTGTTTTACAAGATTTGTTTTTAGCCCATGTCAGCGCCCCTTACCTCGAAAAATAACAGTGGTGCACTATTTCTTACTGCAGGCATCTCTTGGATCAAATCTTGTTGCCCATTTTCTGCTGAAGAGATAACTATATTACCATTACACATGAGCCAAACATTTGAAGAATCCACGCTTTTTTCTTTTTCTTTTTTTTAAAGAGATGTCTTACACAGCATCAAAAAAATAATAATTAAAAAAAATGTTCCTTTAGGTTCAGCTTTTTCCCCTGTTCCAGTGATGACCAGCTGTGGTCTTGAAGACTCTGTGGTCATGCGGTTTGCGTTCCAATCCAAGATCAAAATTACTTAATTTGCTTTCGTGCTCATTTCCTGCTTTTTAGCCACTGATTATTGAGAGACACCTTCAAGACCTGGAGGGTCAGAGCATCTCCGGACTAGAAATAGCCAAGAAAACTGCATGTTTATTAAACCAGTAAAATCCTTATTTTTACAGGATTATTTTGCAGGATTGCTGGATTGTATAAAAACTAGTGCAAGCTCACGCCAGGTGCCCCAAGTGAAATGTGGTATTTTGCTGAAACGCTACCAGATCAATTAGGTTGGAGTAAAGTGAGGTATTCTCAGTTAACCATAATTCAGGACTGAATGTTACCAATAAACAGTTTGTGCACAAACTTGGGTTGGCACTTAAACTCTCCTTTGGGCAATGCAGGATCACTATGCACCAATGTGCTGTCTTTCTCGCCTCCTGGCTGGTGTAGTGTCACCCTGCTAAATCAGATTGAGCATGGATTAACAGCTGTATATTCCAGTTTGGAAGGGAATTGAATAAAATTAAGAAAAGGTAACAGATGCTGCAAAAAATCATAATGGATCTCTAATGCTTCCAATTCAACAGCTCTGGGTTCATAGAAAAATACCTCTCTTAATAACTGTTCTTGAAAAGTTATCAACAGGGGCCAAATGGTTTAATTTATTTTTACCAGAGCAATGAATGAAGTCTTGCTGGAAGGTCAAATCTGCTTGGAAGCAATCATGCTGCAGAGCTCTGAAAGGGAGAAAATATTTGCTAATTCTTTTGGTTTTTACTGCTTCTTTAACAACAATTTATTTTCTATTCAACAAAACCAGAAAAGCATTCCAACAGATAATGGATTTTTGCACACTACAAGGTGATTTCTTTAAGTCTATGTATGGGACAATAATGGAAAAAAAACCCAGCTCAAATTCTTCCATTTACAATAGTATATTCAGGGGAGCTTTACATTGAAGATCATTATATTTAAGCAGTTGTTGTTTCAATGCATACATTTAAGCATAGTATTCCTTCAAGAATAATTCAAATGCTGATTTGATTTAGTTACAGCACAAATCCAGAGAGCAACGATAAAACATTTTTTTAATGACCTGCTCTGGAAATTTTAATTTATTTCTGTGTTTTGTTGGATGTAAATGCAACCCTGTTTAGCCATTTAACAAGTGTCTCCATGCTGCATATAATTCAGAAGAGAGAAAGGAAAGGAACACCAGGCAGAACCATTGTGTTAGACTGAGACAAATTGTTCTATTAGGTTTTATGGTCTAGCCTATAAAATTGCTATTATCAATATGTGTGTAATGCAATCTAAATGCCAACAGTATAAGTGCAAGGATCTCATAGTATGTAAGTCATAAGCACACTCTTCCAATATCTGCACATACCACAGTTTATAATATAACAAATAAGGCAGAGGCAGGAGTTATTTCCACTAAAATCAAATTTTACAAAGCTGAGTTTTTGTATTTTTGCTTTTGGTTTGGTTTGGCTTTGCTCTGTTATAAGAAAATCCACAAAAAACATATTAAAATAAATATTCCCTGCACTAAGTTTCCCCAAATATCATAAGTTCAATTAAGAAAAGCCCTTCCGAGCACTCAACCCCAGCCAGGGTCCTTATTTATTGACATAATACAAGATGACAAGTCTGTAAACAATAGACAATCTTAAAACACAGGTGTCTGGATTAATCAGATTTAGTAGTGCTTTGCCAAAGTCTTGTCCAAGATTTATGACAGACATTAACATCCTGAAAAAGGATAATTTGTTATTGCTTCTAGCATTCCAGGCCTTTCCATTTTAAAATTAATGGGCAGGTATGAGATCCTACACTAGAGAGTTTCAAACTGAGCAAAATTAGTTTTGGATGTCTTCATATCAGTAATGCAAGGCTGTGACAATCTGTTTTCTGCCATTATATGATATTACTGAATTTCTTCTTCAAAACAAGTTGAAGACTAACTATTATTCATGAGTGAAGAACACTTAATTTGTATGTCATAAACCATTATAGTGCTCTGTTTTGTTACCTTACTGTATCTGTAGTTTAATTGTTCATCAACCTTTGTGAGCAGTAAAATAATAGTAAAAAATGAAAAGTTAGTAATATTTTAAATATGTGGATTGTTTTTTTTTTATCAAATAATAATTGTTTGTAATTCCTACTGTTTTTAAATTAATTCCGTCACTAGACTAGAGAGTGCAGTAGTTGCCAAATATCAGTCAGATTTCATAGAAATGCATTACATTTTAAATCTGAAAGCCTTACTGCAGTTTAGTTTCTCCTATGACGTTTTTTGAGATACTAGTAGGGGGTTTTCTACAGAGCTCAGTATTATGATGGACACAGGCAAATCCAGATGCCCCATCTAATATAGCACTAAGTTCTATACAAAACTGTCAAGGAACAAAATAACTTATAGAAAATCAATGAAACACTCCATCACATCAGCATTTAGTTCACTGTATTCAGTAAACTGTAAACCCTACATTATCCTTAGAATAAAATATTTTACTATCCTGCTGGTTCTTAGGTATCAAAAACTAACCTATGCAGTATACTGAGTATAGGGTAGGAAAGGGGAATTCCAGTCCTCTTCAAAAATATCCACTGCAGTACTGTTTAACATTCCTATTACAAAACACAACAAACTATCAGCAAGACACCTAAGTAGAGTACCAGATGTAGCTGGAAGAGCACCATGATAATTTATGATGAGATATGAAGAAAGATATTCGTAGTATTAAAAGATATTTTGATTTCCCTGTTGTTTTTCACATTTTGCAATGTGAAATTCATTGTTTTGCCCCAGCCACTGCAAAATACATACATGTGGAAGGCAGACGAAGATTGATTAGGCAGGTAACTCAGTAGGACTTTGAGTAAAGCCAATGATCTCCTGCATATATGGTTCACCACACTTATCACATCATGTGTTTGTTTATCAAGGTAGGCCACTGGAGACCTAACTGCATACAAATATACCATTTAATCCCAGGGTTTGTTTCAGATCCTTCTGTTTGTTTGTTTGGGACAGTGGACAATAGGCTTTTCAATTGCCATTTTCATTTTGTTTGTTTGCTTCCTCCCTCTGAATTTCCTCTGTCATTCTAGGTTGTCACTTTACACTGTTCTTTAAATAAAAAAGTGCAAAGAAATGACAGCATTGTATTGCATTTACAGGTTCAATACTATGATGTAGCCGGCCATTGTTGTTTGGAAAACCAGACCAACCTTCAGTGTTTTCTTTTATTTTCCTCATTTCACTGTCACTTTTTATTAGCAATCCCTTCAACATGGAAAAGATTCTGACTGGAATAAGAACAATTGTCATATTGCAAGATGGTGTTCAGCACTTTTGTTTTCTGAAAGAGGGGATATGAAAGAAATGTTATTCTGCATGTCAAGCTTGATTCCTTGTTGTGAAAATTAGGTAGCTGTGCAAAATGGAATGAAAGTAAAGCTCTGAAGTCTTGCGGTGGTTTGAAGCTTGATCTTGTATTTTATTTTGCTGTGGGCCATCGCCAATGCAAACACAGACTTGAAGCCCTATAGGAGACAGCCAAAAACAGCTGACTGAAGACAAACTTAGTTGATTTTAAATTCAAGAGTCAAAAAGCCTGGAGATGAGCCTTTCTGATGCACCATACCTTGGTTTTATTTTGATAGACACAGCATATATGCTATCTTCAACTACAGGGTAATCTAAATTTGCTAACAAAACTCTTTATTGTTTTTTGACTGTTAATAGAAAGGGGTTTTGCATTTTCTAAAGATAGTATTTAAATACATACTGTTGAATCTTGGCTACTGTATTTTGTCTTAAGCAGCTCCCCTCCACGATATGTGGAATTGACATTATAATATATAAATGTATAATCTGTTATTTTTTAAACGACAAAATCAATACATTTATAGTTAGTTATTTAAACCTTATCAGAAATACATGCATTATATTTGTGTATTATTATTATTATTATTATTTGAAAATAAAAAGGAAATGGAGGACCAAACAGAGAATGTGGGAGAGAGAGACAACCAAAACATTTCAGAAGTGCAAAGCCTCATCCTAAGGTAATAAGGTGCATTTGCAATCTTAGACCCTGAAAATGGAAAGTCGTTTTACAGGTTCTGTCACCTGATGAATATATGGTTGTTAATCAGAATTAATCGAAATGCATAGTCCACAAATGAACGTGTGTGAGGAATCGGGCACCTAAAGTCATTTGTTATTTCCGACAGTTCTGTGGAGCCGAATCTTGCCAAAAGAGCAGCTTGTACACTGCCGGCTGAGACAGCATAGCCACAGGCACGGGTCACTGCGATGTGATGGTTATCAGGGCATTAACTCTTCTTATGCAAACACACCGGCGATAATACGGCACACACTTATATAATAATAATAATAATAATAATAATAATAATAAGGTTTGACTTTATATTTTTCTTATTATCCAGGTGTAGCTTCAGTTATACAGAAAATACTATTACATTGCAATTCTTATATAGCCTCTAGTTTATTGCATATGCACATGCCTGACAAAAAACTGAAAACAAACATCATATTATGAAATATACAA